>NW_026571299.1:30955918-31555918 GCF_026225935.1 Boleophthalmus pectinirostris
CACAAGATTAGTAAGACTACAGTGACTATGTCCAAGATTGTTGTGCTATTCAACATTTATTGCCCTTCTCTAAAAAGGTTTTGTAACATGACTACATATCCTACTAAAGATTTGTGTTCTGAAACATATATTTGTGCGATTAGGCTCCTGATCGTCTGAAGGAAGTGGATGTCTGTACAGGATGCTTCTCTCCACAGCCCACCCACTGTCCTGCTTTGTTTTTCATACTCTCCTTGTGTAACATGTTCTATACAATAATATTATAGAGATCAGGAGTGTCCAGCTTATGCAAGAAAACAATGGACACCTACATAATACTGTTTATTTTGATGTTTGAG
The DNA here is from genome assembly GCF_026225935.1 of Boleophthalmus pectinirostris. Taxonomy (NCBI): domain Eukaryota; kingdom Metazoa; phylum Chordata; class Actinopteri; order Gobiiformes; family Gobiidae; genus Boleophthalmus; species Boleophthalmus pectinirostris. The sequence continues at coordinate 30,956,257 of NW_026571299.1, forward strand.
AAATGCATTGTATTATTAAGAATTACTTCAGCCTCCAGTGTCACAGATGTCAATATTTACTTCAGAAATGGTTTGATAGCCAGGATGTGGCTTAGGCAGGCAAGTTTTCTATGTACAACAAATGTACCACTTAGCCACACACAACAGTTATAGCTTTTGTAGAGTACTTTGTGGTTCACTGTAACCTTTCTTCTCCAACCTTCTTGAAATGTTCCACAGAATGATATATCTTCTGTTTATTTCACTCTGCAGCTTTGTAAAATATGCAATCTCACTGTGAGCATGGTCTCCGCCACTCCACAGATATGACCTGTATCTCTTAATGTTGGACCTTCCACTAGAAAAGTTACTTAGTCCATTTTTAATAAGGTTATTTAGTACAATCTTTCAGTGTAACTTTCACTTTTTGTATAATATCAACAACCATGATGATGGTAGTGGATGATGTGATAATGTGGTGAATATTTCATAGTCTACTGTTTTTAAATCTATATATATATCAAAGCAAGTCTGCAGTAGCACTATGTAACCCCAACCTTAAGCACAACACTCAATAGCACTCTGTTATCTCCATTTTCAGTAAGCACTTGTTTAGTGTGCCGGGACGTCCCAGAGGAGCGGATATGTGACCCTTATGGAGCACAAAGGGTCTCTCTGAGCGCCCACTCCTTCCCACCTCCACAAGAGCTGCCAGTAAGTCATATGCAGCTGCTCTCTGTCCCGCTATTGTCACACTGGAGTCCTGGGCCAGCTCAGCCCCGTGACCTATTTCAATATAGTTAATCCAGATCATTTTCCCAACGCCTTTTTCCAAAACAATAGTCAGTCACAAGACGATGAGTAAGTCTGAGGACTCGGAAGTGAAATTTGAGACAGAAATTGTCAGCCTGGGTTAGGGAGGTACTGATTCAGCTTTTTCAGGTCCAATGCTGATATCGATACTTTGACTTTAAGTATTCCACAATGCCTGACATCAACTGATACCATTGTAATCACGGAAAATGCCACAGTTAACTTATTACACAAGAGCTCCAGTTGTGTTTTGCAACTTTTATTTATCCTATAAATCATAAGCTTTCTATAAATTCAAGTTCAGCTGCATTTATACCTAAAAATGTTATTCCTTATGGTGTTACCTACTACTACTTCTTCTTTGGAGTTTAATGTCATCTCACACCCAAGAAGTTGCATTACTGCCATCTATCTCCTTCAGGTGGTAATTGGACAGCTCCTCAGTTTGTAGATTTGCCTGATTTAGAGTCCATTATATCAACTTTTTAGTCCTTCTTTGGACAATTTCTTGTTTAGTGGTGGTTTAGCAGTGGAAATGATGTAGTTCCTTTTTAAATCTGATTTAGCCCCATAGTAGACCTGAAATAGTCCTGTTACAGACCTGGTTTAGATCTACTAGTACTTTTGCTCAGTGTGAAATCTTTGAGAGCCACTGTTCTATATCATGGGTAAAGTTGGCAAATAAAAACATTGTTACTTTAAATGGGTCTGTGCAATTAATGGAATTTGTTGAGCTCGAGATCCTGTCATTTCTAATCGTCAATGATCAGCTTGGCTCTTTTAATAGAGAGATCTACAGCCAATCCTCTGCCAGTGAAAGCATGTGGTTTGGAGCAGAGATCAGAGCTTGGGAGGAAAAAAAAAAGATATTATTGTTTGTGTCAACTGGGACTGATTAAAATCCTGTCTGATTTGTATTAGGGAAATTAATACTGAGAGACCTTTTTATTTGTTTTAATAAGACTACATAAAAATGAAAACTGATCAATATGAAAAAACGTGATACATTTTTTGTCACATTTTCTAAGCCTATATCTTCACAATAGTTTTCCACTCTATAAAAGTACTAGTAAATGTCTCCTACTTATGCTTGCACTCCTCTGTCTGTAGTTAATCCAAAAGATCTTCCAGAGCGTTTCCGTCACATGATGATGAGTCAGTCCCAGAGGATTTGGGGCCGTGTTATGTAACGTCACTTTAGAGAGTGAAGCAGAGCAGTTATCGTCAGACTGTCGTAGCTCAAAATGAAATCACCCACACATTGCTCAAGTCCATATTTAATAACATGGGAACTTGCACAACTGCTCCAAACACTACTACCTCTGTGGGAGCCATCTGACGCAAAAGTTAAAATGTTTGTTATTGTTTTTTTAAATGATTTGTTTTGATCAAGGAGGTCAGGGTAACCTTTAAGATGTAGTTTTGGATGGCAATACAAGGCTGTTTATTCATATCCTGATTGGAAACATCTGTAAAATGTCGAAATGACCAATTTATTGAGGTCAGCATTGGCCCATCACAGGTTAATTTAGTCCTGGATGAAATAAAATTGAGATGGTAATATTGGCCAGTTTACATGGTTCCACAGATTTGATTATTAGGCCTGCACATTTATAGATGGCTGTATTCCAGCAATGACCATTTCACTATCTTACTCATATCTGAGGGACTATTATTTTCTTGATTACACTGTACAAGAAATTGTGTTTTGTTGAACTTTGATGTGATTTTAGGTAAATATTGAACATTTATTTTAGATATTGCATTATAACACATTAATTAAAAATAATGAATAAAAAACAAAACACATCATATTTTGTTAAAGGTACTATATTGCGCAAAATGGACTCTTGTGAGCTATTATAATGTTCATACTTCCTCAAAAACATGCCTGGAGGTGTGTTTTGTTTCATTCACATGTTTGAGTTACCCTTTATTATTAGTCTGTCTACATCTCTAGAGCTCAAATACTCATTTCCATCTTGAAGTGGCTATGAAGCGGTAGTTTTCAAGTTAACAGCTCCTTTTAAATTAAGATTAGCAATTCCACGACTGAAATGATCCGAATGACTCTGAAGGTGAAGCTGTATGGAGTTTACAATCACAGTGGGACACTTCCTTTATTACCACATGACATCACAAGTTAGAACAGAATGTTTTCTGTTTGAGGGAAGAACTTGAAGAAGAGCCTGAATATGCAGGGTTTCTGTGTTAAACATGTGTGAATGAAACAAAACACAATTCCATGTATGTTTGTGATGTGGAAACAACATTATAACAGAGGTCAGAAAATAGTCTTATATGTGCCCTTTAAAGTTGCTATATATAACTTCTACCACTTCTTTGTCTCCATGGGTTTTTATTGCTGTTATGTTCCATATTGTAGCATTAAACTTCTCTATCACCATGGAGACTGGGAAACCCTCTAACAGTCTCTAAGAAAGCCTGTTTTTCATTATTTTGCACAATAAATCATCTGTAATTGATCATGTGAGATGGATCAAACTGTGGAACATAAACAGAACTCCACCCTAGAAAAGTTACAAAGTGAAGCACCATTTAATTAATAATAATATTACTTGTATATTGGTTAGTCTTTTGTACCTTTACACATATTAATAACAACAAAAGTGTATTGCCAAAACACTCCCAACTTGCGAAATCTCATAATGTAACAAGTTAACAGTAAAGTGACAGTTCCTACTTGTTGTATACTGTTGAACTATGATTCCACGGCGGAAACTAATCTCCCTGTCACTTTCCATTCAGAATAATTGAATGATAATCACACTTGGAATCATTATCACTGCACTGACATGTCTGTTTTTCCAGATAACAACAACAACATTACGGGCTTAAATTACCTCCGAACGTGACACATCTCGGTTTGCGCTTTCTTTTTGGCTCTGATCCAACAGACGGAGGCTATAGTGCAACGCTCCCTCCTGACCTGTTTTGTCAGTGTTTGATAAGAGTGCTTCAGCTTGCCACTAATCATCACCTTGAGTCGTAGCCGTGCCCCGAGGAGCAGAGAGACAGAGGGACCAGCCTCTCACGCCCAGACCTTTCGACCTCTGCGCTTCTCTGAGTAAAACTGCTGTCCTTACCAAGAATTCACCTATCACCCAGCAGCTAGTGAAAACATGGCAAGAAAGCACTTAAGAAGTACACTGTAAAAATCTAACTTATGCCTCAAAAATATTTAAAAGTGCTTTGTGTAACTTTTCTGGTGGAGGGCCACCATCAATTGCTTTTCTACATGGCAAAGTTATTCATTTGTCTGGAATGTTTCACAGTGTGGCAGTATTTATTCTATCTTCATGGAGACCCAACTAGACCAAGTTACAGGTCAGATCTGCGGAGAGGCGATCCCGCTCACAGTGAGAATGCCTGTTTTTCTAGGTATTTTTGAGCTATGAAACCACCTGTAATTTAATAAATGTAAGGTAGAGTTGTTTAATGTCTGAGGAACATTCCAGGCATAGCAATGACATATCCATTGAAACATGCAGTTGACGGACCCCAAGCAAAAAGTTACGCAGGCACCTCTAAGTCTGATTTATTTGAATTCAACTATTAATCTTTATTACATCCAAATACTGTAGCAGTAGGGTGGTGTAGCATTTGTGGAATCCATTCACCAAGGTCAGCAAGCCTCCTCAAACCTTAGAGGAGCTGTATCTGATTTTTACAGTCTTAAAAATGCAAAAACCAGAACTAGTGAATTATAAACTGTTTGCACTGATCCAGTTATCCCTCACTTGCATTATGAATTCAGAGCATCTTAATTAATCACCATGATGAGCTCTTTCCACAACTTTCAGATGCCAGAGCTGAGTTTTGCTATTACGGTAACAACAACTAGCATGTTGACAGTGCAATTCCTGATTATCGGACAACCAAACGCTTTATACTTAGATGCAAACAGTACACAATGGACTTATTTTTACCCCAAGAGCTGCTTATACAATGTATCTCTGCTGGAACAACTTACTTAAATATATGTTTAAAAAAACAAAAAAACAAAACAGGTACAGAACCTTTAAGTATTATAGTAAATGTATCTGTGCTATTAAGTTGGTAAAATGTAAGTGTGGTGTATAGAAATGACCACCAAAATACAATTTGACTGTGTAAAATGAACCTAACATTTGCACACTTTCATTAGGGATGTGCCGTTCGAGCTTTTTCTGTTTCGATACCAATGCTGATACTTTGCCTTTAAGCATCTGCCGATCCCCAATATCTACCGATACCAGAGCAGAAACTGAACATAATTTATTTCCTTGAAACACAATTGTGTACAGTAAAAAATATATATATATATATTAAAATGTGTTTCTTAACTGTTATTTATCATTTAATGGAACTTCAGAACAACTTTGAAAAAATATTACGAGGTGTTTTATGCTTACATTGTCCAGTATATTATTTTATTACACCAATTTATAGACCTAAATGGGATATCAACTCAACCGAAATCTTGGAACCGATATCCAATCCATCAAAATCGTGACCATACCAGCTTGTCAAAGCCTGATCCCGTCAGATCTCAGAAGCTAAGCAGGCCGGGCCTGGGTAGTACTTGGATGGGAGACCGCTAGAAATTCCAGGTGCCACAGTGGGGCGCCAGTGGCAACCCCCCCCCAAAAAAAACTGTCATTGTGTCCTTAGGCAAGACACTTCACCTACGTTGCCTAGTATGAAAGTGGTGTGTGCGTGACTGATGGTGGTGGTCGGAGGGGCCAATGGCGCAGATTGGCAGCCTCGCTTCTGTCAGTCTGCCCCAGGGCAGCTGTGGCTACAATAGTAGCTTATCACCACTGAGTGTGGAGGGACTGAATAATGAAATGTAAAGCGCTTTGGGTATCTTGAAAGGCGCTATATAAATGCAGTCAATCAATCAATCAAAATGTTCAATATCAGCGCTGATACCAGCATTTTATCAATGCAGTATTTAACTATACTAATATACTAGTATTTAAATATCTGTGCATGACTGAAAATCCCAGAATAGTTTTTGCAGTGCAATCCTCCCTCTTTGCCTCCTGCTGCGAGCGTCACTGGGCCCCATGTATGTCAGAGCCTTTCCAAACACGGCTACAGTTGCTACATGCTACAATTATTACCAGATGGAGTGGAGAAACATATTAGCCCTGCCTTTTCATTAGAGCTCCTCCACCCGCCCTCCCAGAAGACAGAAGCGACCAGCAGAAAGTACATCTAATCTTTTCAAATTGAAGACGAATAACGCTTTGTCCTTCAGCAGTCTTTAATTTCCGCTCCTATTACCTCCATGTATTAAGGAGATATTGGGTCCCTCTCATTAAAACTCGCAAAATTGTTCTTTTAAAAGCAGGTGTGCGAAGTTTGTTGGATAAAATGCTAAAGCTAAAATATAATGTACCCCAAGACTACTAGGCTATATATTAATGGATAGTACCGGATTAATCATAGATGCAAAAGTCTGTGACATCTGATAGCTCCGTAAGCTCTATGCCACGTCAATGGATTTTCCAAAATTTAATATATATTCTTTTAATTTGACCATATTGTGTATTTCTACTTTCATTTATTAGCTCCTCCAGAGATTCACTAGATGTTAATGCACCTGGGACTTTAATGTGAAGTATGTCTAACAGGATTTAGAGTACCACCTCCAGCTACAAGTGGAAACTAATGGAGAAGATCTTGAAGACAGAAGTGTTTGGAGTGGTATTTGTGTACTGTGCAATGCAGGGACTGTGTATTGAAGTAAGCACATAGTGAAATGAATGGCCACAATATCAACATCGTTGCTCTTGCTAGAATGACTACCTGCCCTTTTGGCTACTATTTAAACCCCTGTCCTTTGTTCCACCTTTCATTGATGCCTCATCAGAAATAAAAAATATTTATACAGAAAACTTTATTCATATATTTTTTTCTCAAAGAAATCAAGACTATGGGTAGGCCTGTCACAGTAATTATTATATTGACCTCAATATATGATAAAAGGAGCAATATATTTTTGGAGATCCGGTCGTCGAGACCCCCGCCTTCAACTTCTGCCCACATTTACTTGCACCGACCCCATATGGATCCTCCCGCAGGTGGTGGGTCCACGGAAAGGGCAGCCCATGTCGCTCCCTCATGCTGTGCCCGTGGGGGAAGGCCCGGCCACCAGGCGCTTGCCATCGAGCACCCACCTTAGGCCTGGCTCCAGGGTGGGGCCCCAGTAAAGCCATTCCAGGTGACATATCTGGCCTCTGCGTTGAACTCATCATATGGCGCTTCTGAACTGTTCTTAGTCTGACCCGTCCACCCGGACCTGTTTGCCTTGGGTGACCCTACCAAGAGCATAAAGCCCCTGACAACATAGCTCCCGGGATCATTCGGGCACTCAAACCCACATTAAGGTGATGGTTCAAGGAGGAGTTGGAGGACATTTCTGGGGTGAAGAAAGTCTGGGAGTCCCTGTTCCAACTGCTACCCCCGCGACCCGGCCCCGGATAAACGGAAGAAAATGGATGGATGGAATATATTTCTGGGGTCAATAGTTATCGCTTGTACATTTCCTCACACTACTGAGAAATGTTTGGTTATTTTTCAGCTATATTATAAGTTTTTAGCTGTAGAAGGTTGAATTATGAACTTCTATCTAACAGTATAGTAGAATTCTTCCCATCCTTTCATGTAGAGATGTACCGATCCAGGTTTTTCACTTCTGATCTCAATACCGATGCCATGTCTCAAGTGTCTGCCGATATTCGATATGAACCGATACCAGTATAGGGATTGTAAATGGATTTTATTCCTCTGAAAATGCAGTTAACCTATTACAAAATAGCTCTGATTGTATTATGTAACGTTATGTATCCTGCAAGTAATTACTGAACTGCTTTGTATGAATTCAATTTGAAACTTTAATTTAATATGAAATGTCCAGGACCTGCATCAGTCAGTAAACAGTCCAACCAGGATATTGACTGAACCGACACCTGATACTGCAACTTTTCCTGGATTGGTCTGCAATGTTCCTAATTCAAAAGCAGATGTTTAATTTTAAAATGGCTAAATCTTAATGTAAATCGTATCCTATGTTATACTTGACCCGCGGGTGTCATTCAGCCCGCCTCCGCCTCCTCCTCTCATGTGCATTTCCTCCCTAAACATGTCAGCTATGTGCGCGACATCTTTTTCACAGCTAATTTTAAAGGTTTGCCGCTCCTGTATGCCAGTTATGCCCAGACACAGCCCCCCCTCCCCTGTCTCTACATGGGACCTCCACTCATTTTAGCGCCCTCACCTCACTAAACATAGCAGGTGGAAATCTCCCCAGCTCTTCAGCAGCTAAATCCAGTAGCTTTGTGTCAACCTCAGGCTTGACTTATAACCTTGTTTGCTAACCCTTCAAATCCCATGCTCCTAATTTGAAAACGTGTGCCCACTCACTAACGTGTACGTGCATGCCACTCGCTATATGTGTTTGCCGATGTATAAGTCGTGACATGTTTGAAATTGCAGTGCTAAAGTTGAATGGGCCGTTACATTGTTGCTGAAGTCTGTAGGCTTAGTTTATAGAGACAAATGTCAGAGTCCAAAAGAAGCTGGTGATGTGAGCGAAATTAAAGTTGTTGTTGAAAATAAGGTTGTCAAAAATCAATATATACCCTTATACTAATCCGTACTTAAACTGGAATTGAATCTGGAGAAGTATTACTGCTTGATAGACATACAAAAATAGGACAACATTACAACTCTTCTGTTATATAAAATCATAAGATAAAATAACTTTTGTTGAAAATTATATTCTGTTTTCAATGAGTTTGTTTAGATATTTGCCCATTTTCTTGAAGGTTGGTGCTTTGAACTCTATTTCATGGGTCCTTCGGCAAAACACTTCACCACCTCACCTGTATGAGTGTGTTCGGAGAGAGGCTGTGCGTCTGCCCTACAGATAAGGTTAAATAAGTTTGACTGAAGAGAGAATAAAGACTCTAAAGTACCCATGTACACAACTAATTGCAGTTTTAGCAAAGACAATACCTCCAAATGTCATGGTGTCATTTAATAGTGAGCTAAATATTACTAAAACATACTATTTTAGATTCATTTTGTCTTAACATTCTAATTTAATCGGTGGAAACTGTAGATCACTTCCGATTCTTCTCCATGCACACTTTCCAGTACGCGCTGGCATAGCAACACAGCTTTTCCCTGCTATCTTGAGCCAAAGACCAGTCAAATATAAAAATACCCAGAATACATTAGTTAATAATTAACATACCCATTTACTAATATATCTTTTCCATTATGCTAATCTTATATCTCACTGGTTATTTTTTCCATTACATCTTAAATCGGTTATTATAGTAATGGTAATAGTAGTATTAAAAATAAAATGTCTAGACTGCTCATAGGGTGGTGGAGGTGCAGGTGGGGGGTCAATGGGACGTTTGGCACCAGCTGTCCCAAGTCTTGAACCTAAACCGGGCCTGTGCCGAAATGCCAATCATTAATCATCACACTGTTATTTCTATAAGTCATAAATAGTGTCCATAAAGGAGCCTTTTGCCTCACTGCATGTTGAAAACTTGGCGTGGTTCCAGTAGATGGCGCCTCGCTGTCCAGGGAGGTGCTGCTTCGGGCCTGGCAGCTGGTCCAAACCTCGAGATATAAATTCAGAGGTGGATCTTCTGTAGACATTTTTAACAGTTATTTCTGTATGTATGTCAGACAGTTAACATAGCATCTACTTTCACTTCCGTCTAATTTCTCCTGCTCAAAGTTCTTAGGTCTTATATCTAGTTACTGGCGCTTATCCGTGAATGTGTTTTGCTCAATATACATTTCTACCTCATAAATTGTGACTTAACAACATTCTACAATCCCTATCCATGGGTGTTCGCTTACTGTTATATGCAGTTTGAAGTACTTTTTCCCATTTGATGTATATATTATTTTGTTTTAAAATGTTAATTGGTGTGACAGTTGTACTAATTCTTCATCATGTTGAAACTCATGATTGGTTTCAAATTGAGCTGTATGACAGGTCAGAATTCTGTGGTGGCAACATAGACTGTATATATAAATGGACTGAGCTAACCCGCTAGTCACTGCATTCCAAATAGGAAGTGACCATGGGCATGCTTTGGGGTCCATCGACTTTGGTTCTAGTGCACTTTCTAAAGAAACAACGTCGATCCTCTCTGTAACTGCTTGCTGTCAGTCTCCTCATTTTGGTCTTACAGTGTTCGTATTAACCCACTCTGCATGATCCTGGAGTTTTTATTTAGCTATTTTGTCCATAAACAAATTCCTATTCCTAATATGGAACTGGCGCCAACTTTGCCCCATAACTGCTTACCTCAGTAAGCGCCATTTGACTGGAGTTGGACAGTATGGGTGATGTCACACTCCCTTAGTCCACTTCTTTACACAGTCTATGGGTGGCAACCATTTCACAGTCAGATTGCAGATTTGTTGACATGGTTTATGGTTACTTGTCACATTTACATGAGAACTTTAATTCAGAATAAATAATTTAATTCTGCTTAAAAAAACAACAACAAAAAAAAACATGTAAAGACTCATTCCTAAAGAAAATGATAATTAAATTAAGATTAAACTTAATTAGAAGTAAGTGGGTGGTTTCTTCCGATTTTAAAGCCAAATTAATGTATTCCTCGATCATCTAAATGTTTATTCTTCTTAAAAATAATTCACCCTTCTGATGCGATCCAGACGATCCAGCTCTACCAGTCCTCTCTTCGGACTTTCATCCACTGCTCTTTGGATTTGCGAGCGAGATGCAGGAGTGGGCTGAGGTAGAGCAGCCGTTGACTTTGTTTTGTCTTCTTCTTCCTCCCTTCTTCTCCTCGGCTGACAGACGTAAAGCGTGATGATAGAATTCTCACAACAACAGCAAAAAATGTTTCTATCATCCATGTCCTGGTGTATGGTGTCTATGGGCGTAACAATCCGAGATGACAAAAAAGCTGGTAGCAGTTGAAGTGTGTGTTTTCTTCCGGGTGATGTAAATACATTTGTGCACCTCCTGTCCAATCACAAACCTTCCAGACCCCCATATGTTGAGTGGAATTAAATAAAGGCGATTTAACATGTTTTCCATGTAAACCTCAATTCAGAATTATTATTTCCATGTAAACGTGAAGGAGAATATTTTAATTCCGAACTATTAACTGAAATTAAAACCATATCAAATAGCATGTGTGATTTGGATTCTGCTAGATTTTTTGAGTTTTAGACTTTAATTTTAGAAATAAAAATGACCCCTATGATGACTAATCCAGTAAATGTTGAGTGTAACTGAAGTTTGACCCCAGCTCTGAGGATGTGTCTCTCTTCACTGTGGAGGAGGCCATAGATCATGTCTGCGTGACCCCAGGAAGTAATGTTAATGTTATCACAGAGGACTTCCTGTTCTCTCTACTCCACCCACACTCTGCTCAATGCTCTCAAAAGACCAGGAGCTGCAATTAGAACTAACCAATACATGACCCAAACCTTAGAAAATGTCTTTCAACCACCCAAGCAAAGAAGTGTATTTTGATTCTACTTATCGGACTCAAGGACAGTTTCTTCCTCTCAGTGTTTGCTTTTGATGCCGGAATCAACAAAGATAAGTGTCTGCTGGGGTATAGAAAACCAGCTTTCAAATTTTAAAGTCCACTTGTCAATTTGAACGAAAAACTAATTAAATTTATTTTGTATAGCCCAAAATCACTACAGCAGCCTCCTCAGAGGGTTTAACAAAATTGTTGATTTAACCAACAGAATGATAGAAAATAAAATAAAACCAATAACAGACAGAAAAATAGAAAAATTGACAACATAGTAAAAAGACGTTTAACTTTTCTTCTCATAGATGCTGCACATTTTTTAAAGCAGCAGAACTGATGGAATTACATTACATGATTTTGATATTGGTTTAAATGTGAATAATGTAAACAAAAAAAATGGAAATGAAATTCTGAGATAAGTAACCACACAGTTCTGCAATTCTAAAAAAAAATTTAGGTTAAAAGTCGCATGAAAAATACAACTAATATAATTTTGGCTTTTACAGGCGAGAGGTCGTCTTGCTGTCACAGTAATGATAACAACAACTAGCATGTTAACAGTACACCTGCCTTATAAAAGTGCTTTATAATTAGATGCAAACAGCTCTCAGCCTTTTACAATATATCTGTTCTTTATTAGACAGAAAGAGTGCAGCCCCTTTTAATACAGAATTACTAAATGACGTATTGAATGGTCCGAACTCTCATCCTCCTGAAATCCTTATCTCTCTCTCCTTCTGTTCGGTAGGCAGCGATAGCATCAGACCACAGCGCTAATAATTACGGAGACACTTAAAAAAACACACAACGCTGAACAAACAGGAACACAGCGGGACACTTGAACGCCCCACCATCGAAACAGCAGTGGATACGGACACTTCACTTCGCCACGCACGAAATCATACTGTATACATGCGGAGTTAGTTTTCATTTCCTTTGACCTGATTTTACTAAGAAACAAAAGCGCTTTAATGAGTTACTTAAAAATAGATTTGGGTGAAACTACAGCCGGAAGCCATCCGTGGTCCACATTAAATCTGCATTATACCAAGTGTGGTCTTTCATTCATTCGTTTTTCCCTTTTTAAACAATAATAATTTGAGGTGATCTTTTGTTTAGTTCTCACCATTTGAAACAATATTACAGGAGGCGTTTTCATGCGTGATATGTTAAAGGTGCAATGTGTAACTTTTCTGGTGGAGTGTCTGCCACATGCTTGCCTGGAGCTGTCTATGGCAATAAACTTAAAAAGGCCCCATATTATACTGTTTTCTGAAATTATAATGTTGCTTCCTCCTCAAAAACATACCTGGAGTTGTGTTTTGTTTCATTCACACGTGTTATTTCACACACTCACACAAACCCTGCATATTTAGGCTGAGTTCTTCTCTCAGACAAAAAAACGCACTATTCCATCTTGTGATGTCATGTGATAATACAGAAAGTGCTCTACTGTGTTTTTAAATTGCATGATTTCAGCTCTGGAATTGCCCATCTTTATGAACAAAAGGCAAAAGGCAGCTGTTAATGTGAAAACTACCGCCACTGGGGGTGTGCAAAAAATATCGAAATATCTCTATATTGTATTGTTTAATGTGATGATACAGTATCGATATTGTGGACCTCTGTATTGATATATTGCAAAGAGTATTTTTTGGTATATTTTACTAAATTATGTTGTTACAGTGCTACAGTTTTGGTGCTTGTTTATTCACTGTTTTTGATTATTAAAATAGGTGTGTTTCATATTCACTTTGCACAAGAAGTGGTTTAACAAAGACTTGTAGTATCACAGCCATGATTTAGCCATTTTTTTTATTTTTTTATTTTATTTTTTTATTGAACTGTATCGAATCGATTTGAAATATATCGTATTGACCCAAAAGTGCACTGTATCGAGCTATGTATCATATTGCAGCCTATGTATCGAGGTGTGTGTCATATCGTAGCCTATGTATCGAGATATGTATTGTATCGTAGCCTATGTATCAATATATATATCGTATCGTAGCCTGTGTATCGAGATATGTATCGTATCAACAACTTCTTAATGATACCCAGACCTAACCGCCTCATGACATCACAAATTGGAACAGAGCATTTTGACCTTTGGAGATGTAAATTGACATGATGTTGTGTTTTGTTTCATTCACACAAGTTACACATCAGATCTGAGGAGATGCAAGCTTGCTGTTCCATAAGAATAAATCATCAATCATGAATTTAGAATCACTTAGAATGAATTTAAGCAACATCTCAATTAAATGTATGTTAGGTAAGTTTAATGTCATAGTGCGGAACATTTCTGGTAATCTATATGTAATAATAGCCCCATAAACAGGTGGCATACCCCTCCACCAGAAAGTTACGCATCTGTGAGAAACTACTTACTACTTTAATCACTTTCTTTTATGCACATTTATTACACATTATAGAATTATTTTAACTATGTTTTACAGTGGTTTCATCTGTAATGTGAAATACTATAAAAGTCCCTATATTCACCGACAAAACTGAGTAAAAAGTCCTAATTTCCTGGATCAAAGCTGCTCTTGTGGCTGCCTCCTCTGTGTGTTGAGGCATGTCGCTTCATTAAGTTGGCTATAGTTTGAACCTTATCTCCTCTCTCTTTGTCAGTGTGTGTGTACGTGTGTGTACGTGTGTGTGTGTGGGGGGGGGACATGCAAGAGCCCAGGGGCCCTGCTGCCGCTCTCTGATTGGTCTGTCTGTGCTCTCGTGACTCCTGGCTTCACTTCACAGTTCAAATTAAACCAGGGGCAGGTCTGAACTGGCCGCACACGGAGCTTCTGAAGTGAATGTGTTTTTGCCTTTTGGTTTAGCTGCACGCTCACAAATGCTTCATTAGATTCAGTTGATAATGGGAAAGACTTAGCACTCTAGTTTTCATAGTTATTAGCAGTGATACAAGCCAGAGTGTTTGAAGCTGTCTTATCTTTTTTGTATGTTGACTGGCAGTTCTTTTCATTAATACAGAACGTGATTTATTTTCTGTGCCACTAAGTTCATACTGGTCCAAGGTAGTGTTTCTATGATACTTTTTTCAAACTCAATATTGATACCACAAAAAATCCAGTCCAGTCCATCCAATTTTTAACCTCAAAATAACTGTAACACAATTCTAACTCTATTAAAATGATGGTCCAATTATGTGATTTATTTTTTTTTCAATCTATACATTTTTTCGCTCATGTACCTTTTACTTTGTTACTTCTTAATACTTGGCAACTATGACATTTTAAAATCAAATTAATAGTGCTTATGAAATCTCTGACTCAGACTATTGTGTACAGTCTTGACCAGGAAACAGGAATTGGGTCAGAGGAGGCAGAGTGGGCTGGAAGGAAGTAAGGATCACAATAACCAACTGTGAGCACATGTAGAGAGTCTACCACGCATGTCAACTCTGGCATAGTCGATCTGGGACAGTGCTCAGTAAATCTGAAAGAAAATAAGGTCTCGATATAGAGATTGAAGAATACACAAGGTATTATATCATGATGATTAAAAAGTCTAATTTATGGTTATTGATTTACTTTTTAGAGTTTTTTGTTATACATTTATGGCAATGTCAGGTCCACACAAAGGTAGAATATAAACAAATGATTTACCACTGGGAAAAAATCTGAAATCTGATCCTTTGAGAATCTCTTGTTTAGATGAAGTCATCATATTGTGATTCAGTAATCCTTTGTTTAACACTTTCTCCCACTCCTCCCAGATGGATTTAACCAACCATAGTGAAGTACGAACTGTCAGAAGCAGAGGTACCACCTAATATAGAGTACATACATTCTGAAACATACATAGCCGACATACCAAAACTGACCATTCTTTAAAAGTTTTAGTTTTGCCTTGATCTATATAAGAACTATGACCACATGGTAACATCAACATTATTTTCTGTTGCAAATTCTTTTGCATTCAAAAAGAATGGTACAGAGTATTGAGCCTTTTTCTTCGTACCAAAATCGAGGATGAAATTCTGGTATCGTGACTAGAGATCGACAGATATTGTGTTTTTCATGCCGATAGTGATTGTTTCTGGTGATATTTTTTGGACAGACATGTATGGTTGATTTTGATTTTCTCCCCCAAATTATGCAATTTAAATCTGCAAAAAAATAGCCAAATGCCTTTTTTCACCACAGACCTTTAAGAGAGCTTTGTTGTCACGTTTTTAGCTGTTATCTGTTTGCACTAAAGTGTTCAAATAAAGCTTATGGGTATTTTTAACCTTCAGGTCACCCAAAACAAAATATCGGCCTGTGCTAGAGATTTAAAGCTGATCACCAGTCTGCTAAAAAGTACAAATATTGGCCCGAACTATACCGACCAACTGATGTATCTTTAATTGTGACAGCACTGCTATAATATAATTTCTTTTTCTTTTAGTTTTAAACTTGGTCTGCAACCAAAAAACTGTTGAATTTTGGATCATGGGTCAGCTCTTGAGAGCAGTGGATGTTTGTGGGAAAATAACAAAAGCCATCTGTCACTCTGCAGGGGCCCCACATCAGCTGAGAGGCAGCCATCTTGTTTTCTTAGCTGCACTTTTTAAAACTTGGGTCAAAGAGGATGAGAGAGGAAAGGTGTGATTAGTGTGAGTAAACCCTAACTCAAAGGAGAATGAGTTTTGGCCCGGAACAAGGAAAGGGAGTGGACTTCCATGTTTTCTGAGCTAATGGTGGAAGGAAGGAACAGCGTCAGTGCTGGTGTAGATGAGTTTAACCAAAGTGCATTATCAGGCGCTGGGTGTGAGGGGATGAGACACTGGGGTTTAGGAAAACCTACAGAGACATGGTTTATCTATGTTCCCACCACACACACAATCTTCCCTCAAATGAGATATATCTGTCCAATTTCATTGTACTTAAAGCTTTACATTTGGGATGGGACAAAATCTCATGGGTCTGTCAAAAAAAGTTAAAGTTGCTAAGTTACCTTTTGAAAAGTATGTAATTAAGAGGATAAAAATTGAACTGTAGAATTTTTTTTTAATTATTATTTTGTCTTCTTCTTCATTTTGAGTCTTATTTTCTTGCAGGAATTGTCTTCTCTCACCTCTACTCTTTCTTAAAATATGATGACAAGATTATGAATTGTTTCTGTTGGCTATACATTGTATGCCATGCTAATTAACAAATTGTTTAATTCAGTTTGAATGGGAATATTCAAAGATAAACTTCAGTGTGTATGCATTTTCTTGAAAATGACATAATCACTAATTAATTCACTGCAAATCAGAATGCCTAGTGACTTGGTCATGTGTCTCCATAAATGAATAAGACAAAACCAAGAGGAGCATCCAAATAAATAAGTACAGATAACAGAAATTGGCAGTACTTCACTGACTTCAAACTCTGGGGCTCATCAGGATACTTGCATTTTCCAAAATTCCAAAAGCACTTTCTTAAATAGACCATTGTTTTGAAAGATGTCAGGGTAAATGAGAATTCAAGGTACTGACAGATAAGAAGTCTATTATTTGAACTCAGGAAAAAACAAACCATACACATTTTTTTTTTTAGTACATTTAAACATTGGGCCTATTGTTTCAGATCAGTGTACTACCTCATTGTTCAGTTAGCATTGGCTTTGTCCTATATTGTACACATGTGTTCTATTAAAGTCAATATGAATCCTCAGGCAGTCAACTCCTCTGATGTATTCGTGGAAGTGTAGAGCTATTTTTCTGTCATTGGTTTTCAGTCTTTACATGTGAAAGCTGTGCATAGTGAAGCATCTGGAACAGTTTTATGAAAATGAGAAAGTCCTATATTTTCATAGTAGTTCTTATGGTGCATTAGACTTATATGTGGTCCCTGGAGACATATCTTTATTAACCGATGTTCAATGAAATCTATGAGGCTTATGGTAATGGTTCATTTTATTACAGGGTTTCCTGAATCTCCCTGGAAAAGAATCTGTTTGTATATTGAGCATTCACACTGCTAAGAGGGTGGTTCTAGTGGTCCAAGAATCTCCAAAAAGTACTGTTTACATGAGCAGCAAAAATCGGATAACTGGAGATACTGATACTGCAAAATTCCAGGTGCACATGTCAGTTAATTTCTGTATTTGGAAATGAAAAGTTAACTTGATTTAATGTAAAGTAAAGTTAAAGTAAAGTTAAAAAACTTTTTGTTTTTGCTACACAAATTTGCCTGTCTGCTGTGTGTTCCTTGTTAACACATAAAACACATAAAACCTCAGATTAAGCTGTTTTTCATGCTATTACAATATTGTATCAACTGTAGAAATCAGATATTGATTGGATATTTGGTGCCTAGTAGTAGTTGTAGTGGTTTAGTTGTAGGGCATGTTATACCTCGTTATAAATCTTAGACTCTCTACATTATGGTAATTTAATCCAATTTACAGAAAGATAAATGTCCTAATATGTGGCTCCGTATCAGTATTTATCTGTGGACTAATTTGTCTGTGTCTGTGGCCGTACTGTCCCTGAACACACACCCAGAGTCATGTCACGCACATGCGCTTGTTTATACACGCAGCCATAGATCCATGTGCGCAACACTGAGATTATATTATTTTTACAGACAATCGGTTTGAGTCAGGATTATAAGGACATTTATTAGTGCAGACTTGTGATCTGAGTGAAATGTGTTGTTTTGAAGCTACTTGTGGTTCTTTCTCATTGTTTAGCTGCTGTAGCTCCCGCACATAAACAGGCTGTTTTCTCTTCTATTGACCTACTGTAAAGTGACTTTATTGGCCATACATATGTTACTGGACCTGCATTGATATGTAAATGAGCTGTGAATAGAGGTGTGAATGATTGACATTTATGCATATAATTCATTATCGCGACACGCACACATTTACGGCTAAAGGTGGTAGTTTACTTTCTTTACTAGAAGCTAGAATGTGATGCAAAAATGCCATTAGGCCGACCTACTGTCTGTAAATATGTTGCAAAGAAGCAGAATAACAATAAATGTAGCCTGAATAAACCCAATTTAAAATTCATTGAGCCAAACCTAAGTTTTTTAAACAATTCAAGATTTGCGGTGAATTTTTACATCACTAAATCGCTAAATCGGCAGCTCCAACTCCCATTTTATCAGTACCATATCGGCTGCAACAAAATCCATAACGGTCGGGCGCTACAATAAACATAGGCACTGTTGGAGCTAGTTCGGGTTTGGAGTCAAGAAATCTCCTAAATTCCATTCTAAGGTTACTTACATCACCTGAAATAAGTGCGGTTAGAGTTAGGCAGGCAGGCAAATATTTAGAGATAAGATTTGTTTTACTGATTGTGCAACCTGAACCACATACCAGCATCACTTCAATCACAGCCAATTGGGATGTAGCATTTAAAATATTTAGGTCAAAATAACAAGAATTCTCTGGAATGAACTAAGCCGCATATTTATTTTCCCACATTGTGCTATGTACTCATTAAAAGTTGTGTATGAAATGTGCATACCGCAGGAGCACAGAGCGTTTTGCATCAGCCTTGACCTGTTGACCTGCTGACCTGTTGACCCTAAGTGTAGTGAAACTGGATGCGGCTATTTCCCGCCTCACAGTGTGGAATGTGAGAGTAGAACCAGAGGAATGTGACAGGAATGTAGCCAAGCTCAGCACCAGCAACAGCAGCTCAGAGCCTAGATGAGACTGGGGCTCAGGTCTGGGGCTCTGGTTTGAGGTTCTGATCTGAGCCTCTTGTCTGGGGCTCAGGTCTGGGGCTGAAGGGTCATTTTCAGTGTCGGACTCAAGCCAGCATATGTGTGAGGTGCAAAAATAAGCTGCTTTCAATCACTTGAGGTCAGTTTAGGGATGCTGTCTAAATTTAGTGTTCAGATTTTAATATAAACAAATATAAACAGATATTTGGATTCACACTACTTGATGTTTTCTGATTCATGAATCTTCCTATCATGTGAACTTTGAGAGACAGATCGGAGCCCAGACGACACATCTTTGTTGTAAGAAAAATGTTTAGTCTTGGCTAAACAGGCCTTGTAACAGGAACAAATGGTTTAGCTTTAATCTTGGTTGGTCCTTTTTCTGGAACATGGCAGTCCAAACACAACAATAAGGAAATTCAATCATTTGTACTGTACACACAGGACCTTTGACCATAAACAAGATTAAATTGTGTTTTTTGTTCATGTAAAATGCACTAGTGTTATTATGATTCAGTGTTTTTACATTTCTTTTCTCTCTAATTTTCCAAATAATGACAGAAACAATAAAACATCCGTACACTGAAATTCGTGTGTGTATCTGGCAGAGGTGAGGACTTGCAAGTCATGACTTGGACTCGAGTCAAACTTGAGTAATTATTTTTAGGACTTGAGACTTGACTTGATAAAATGGACTAAGACTTGGGACTTGACTTGGACTTGAGGCCTATAACTTGAGGGACTTGAAAAGACCCCTGAGAATCATTTTTAAATCTGAATTCTTTCTATTTTGACTGTAATGATTCACACTAAGATTTGTCAAGACATTTAAAAAGGAAAAATGTACTAAACTAATGTCTACAACTCTCGCATACTCTATAAATACTCAAATATAAATATACTATGATTTTTTTTAAGTACAATTTTTCTTAAAATTCATGTAAATTGCAAAAATCTAAGCTGTATTTGGTACTTTGGTTTAAAGACTTGAAATTACTTGAAGCTCAAAGCAGACAATTTGGACTTGACTTGGACTTATGGGCCAGTGTTTCGAGACTTGACTTGGACTTGACTCGGACTTGCGGTCAAAGATTTGAGACTTACTTGAGACTTGCAAAACAAAGACTTGGTCCCACGTCTGGTATCTGGTGAACGACCAAAACAAGTCACTCTTCAGGATTGATCAAAATTGACGTGAGTGCACGGGGTGTTTATACAGCACATGTGGAAGTGGCGTGCAATATTCACTCATATCAAGTAAACCCCAAACTGCCCTGGAAAACAACTTTTAACTGCATGAAACATACTGCACCATCATTTATTTGTTTATGTATTAAAGGGCCCATATTTACGGTATTTTTTGCTCTTAAGTTCTGAGGTTATAATGTTGTTTCTTCATCACAAATGTACTTGGAGTTGTGTTTTGTTTCATTCAAACATTTTCATTCACATGCAAACCTTGCATATTTAGACTGATTTCTTCTCCCAAACAGAAAACACTCCATACACCTTCACTAGAATCATTTAAATTAGACATGTCGAACTCAGGCCCAGGGGCCAAATTTGGCCCATGATACAATTATATTTGGCCCACGAGATCATACCAAATATGTATTAGAGCTGGCCCACCGGCTACAGATACATTTAAATACATTTATTATTTCATATTATGCTTGTTCTGGATTCAATGTTTAAGCAAAACTATTATTCAACATTTATTTTAATAAGAAAAGGTTTAGCATTACATATCTCAAAAGAAGAGAAAACATGTAGTAGATGATGAAATTTTTCACTAAATATTTAGTTTGGCCCATGACTTCGTCCCAGGTTTTAATTTTGGCCCTCTGTGAATTTGAGTTTAACACTCCTGATTTAGATCATTTCAACCCTAGAACTGAAGTGAATCTGTAATGAATTAAAGGTAAATGTTAAGCTGTTAACTTGAAAATGATCACGGTGACACAGAGCATTTTGAGCTTTGCAGAGGTAAACAAATATAATATAACAATAATAATAATGCAGGATTCCTCAAACATGTGAATGAAACAAAACACAACTCCGGATAGGTTTTTGTTCAGATTAACCGCATTATAACATGGCTAAAAGCTCACAAGAGTCAGTTTTGTAATTTTTTAAATGGCAAAACTCACCCCAAGTTCTCTTCATCAAGCTTTAAACTACTCCATGTATTACAGCCGCCGCAGCAGTAGCTCTTGTAGACAGGCGCCAGACACTTTGATATTAATACTGACAGGTGTCTCGAGCCTGTTTCACTTCCTCTGCCTCTCACTTCTCGCAGAATCCTCCTGTACTTCCTCCTCTTGGATATTTTCTGCTCCGGAAGCTTTATGTCTGTAGTGCTGCGCAGCTGTTAGCCATGGCCTCTCTGTGTGGTCTGTAATTGCAGATGAGAAGGAGCCAGACTTGGAGATGAAAGCCTGAGTTTGAGCTTAGTGCTTTGGTGTCAGTGCTGATGATATGTAAAGCAGATGTGAGTGTAATGCGTGGAGCCGGGTTGGTAGTTGAATTGCATTAGAGGTTGAGGGCCACACGCACAAAATCAGGGTGTGGTCCTTTAAAGAAGACAACCTGAGATGAGCTGTCATGTGGTTACAGTTCAGTTTTATGGAAAGAAGTAAAAAGCTCTACAGTGATAAAACGTCAACAGATCTAAACACTAAACATTTAATAATATGTTTGTTCTGTATTTAGGGATGTTATAATGTTGCTTCTGAAAAGATACTTAAATACATAGAGCTGTGTTTCATTCACACATGGAGTAATTGTGCACATTTCAGTTTTTCAGTCTCCTCACCAGCTGATGTCATAAAGAGCTAAAGTCCTTTTCCATGTAGTTTTTTTTAGTTAACTCTACTACATGTATCCTGTCTGAATATTGAGCTTCAAGTTATTATCACATCATATTTTAGATCAGTTGATTAGACAGTGGATTTTTTATTAAAGAGGAACTTGTAGGGTAATAAAAACAATACTTTAAAAAGTGGATTATTTGTGGTACATTTTAGTATTTTTTTGGTATTTATACACTATCGGTCAAAAGTTTTAGAACACCACACTTTTTCCAGTCTTTTACTGTTTACTGTTGACCAAAACATATTCTAACCTTTTGATTCATGAAAGTGTCCACCTTTGGCAGATAAAACATCTGAACACACTCTCTTTACAATAGAAATCAAATATAAGTTCTTCCCAAGTGCGTTGCAGAAGTTTCCATAAACATGTGGCACTTGTCGGTTGCTTTGCTTTCAGTCTTCTGTTCAGTTCATCCCAAACCAGCTCGATGGGGCTTAAGTCTGGAGACCGTGCTGGACACTCCATGTCTTCAAGTTTACCATCTTGTTCTTTTTTTCCTGAGGTAGTTTTGGCAGAGCTTGGACTTGTGTTTTGTATCTTTTATCTTTTTTATCCTCTGTCTGTTCAGTTTTTACATTTGTAGAGTACATTTCAAGCTCTTCATTGGACTTGCACGACTTAATTGCAATAAATAACTGGAAAAATGAGGGTGTTCTAAAACTTTTGACCAGTAGTGTATGTGTCCATATTCAACTCATGAGATACAAGTTTAATCTGTCTTTATATAAATACATGCTACTTATTTCTACATAAACAGTTATGTCACAAATTATTTTTAGTCATTGGCAGGTCATGTCTTTAGTCCATAACAGCCTCATAAGTTTAGCATTTGTTAAAACCAACATTCACAATATATCAATCATTGCTTGAGGACATGTCAGTCCTTTTGTTGTATTGTTTTTCCTCTTGTGTCCTAATCTCCGGTTGGCCTGGGCTCCCTGTGCTCACACTATCAGATGAGACTGGGGAGTTGGATTAGTGTGTCTGTATCTGCCCCTCTGGATAGTTCCAGGCCCATTGGAGCGATTACATGCAGCTTAGCGCTGTCTTTATGAAATGTCCACAGGAGTTTTGTATAGCCCCAAATGACTCCAGGTCCACACTGATAAGACACGCACAAATATACTGCCAAAACATGTGGCCAGTGCAGTGGACACAGTGTGCTCCATAGGGTCAGATAACAAGTGGCTGTACTTTATTTCACCTCCGTATGGATATATTGAAAAAACAGGTTAAAATAAAGGTCAAAGTGAGATCATTAAGTGTTGTCTGCATCTAATTATAAAGCAGTTCATTGTCCGAGAATCAGGAAGTGCGCTTTTAAACATGCCAGTTTTTTGCATTACTGTGATGGTGCTGGTCTCTGAAAGTGACAAACTATTCAAAATGAACTCCTTCTGTTTTTCACATTATAGTAAATGAAAATGTAACAGTAAAAGTCAGGTATATCATCTTTTAAATGAGTAAAAGGTTTTGAGTTGTGTCATGAATATCAAAGAATAGTTAAAAGTGTATTTTAAGTGTACTGATGTCTTGATTTATCAACCGGTTTCACTTTGTGGAAACCGTCTGACCTCGCAGCATTAGGATTCGTTTGCTCGACGGTAGGTGGGTACTTTTTTTTTTTATTTGACCAGTTGCTGCTATTTGGTTGTGATGTACGTAATGTGCCACTAACGGGGTGAACTGGTATATGAAGCTTTTCCCAAATCCTGTAAGAAGAAGGGTAATAATGTCTTTCCCCTTGATAAATTTCACCATACATTCTCTTTGTTCCGGTTTTAAATCCTCAATCTCGGAAATTGTTGCCAAAACAGAATGTATGACTCTTCGCTGATTGGCTGGTGCCCAGACTCGCACTTCCGGGATTCCTTGCAAACCGTCTAGTGTATTCTGATTCCTGACCTATTCGCGAGAAATGAAGTTGATCGGAGGCACTAGGTTTTGCCAGCCTGACTACTGATGTCCACCAAGAATTGTATAAAACTTTATTAAAATGCATTATTTAGATAACTAAGAATCACAAATTGTATGAAATAACCTAAATATGCAATAGGCTATTAAAATATTCCTCCACCTATGCGAGTCCTAACCAAATCTAGCTGATCTGGAGATGGATTCCCGGGTGCAGGTTGAATGGGTCAAATGCAGATACAGAGTGCAGATTTCCCTACAGGGACAGTGAAGTACTTAAACTTGATAAGAAATGCATTGTTCTTCACATAACAATCTGACAAAAATACAAAATACATAGTAAACTTCACTTGAAACCTCACCGTTTTCAAACAGACATGTCACATTGACCCTGTGTTCATTCACGTTTTCCTCACGCTCTGGTGTTGGTAGCTGTGTCCATCACCCCTCTACCCCGGGGCAAACTGACAGAGATGTGGCAGCTATACTGGACCAATGGCCTCTCCAAACACTCTAATCACACTAACACACTCATACACTGGCAGTGCCACAGAGGCTGGAGGCTGTGGGGGTGAAGTGTCTTGCCCAAGGATACTCTGGCCCTGACTAATGTGCGACTGTAGGAAACTATTGCGATTGATTCATTCATGTTTGAGTATCCTGGCATCAGTGCTCAGGAAATTTCAGTTTTTACGTACCCCCTATCTCTGGCCATCATTTTAAACTTACATGTGATTCTTTAAATAAATGTAAAAATCGAGTTCATAATAGACCTTTTTCTATTAGCAGGTCATTTAGATCAATATTGGGGTTTATAGTGAACAAAATATAACATAAGAAATCCTTGTTTGCCTATGGCCCTTGAGCTTTGCTGTAACCCCGGCATGTCCCCTGGTTGAGCTGTAGTCCGGGTGAGTGTGCGTCTGAATCGGGGACAGACTCCTGAGGGCTGGACACTGCTGGTTTGTGCTCCTCTGCTGCTGCTGAGGCCCATCATCAAAAACACCGCAGACCACACGGAGCCCCTCTCTGGCCCCGTGCCCGCTGCCCCAGAGCTTCGCCAGCGCGCTTTCACATCGCCTTTGTGCTAATGAGCAAGTACAGAGGCAGTGCGAGGGGGGCCGGAGGGGGTGTGGCTTATGTAACAAAAAAACTCCAAGCCAACAACTTCACTAGGCAAGTCCACGCTGAATACATGGGATTTCTCAACTGTTTAGCCCAGTTACGGCCACACATAAGTAGATTGCGCAAAGAACACAGTGGAATAAATCAAGTCTGGGGGCTAATTAGCATCACTTCAACAGTTTCATGAATAAAAGCAATGGGCAGGATTCATAATAGCACACACTGTGGTCCAGAGACTTGAAATAACTTTGTGAACAATATTCACAATATTTGTGAACAGCAAATGTTAAAGATGTTGTGTAACATTTCTGCTGAAATGTGTGACCCCTGCTCGTCTCCATGGACATGTTATTGCTTTGTTTGTAATGTTCCACAGTATGGCATTACACCTTTCTATGGAGATAGGAAGGTGATGTTAAAATTCACTCAAAATTTTGGACACACCATTTATTTTATTTTATTTTTTTCTACATTTTATATACACACAGAAGACATCAAATATATGACGTAAAATATATGGAAGTATGTATTTTTACATATTTTAAACTCAAATCCTAGTAGCCACTATTTGATTTGTCCAAAAATATTTTGTAGTTATTTAACTTTGGTGTGTCCATATATTTGACTGGTAGTTAGATCTGTGGAAAGGCAAGCCCACACACAGTAAGAATGCATTGTTTTCAATATGTTTTTAGTAATTTAAAAAAAAAAAACAAATTGAAAGTTTAATGCCTGGAACACTCCAATCAAAGTATTAACATCACCATGAGTCAAGCAGATGGCAGAAATGTTACATACTGTTTCTTTAATTCATCTTTTAATGTACTCAGAAAATTACCAACTTTGTAAGGGACATTAATTCTGTTTGTGGCTTTATTTTCTTTTCTTCTTGGCTCAAACTTATTTCTTAAAGGTCCAAACTAATTACTTCCAGTACCACTTTGCTGTTGAAAACATCAGATTGTTGTGTTCCAAATGGTGCCTTAATTCTTATGCAATTTGTTCTAAGAACATTGGACGTGCTTTTATAATTGGAAGAGTGTTTGGGAATAAACCAAGACAAAACCTTTTACAAAACTGAAAAGCAATATCCTGTTTAATGGTACAACACCGACTCCAATTAAGCCCCGGACAACATGATGACTGATCGGTTATCAAGGAGCTGTTTTAATGAGACACTTGAACCTCTTTAAATGGAGCTGTTGTTGTTCTTGTTTTAAATACATGTGACTGTTCTTTAACACATTTCACAGTATCATTTAATATCTGCTCATTTTAACATCACAACAAACGAGCACAGATAGATATACTTAAAGAATTTGCAAATGGTCTTCTAAGAAATTGTCAAATTACTGGGAATGGCAATCCACCCCCTCTAAAAACAACTTTACTGAGAATTCACAATTTCACAAAATTTCATTCTGAATACTTTGTTTTTTTTTGTTTTGGTATTGAACTTTGACCTTCTCAAAATTGGTTTCATGAGAACTCTTCTCAGATTGTTTTCTCACAAGTCAAACGTTTTACAGCTGTGTCTTCTGGTGTTTCTCAGAATATTTTTCACAATTCGGTCTTCATCTCATATTTTCATATTTTTTTCTTCAGAATGGTAGACTTGTTGTGTTAGAAAACAAATCCTGAAAAAAACATGCTTTCTTTCTGTGAGCACGGTCGCCTTTCTGAAAATCTGGCCTGTAAATTTAAAATATATAGATTTAATGCAGCACAGTGGAATATTTTCATGGGGACAAGCAGGTCATGGACTCTCCACCAGAAAAGTGGAAAGTTTGATAGTTTAAATAATAATAAATAATAATAAATCCTAGAGGTGTAACAATATCCAAGTCTCATGATACGATATCGTCACAGTATGAAACTCATGATACGATATTTATTGCGATATCGTAGGAAAGCTCACGATATGGTGGGAGGCTCACGATTAGGGATGTAACAATATCCAAATCTCTCAGTATGATATTTTCACGATATACATCTCATGCTACAATATTTAGTGCGATATTTTGTGAAGGTTAACAAAACTGTTAAAATGCTACTTTTTCCTTTTAAAATGCCTTGACAAGACTTAATCCAAAGAACTAAGACTTAAAAGTGCTTAGAACTGTTATTTCTTCTTGTAGTCTGCACTGAAATGGTGCAAAGGATCATGGTCTATGTAGTTCCCTCTGTCTTTTTTTTTAGCTTTAAACTCTTAATTTAAGCAAAGAGACTTGTAATATTGTGATGGTCCACGATATTATTGTGAGAACTTAGTAGTATTTCACAATGTACTTTAATCTTTTGACCCGTCAACTAATGAATCACTCTTTAGACAACTAAAATAATAATTTGTTATCCACTGAACAAGCTTTGTTGCTAAAATGATCACAGCCGTGTTGCTTTCACACTCTCCCTTTTGACACTTAAAAGCTTTCTTTTTAACCACGGACTGTTGGAGAAATGCAGCGTAGATGTGTCAGACCTGAGTGTGAGAGAGGAGCAGATACAGCCTCTGTCGGAGCATTGTGAAGTGCGTCTTTGCCTTTAAACATGTGTGGAATCTGCAGCCGAGAGGAGACAACTATTGTTTACTCACACACCACTGTCAAAGAAGAGCTCTCTGTCTCCTAGCAACAGTGTCACCTAAGGCCGCAGTGATTAATCAAGTAATCGTAGCTGCATTTTGAGAACTGTAATCGTTATCTTGACTATAACAAAGACATTGCGTTATTAAATCCAAATGTCAAAAAGAATAAATAATTTCACATTTTCATCAGTTACACATTTCATGCATAAATATTCTCTATTTAAAAGCCTTTGGTTACTTAAAAAGTGTACAACAGAAAGAATCAGCTACTAAAATAACCTAGTAGCCCTTGCATGTATGTGTATTCATACTTATGTATGAAATAGGGAGTAGTACGATAAGAGGCGTTATTTATAATTTACTTTCATGAGCTTTCAACTCAATGTTTGTGATGAGCTTCCCTCATCATTAGCCGAATCAAAGGTTGTATTTTGATTGATTGGTGTTATCAGTCAAGGGCACAGAAATCTGGAACAACATCCCAGCTGCTATAAGAGACTCCACCACATTCAGTTCATTTAAAACTAATCTGAAACGATGACTTAAGAGAAACCAGATCTGTGATCACTAATGTTATGCTCCTATGTAAATGTCAGTGTTGTATGTCATGCTTGTGTGTTTGTCTGTTGTGACACGTTTTATGTTCTTATGCCTTATGTCTTATGTTTCTATCTCTCTGACCTGCCAGGGACTACAGATGAAAAGTACCTTCGGGCTAATTCTGTCGTATTTACAAGTATATGTTCATGAATATGCATTGTCCCTTTTAAATAAATAAAACTAAATAAATAGAAATTCATGCACTAAAGAAAATATCTGTTGTCACCTACCCCCTATCTCCGCTAACAGCTCTTGTAATTGCGCAAAAAATGTAGACTCCGGGTCATACATGTAATCATTCTTTTATGGAAAAGCATCTCCCTAACTGATAGAGGTGAAGAGGAGACTGAGGGAGCTGTTTCTTGTGCTGCTGCGTTGGATTACATGAATGCATAAAGGACATTTCTGTAAAGAGTCAAATGTTAGTATGTCGCAATGGAGTCTACGATGTTCGATCTGTAATAATAATATATTTGTGTTTTGTTTTTTCATTTCAGATTTGGGACATGAGCGACGATGAAAGCATTTAAGATCAAACTAGACCGTCATGAGAGGAGGACTTTTCTACTACTGCGTCTGCCTTTTTAATTTTCTTTGTGAGTTTTGGATGACAAAAAATCAAGGACTAGACATCGACTGTGAGAATCCTGCTTCAAATTGGCCAAAGAGTTGGACTGGACCAAATTCATGATGTATCAAGGTGTGTTTTATTGATAAAGAATGTGAGACCAGCGTAATGTTTACAGATTTAAGACCCCGCTGTATGAAGGCTCTGGATAAATCACAAAACATAGTATTGAGGACAAAAAACAAGGAAATTATTGTTGGATTTTGTTGTTCCATATTTTTTACTTTCTACAAATATATATACATATTTTTTTTTCTCATATTAATACCTAAAAAGGAGTTGAAAGTATTTTTGGTTTTGCTTTTACTGTAAAAAAAAAAAAAAACATTTTCCACTTATTACTTATTACACTGACTCACCAGGGCCACCATTCTACTGTGTATTACTCCACACTTGTACCTAATAAACAAAATAAATATGATAAAACAGTGTAATAATACTCAATCATGTTTCAGGTAATATCATGCAGATATGTCCATTACATCATCTCAAATTGTACAGTTCAGGAAATCAGTATTGAACTCTCTTGTTTTAATGTGTTTTTGATTTGATTTCACAAACTTGTCTTTTCCATCTGGGTCTCAAAGCATGTTTACGTGTCGACTTTCTGAGCAGCTAACATCACCTGTCACTGTACTGTCTGTAATGTGCATTTGAACTGCAGCCTGTGTGTTTCTCAATGTGTGTCTTGACTTTGCATTAAAAGTCTGTTACATTAAACAGTGTATGTTTATAATGAGCCAGTCCAAATAAAAGTATTTATCTCTTTGGTTTGTCAGATAATCAGTGTTCCCCCCGTGTGTTATAGAAGAGACAGTGAGATTAGGATGTGGTTTAAAAGCACTTTATTGTTCATCAAGGCTACTTTACGTACAAAAGGGTGGCCTGCCAAAACCTTTTCTCAGGAGACACAGCCACAAACTGGTACAAGTGTTAACAGTTCAGAGTATTACTACCACAGTACAGGCTACTTCCACTTCAGAAGACTGAGACAATCTTCTCGTATCTATAAAAATCCCCCAATAACAAAGTACAAAATCAGATTTGATCATTACAGCCCCATGCACAACATTTGTTTGACTGTTCCATCGCTCAGAGGTTTTCTGAAGAAGAGTCCGACCTGTTGAATGTTCTGATAAAAGTCCTCTTCAAATCACAGTGTTTCATCAGAAACTCAAACACAGTTTATTGCTCCGACTCCGGTCACTACAGATGATGATCCACACAGACGGATAAAGGAAAGTGGAGTTTTATGGAAGTAGCGATTGTCGGCCACAGCACAGACTGAACGTGGTTTCATACATTTACTGTGTTCCTGCACTTGAACCTTACTCTAACAACACAAATCTAGAAACAAAAAAGATCAACTTTTTCACAAGAGAAATGCAATGATTACAATATAGGACAGGAAAACAACAATTAAATAGCTACATATCATTAACAAATTAATTGTTCCTCAAAAAATACCTACGATTCTTTCTCTGTACATTCGTTACGCACAGCGTAATGATGGTCTTATAGTTAGCTATTATAAAAAGTCTTAATTAAGTGATTCTCCTACTGAGGGTAGGGAGTGTGCCGAAGCAAAGAGTCGACTACCTACAGGCGGTAGTGAAATGATCAAAGAATAAGAATAGAAACACAATATCCTCTGGACACCAACAGCTTTCCCTGTGTTTATGCACAACACCAGTACAGTCCCAACCAGGGCCAAATCCACCAGGAGAGCCATCCTCCACCAACTTTAGCACTAACAAACACTGAAGAAGCTCAGCTCCTCCAGCTCAGTCCCACCTCCATAAACACAGGTCGAAAGTCTCTGAGTTTTAGTCATCTTTAGCAGGGCTCCTGTTTGACTCAGAGAGGTGAGGGGTGGAATGTGTGGACGCACCAACACCAAACTCACTCAACAGAAATGGATCTGACAAATGCACCTCCTAATCCACAGCTGCAGTGAAGCCCATAGTACACAACTACACTCGTCCAAAGCATTACACTGTGTGTGCACATCGTCCAACCATTTCAACTGTGTGTGCACTGAAGAAGCCCGTATGCTTCCCTTTTGGAGGAACATCTTTCACTTGGGCACAGGCTCTGAAGATTTGGGGTTGAAGAAGTAATAGTCTAACCAAGTCTAGGCACAAACAACTGAACATCTAAGAATCCAATTCATTAGACAAGTGCTTTGCAATTCTAAACACTGCATGATCCTGCTCCTCAGTGTTACAATGCAATGTATTCTGTAACTTCAGATGCTAAAGGGGTTAGCGGTTTGTACCAACGATGGATCAACATCTTTTAAGATTGACTGCAGCTCAAACTCCGTTCAGTGATAGATTTGAGATTAGCAACATTGATGAGAGCCTGTCCAGAGGCTGTCTACTAGAGAAGTCAGTTAGCCTATTGATATTAATGAAAACAACATACAAATGTAATATTAACATAATAATAATATGAGTACGACTGACCCAGCAGTGAATGAATAGTGTCTTGTTACTGAAACAACATGAGTAACTAACGTCCGAATGAAAAAGCGAATAATAATTATCTTGAAATGCGTCAAAACACTAATAGATACCAGCTATTTCAACTAAAAATAAAACCATGCAGGTGTAAGCATCAGGAACCCTTCAAACGTTGTAGGACAGTGAGACAAACGCATGAAAAACAAAACAAAAAACAAAACAGAAAAGTATAAATGAGATATGCCTCAATTGAGAAACCGCAAGGTGATTGGAGTTGCCTGATATTGGATGAGCCTAGTGTAAGAATCTCATTTTAGTCATTTTGAAGAGATGGAATTTTCTGGTATCTGCTGTATTTTTAACATTTTTAGTATCTGTCCGTACATGAAAATTGGAGGGAATATTGTCAAAATCTAAGTTTCAAATTTAACAACATCACTTGATATGGAGCAGAAGCACAATATCATAATACCATGTCTAACAAAATGTCCAACATGGCAGCGAATTCTTAAATATCCAGAAAGTTGTTGCGTTTGTGTAGGGCGTTGCAGTACCAGACTACAACTGTATCAATCATAATAGTGGTAAAACACACCTCAAATTCAGTTGCTAAAAATACGCAAGTTGTTAATGCAATGGTCGTATTGTGGTTTCATTTAGGAGGAAATGCCAGAAAATAATATTTGGATTTCTTGTCTTTGCTGATGGCGAATGGTGCGATATGGTTCCGTAATATGTCTTTTTTCAAACTTCAGGCATCTCGTGACACAGAGGCAGAACACAAAACTACCGTTAAAATAAAAACCAATAAAATAAAGTAAAGAAATTAATAATTAAAACACCACTGTATCTCTCGTATGTACATAACTACAGACTTGCTCAGCTCCAAGCGTGAACATGCGGTGAACAAATCCAAGGAGCAACCAGTCGCCCCCATCAGTCCAGTCGACAAACTACAAGAGTCCTCTGTCGTTCAGTTCAGTTATTGCTGGCTTGATGCTGTTTTGAAGGGTTTTGCGGCAGTTAGCGGACCAGTGGAGGAGCTTTGATGCTGATTGGTTGAGCTGAACCGAAGAACCCGCCCACTTCATGAAACGACCGAGGGAGAGTGGTTGTGATTGGCTGAGTGGGTGTCGGGGGAGGAGTTAGGGCTGCTTCCGGAGGAGGAGGGGCTGCTCTTGTTCTTGATCTGGAGCCAGGTGTCTCCGAGTGCTTTGGCGAAGTGGTCGTCCACGGAGCCGGTGATGGAGACCGTGTTGGTTGCCGTGGTGGGTTCTGGTTCTTTGTAGTTCTTGCCGAGACTGCGGCGGAAATGCTCCTCAATGACAGGGTCGCACACGGTGTTCGCTGCAAACAATAAGAAAAGTAAAGGTTAATATTCACTGTTTATAGTGGTCAGGTAGATAAAAGCATGTTCACACTGTCACAATCACCACATTAAAACAGACTTAAAGGTTGTATAGAAGATTTTCCATGGAAAGAGAAATGCAGCGACTGTTTGTCCTTTTTCAATGTCCTTCGCTCCTTTTCCCCTTCTCTTCTTCTTTCAGCAATGTCAAAAACAGACTATCTGCCATTACAAAAAACTTTGTGCAAACTGAGAGGAAGCTACAGTTCCAAAAAGATGCTAAGAACTGCTGTGTTGGTTGAGTAAACGGCGTTAGTGCGTGAGAGGTGAACGTAAACCACGTAATCCCAGCGCGCCGGCAAGACAAGGCTGCTGCATCTCTATAATTCTATTTTGAACTTTCATTGACAATTTGAAACTAAATAAAATCCTCCATACAACCTTTAGCCGGAACTAAACTTGGACTAGATCAAGGACCAACTCAAGATAGGAGCAAACCAAAACTACAGTAGGACTCAAACTAGCCCCAAACCAGGACCAAACAACTACAAACATAAATGCATTTTTAGTAAGAAGAGAAAAAAAATTAAAAATTCTCATTTAAGTCAGCAAAATCATACACTGGTTTTCATGGCTTATTACCAACAATCCTTACTTAAGAGCCATTACTGACAGAAAAAAACATTAAGACTAGAAATGTTACCGTAAATGTCACAGTTTTCTTGTAAACCAGTGCTGTTTAGTTCAAACTTTAACAATTTGACCTTTAAATACAATGCAATGGCTTAGTTGGGGGTTGATTCTGCCACCTCAAAAATATAAAATACATAGACATTGCCTTGGTTTTCTTTCCATGAATCAACAGCTTGATCTACCAAAGGCCAATTTAGTTTGCATCTCTCAGGTCATAACAATAAAACATTTATAAAATTGCACTGACAGTTGACTCATCAGAGACAGCTGTCAATTGCATAAACTTTCCAGGAGTTCAAACCCGAGATTCAACTCAAGTAAATAATAGAGATGACAATACTTCTGATTGCAGAGCTCATGCCTTTGAGGTGATAAGAACTGCCTCTCCTCCCTCTGTCTGTCTGTGGAGAGTGGACCTTCTGTGTGTGGGAAAACCGGCCTGTACTCTGCATCTGCACATCCTCACTGCAGTTTTATGTTTCACTGTTGACCTCAATGAGCTCCTCTGAGTTTTACAGCCTTCATAAACTCAGCCACAGTCAGAGTATGAGCTCACACTCACACTCACTGACAGTGACAAGATGGAAGAATAAAAATGTAACTATAAATGGTTGTTTGGGGATTTACAGTGTGGTGATATCACTCTCTCATGCGGGAGCAGAAGCCAGTTTTATCAGTTATATGGTATTTACATAAGACATATCCACAAGGAAATCTACAATTGCTCTCTGAATATCAATGTTAGTGACAAGGTTCTTTTTGCTATATTTTACATTTAAACCAACTAAGCATTTCCATATTGAGTTAACAACAGACATTATTTCACGCTTATAAAAGACCGGGATGTCAAGGTTTCCCAAATATTTATGCCAAGAAATCTGAATTGGTTTAAAAAAATATTTATAACAAATACTAATAATCGCTCATTTTATTTAACACATTTGTGCACATACCTAGCAACTTTTATGTTTATGACAATATGAGAAAAAAGGTATAAGCTTGTTTATAGGTCAAGGCAGGTCATGGCCTTTTCCACATCGTGTTGTAGTGATGCTGACAAACTTACTGTTGATTCTCCTGAAGTTGTTGCTGAGGTTGGAGCAGCCGTTGTGGGAGACGGGACAGTGGGACAGGTTACAGTTTCGGTTGTTCGCTGGGGCACATGTTATCACTGACGGACGATTCTGAAACACACATGAAAGTTTTTTAATAATGACCTAATACTTGTTGTAGATTTCTGCAGATATTCTTCATACATCAAAATTCTAAAAATGGGTTAACTTTTCTTCCTGACAGTGGACTTTTATATTTTAGTTTCATGCTACAAATATTTAAACCCTAAACAGTAGTATTTGTGAGTCTTGCTACTCTTAACCTATGGAATCTATAACCTAGGACCTTACTTGTTGGCGTTCGACGACGGTGTGTGGAACCACGTTGCTGGCGCGGCTGTTCTCGTGGTTGTTCTTGGTGAGGGCCAGGGGCTGCTCCAGACTCAGGGCCGACAGGGGGGCCGACAGGGGCAGGTGGTGGGGGTGAGGGTGGGGGGCGTACAGGTGGTTGGAGTGCACTGACAGGGCGGGGGGCATCACCAGACGCTCAGGAGGGCTCCGGCTGCGGCTGTCCTTAGAGCTGCGGTAATCTCCGTTAGGCTTCCTGGAAAAACAGAAGGGGAAAAGAAAATTGTAATTCATCAGTTGTCCAGGTGGGGGACAGAGCAAAATGGTCTAAATTAGTTGCACAAATTTCTAATCTTCTAGTGACCAAGACTCTGGTTTAAAAGCCCAAATCAGTGTTTCTCAAACGATGGTACATGTACTACTGGTGGTACATGGTCTAGAGGCGTAACGATCTCCAAGTCTCACGATACGATATCGTCACTGTGAACCTCACGGTACGATATTTATTGCGATATGGTGGGAAAGCTCACAATATGGTGGGAAGGCTCACGATTAGGGATGTAACAATATCCAAATCTCTCGGTACGATAGTTTCACGATATACATCTCACGGTACGATATTTATTGTGATATTTTGTGGAGGCTAAACAGCTAAAACTGTTAATATGCTATTTTTTCCTCTTAAAATTCCTTGACGAAACTTAAAGAACTAAGACTTAAAAGAGTTTAGAACTGTTATTTCTTCATGTAGTCTGCACTGAAATGGAGCCAAGGATTATGGTCTATGTAGTTCCCTCTGTCTTTGCTTTGTTATTTGCTGCACCATAACTCTTAATTTAAGCAAAAAGACTTGTAATTTGATATATTGTGATGGTCCACGATATTATTGTGAGACCTTTGATGATACGATATCACGATATTTTGGTTATTGTTATATTCCTAACACGGTCCAATATTTTGTCCTTTTTCCTTGTTCAGAACAACAGTGGAAATCATGTAGTCCACTTTTAGACCTGGTTTAGCCTGAGATTAGACCTAGAATAGTCCTCTTATACTGTATACTTCATTTAAATCTGGTGATACTGGGAAAGGCAAATCTTTTCTTTGATGGTACTTGGAGTGAAAAGTGTGAGAGCTACAGAACAACAGAACTGGTCAAATGCAAAGAGGAAGTTTACCTTAAAGGCGCACAGAGTAACTTTTCAAGTGGACAGTGCACAACTATAGCTCGTCTCCATGGAGATGTTATTGCTTTGTCTGGAATGTTCAACAGTATGGCATCAAACTTATCTATTTCTTCAAATACAAGCAGGTGGCGTCAACAGGTTAAGTTACAGGTCAGATCTGTGGAGAGCTGAGGCATAAAAACATCTAATTAAACCAATATTTTGAAACAATTCAGGAAAAGCAATGCTATCTCCATGGAAACAACCAGGTAGCAGACCCTCCACTAGAAAAGTTACACAGTGTACCTTTAACCTTAGTAATTGTGTATTGATATGAAGTACAATATGCTTTACTGTACAGAGGTTTTCATGAAAAGCAATGACATCAGTCTTTGGAAAGTTTAAATAGGTAATACTGAGTTAGTAACAGGGGAAATTCCTTCTTGACTAGGAAAAAATTGGTATTTTATTGAACACAGACAATCTTCAGAATATTTCTACTCTTGAATAAATCCGATCTTATTTAATTCTCCGAAAAATAAACTTAGACACATTACAAGTCCAAATAACACAAAACAGCCACATCATGAATATCCCCATGTGGTCTGAACAAGAACAGATAGACAAAAGCGCCATTGTAGCCAGCGCAGTTACAACACAGGGACACACAGTTGTTGCTCAGATTGCAGTGGGTCTTGATAAGGGCTTTTTGTGCTGCTGAGAGGAAGGAAGGAGCAGACCTATCCAACATGGCCGCCCTCCAAGCGCGCTCACACTGCACAGCGGGGCAGTTCAAAGCTCAAGAGTGCTCTCCTCCAGGCTACCGCTACACAATGTGATTCAAGCCCGGCCAACTGCAGCACAACACACAAGACATGGTGTTTGTACAGCCACATGCACGGATAAAGAGATCTTCTCGTACTTCTGTTGCGTAACCCTGAACCCAAGACTAATCATTTCGGAAATATGCACATTTGTGTGTGCACATTTTTTCTAAATGTGCAAAACTGAATTGATATAAATAATACATAAATATAAGTAAATATAAGGAGCAAATATGAGGATTCTTTTCAGTTTACCCTTTTCCCAGCATGCAGTTCTTTGTACATTGATTTACCAGTGTTATAAATGTTATTTTATTCTTAACAGACAATAAACATATGTGGATATATGTTATTATTTTATTTTTTACAAATTTGGGGGAAATTTTTAACTTTTTTTGATGGATTTATTATTATTATTATTATTATTATTATTATTGTTGTTGTTTTATTTTATTATTTTTTTTATATTTTACTTGAGGTTGTAAATGGCTCTATAGATTTTTATTGACTTTATTGGTTAAGAATAGTTGTCATGGCAACAAAAAGCAAAAAGCTGAAGGAATAAGCTACATAGTAAGAGTTCATAAGCAGCTATATTGAAACTTTACTTATTATTGAAACACATTATATGCGCTCGAAAGATGAAAACGTGTTTTTGTGAAATTTGCAAAGGATCCTAATGTGTTTTTATTTCCATGTATTTTTTGTTTAAACACTCCACTGGTAAAACGTGGCTCTGCGGCTCCATTCACGCTGACACTAAAGCTTAAATAATGACTAAAAGAGGAGTACAGACCAGAACAGGCTATAAACAAAACCTGAGAGCCTTTGTGCTGTTGGGGCCCCAGTCTCAATACGAGAAACAAAGTCAACGTGAAAGTCTCCGCTCTGTTTAGATGCAAAACAAGCGTCCGGACAAACAGTTGTACAGCCATGTGCCCAAGCAACAGGACTGCTGACGGAAGCATCTGGAAAAGCAGAATGGTCAGGTTATGAGAGGAGGGAGAGAAGAGAGAGGGGGCTAGAAAAGGAGAAGGGGGGAGAGAAAAGACAGGGGAAGAGGAGAGGAAGAGGAGAGAGAGGTGAAAGAGATGGAGGGAGTAAGAGAAGACAAAAAGAAAGGGGGAGAAAAAGGAGGGAGAGGGGCAGAAAGTGAGACAGGGGGAGAGGAAGGGGGCTAGTTTAGGAAAGACTAAGAGGTTTCCTTTAGTGTGGACCCCCCGGTGGATCTTTTGTCCGTTTTCTGACCGTCAGCACAAACTTCCTGTGGGCTGGACTCGCGACAAGTTGGAAGAACATTTGGAAAAGTCGAGTGGTCAGCTAACAATAGCCCGCCACTTTATCTACCTTTTCTGTCACAAAAATACAGAATACAGAATGTAAGAAAAATCGACACCCACAGAAACTTGATCAAACTTGAATCAATATCGGAAAATTATGAAAAAATATGTAGTTCTATCATATCTATAATAATAATATGATAATAACAATCGGCAATTAACTTTGTATTGTATAAAATTGGTAACACTGTGACTAGGAATTTTCCTGTGTATCAAAGTGTTTACATTTTGTATTGTGACTATATTGAGGTAAGAGGGTTCCAAGTCCATATGTGAGAGAATTTTTTGAGATTTTTTTTTTTTTGCTACATATTCAGTCATTTTGATAACAATTGGTAGCAACTGTCGAGGATATATATGTCATTTTATTTCGGCTAATGCTATACTTAAAACACTCTCTTCTTCTCCATTATTACTCAGATCCGCCTCTTTTCGATCTCCTCTCCGCAGCTGCATCTGGGACCTGTTCAAATGACTCCAAACTGGACTCATTGCCAGAGCGCATGCATGCCCACATCCTCGACAAGAGCGAGGGGCAGAGGCAGAGAGGAGCTGCTCCAAATGGCATCGACTAATTCTACCAATGAATAGTGTCGCTTTCGGGTGCCCCCCTGCTGCCCCCACCCCACAAACCCGCACTCCCACCCCATCGCCGCCACCACACACACTTGACTGCCCCACCAAAACCCACAGTGAGCGAGTGAGTGAGTTTCATGCCAGGGCCGGCCATTCAGAACGCACCCGCTGCTTTTGTCCACCGCACTCACCTCTCAATTATGGTCGGAGCTGCAGCTGGGGCAGGAGGGGGGGGTATACACCGGTGTCGCACTGATTTAAAATGCAGCTTTCTCTGTTGTAATCGATAGAAGTATTAAAGATTTTTGTGCCGTGTTCCATATTAGGAATGGGACAAAATAGTAAATAACAACAGCAGGATCATGTAGAGCAGGTTGATACAAACATTTTAAAGGACCACTAAACACCAAAATCACTTTTTTCTACTGATTAGGTGTGTAAATCGGTCTAAAATAGAAATGTATACCTATCCCTGGCCTTATTTTGGCATTTTAGTGCATATTTGTTAAAAATCTGTGTCTGTGTTTAGGTTCAACTACAGCCAGTACATTTGAATTTTAAGGTTGGATTAACGACCGCCAGTGAATTAGATGCAGGTTTTTACATGATGAGCACAGCCACTCTCTTCTACGGGTGGCACGTAAGAAGTCCCTCTCAGCACCAGCCCTACCTGGCACCGTCGGGCACCATGATGTCTCACCAGGTCTAAAGAAAAGGGAAACGGTGACAAATGTCCGCTCTGTTTCAAAGTCCGGAGTTCACCAGTCGGCGCCGTGGATTGGATTGTTGTGGCTGTCAGTCGGCTGTCAATCACCATTCCAGAGCCCGCCGCCCATCCCCGCTCCCCCCCCAACCTGCCGGGCACCACCCACTCTGGAGGATTTTTCAGATTTTGCTTAGGGCGAAGTAAAGCTTCATCAGGGTGTTTAATGGCTCTTTAAGATCAAAATGATGAGGCTCACTGCAGCAGTTCCAAAGAGACGAGTGACAATTTTTCAATGTAAAGTCAACTGGAGCCAGAGTCGATGGAGCTGGAAGCGCCCCCATGCTCACTTCCTATTTGGAAAGCGGAGCCTAGCGGG
This sequence comes from Boleophthalmus pectinirostris, assembly GCF_026225935.1. NCBI lineage: Eukaryota > Metazoa > Chordata > Actinopteri > Gobiiformes > Gobiidae > Boleophthalmus > Boleophthalmus pectinirostris. The sequence goes on from NW_026571299.1 coordinate 30,995,909, forward strand.
TTAGCTACGGTCTATGTTGTAATCAATTCGGGCTGCACAATATATCGCAATCAAACCGAGACTGCAATTTGAATCTTGTTGTGTCTGTGGTGTAGACGTCTACAAAAAATTTCTGAAAAGCATGGGACTTCTGTAGTAGTTTATCAATTCATATCTTCTCTCTGATGTTAATGCTCCTGGACACCTTCTTGTTAAAACATATATCACAAATTTAATCGCAAAACCTGTCTGAAAATTGCAGCAACAGCAACAATAAAGGATAGGTCAAAATGATCAGCACAATGATTTTATTTTATTTTTTATGGATTGCTTAAACGCTGATATAGCCTGTTATCGTGACATAAAAATGTGATCCTGTTTAATATTTGATTTAAAAAAGAACACAAAACAATATTACTTATAGCTATAAAAGTACAAGACTGAAAATTCCCACTGGTAGAATCCCTTTCATCTCACGCTTACGGACGGCGTGGTATAATCTTGTGTTGTGGTCTTCTATAAAACCATCCCTTCATTAACGTCACATAAAACACAACCTTCAATAGATAAATAATATGTTTGTTTAATCCGCAACAATACCCCTCTCCTCTCATCTGTAATTAAGAGCTACATTTTAACTTCACACACACAGTCTGATACCAGCCACCCACACTGCAATACAACGTGAACAATAGCGAAACTAAAAATACGAAGGTACTATACAACATGTGTAAGGTTTAAACAATACTACAATAATATATATAGTTCTAGTGCGTGATTTACTAAGAATAAATTCAGTTAACTCTGGCCGTAAACAGCGATTACGCCCAATCTCTTCTTTCACTATTGTAATAAAATGAAAAAACGCTGCTGTATGTCATTGTATTAAAACAACATTTTGACAGTTATCACGTGTTGGTTATGATTTAAATTAAGGACGATTCAAACTATAAAAAGGTCTAGATGTTTTCCCACTATTGTGTTTAAGATTGAAACCAGAGCAGCCGTTCTCAGCAGACAATAGCGAAACTAAAATGATAAAGATGGCATTAAAGTTGCGCGTTATTTCAGTTTTGATTTGCTTAAGCTGCGAACAATCGTAACTATAGATAACGCGGCGCTTTTCTCACTATTACGCTACGGCCCATTTGAGCTTTAGCCTATCAAATCTTGGCAGAGCAGTCGTTCACATCCTACTCCTTGAAGAAATAAATACAGAAGTGAAGAGTGAAAAAAGCTGTGGAGATATACACACAGGAAACATCTGGAAAGAATCACGGAGAGGAGGAAGAGGAGGAGGAGGATGAAGGCCGAACCGCAGCTTACAACAGGGCCCCTGATCCAAGAGGCCTGCCCCAGCCACAGAATGGATATAGACACACACACACACACAAACGTATATACGCACACAGAGTTACCACACAGACGGCCAACTCGGGCTAAGTATAAACAGAATGAAAACAACTCGAAACTCAATGTATGCCAGATTTCGGGAGCGGAAACTGGAATATGGAAATCCTTCATTAAATGTTCAGTATTGTTTATGTTAAAGGGACTGTACTAGCTTTTTCCTTCATGTAATAAAGTAAAATGTGTTTTGCAGTACAGATATGATGTAAAAGCAGCTCTTAGGGTCAAACTGATGACTGTCTGCGTCTAATTAAACTGTTTCAAATTCATAACTAGTTGAATGTATTTTTTATGTTTTAAGACCGTAAAATCAGATACAGTGTTTTTAAGATCTTGTTCTTAAAAAAATATATGAGAAAATTTGACCCCAAATGCAAATATAGTAGGAGTGTGACGGTACTTGTATTTGTGCTGAACAGTTTTGGTACGGGACGTTCAGTTCGGTGCAGGGCTGTGCATGAGTGAGTTTGCACAATTTGTGTGTGTTTACATCCCGCCACTACATGTGCAGCTACACAGAAAGCTCAGCTCTTTAATATCCATGAGGAAACTGTGATTCGTCTGTGATTGGGGTGGCAGTGTGTCCCACAGTGCTTTATAGTTATGGCGGCCGCCTTGACAACAATGCTAGAACTGTTAGTGCTGCACTTTACTTTTTAAAAAGTTTTGTTTACTGTTTACAAGAATTTTTTTTTTTTTTTAAATAAAAAATTTCATACATTTGTTGCTTATTCGAGAGTATTTTATTTAACTTATTAGTATTACCAAGCAGCACTTCGCATTTATTTTATTTTCCCATTTGTATTCGTACCGAACCATGATTTTTGTGTTTTTGTTACACCCCTAATATATACTGTAATATTATTATGTTGACTGATTGACTGATAAAAGTCAAATTCATTAACTTAGGTAGGAATGGGAAAAGTTTTAGGAAAATCCAACTTTGAGCTTTCACTATTTTGCTAACATGTCAAAATCTGTGCACAAATTGTTAACAAAAATTGGAAAGTTAATTTAAGAATTTTGACCGATTCACCCCTACAAGGCAGCAGGACAATATATTCATTGTGCAAGCCCAAACCTGGATAAAATAAACAAGTGGGTAGAACTGGGATGTCTGAAATCTGTAATAACACAAAGCCAATGGAATTTATAAGAGCTGGGTCAGTATAGTCTCCTCTATATTCCAGTGTACAAGAACTGTGATTGGGTGTTGGTCTTCTCAGCTTTTTAATACAAATAAACATCAGTGTAAATCTGTCTAAAACTGAACTTGAAGCTAGCAATTTGTTCGGTTCCATTTTGTTTTTATAGTCAATGTAATGTTCAGTCATTGCTTCCATAATAAGTAGGTACTTTGTAATAGAATAAGTCAAATAATGGTTTCAGCTGGAAGTAATATGTTATACCACTTCCTCTAGAAACATTTTGCCAGATAAGTGATTACGGAGAAAGAGAGAGGGAGAGAAAGAGAGAGGGGAGAGAGAGTAAGATGTGTGAGGAGGAAAATAAAGAAGAAGAGGGAGGATGAGGAGAGAGTGACTAACAGAGAGGGTAAAAGAGAATGACAGAAAGAATGAAAGAGAAAGACAGAGAGAAAAAGAGGGAAGAGAGAGAGAGAGGTAAAGATGAAGACAATCTTTTTGTTATCAAAGCTGGAACAGATTGGATATGGAAACCACCAAAGCAAACAGCACACACTGGACGCACACAGCAAATCTACCCACAGCGCCTCCTCCTCCTCCCTCTTTCTCTCTCCCTCTCTTTCACTCTCTCACTCTCTCTCCATACTTCCCTTCTCTGCAGAAATAGTCCCATGTAAAACAAGAGGGGAACAATGACTTCACCAGCGCTGGCCACACTCAAGTCTTATTTTCTTCCACATTTGGTCTCTGGAGAAAGGTCCATGAGAACAACACACTGATGGAGTTCCCAGTCCACGGCAGCTGCAGTACAGTTTTACAGTGTACACAGTATTATATGAGGGGTAAGGTTATAGTCAATTAAAACTGCAGTAATTGGTTTGAATGTATTGCGCAGATGGGCTAATTGACTGCTGGGGAGTCCATAGTAGCTGACAATCAACTCTACAAGTGTTGTTCACATTTGAGTTACATGGTCATCCAATTCAAACTAAATTTTACATCTTTTGAATGGGAAAAAGTTCTCAAAATCTTGAATATAAACCCATGAATACATTTGTGTAATAAATATTTGTGGTAGAAAAAAACAGGGTATAAAGAAAGATTATAACTGGGAATCAAACCCGGGACTTTCATCATGTTTAAAGGGCTTATATTTCACTGTTTTCTGATATAATGTTGTTTCCTTATCAGAAATATAACTCGCGTTTTGTCTAATTCACAAATGTTTAATGCAGAAATTCAGGCTGTGTTCTACTCTCAAATAGAAAATACAAGTTCCACCTTGTGATGTCATGTACAGAACGTGCTCCACTGTGTTTTTAAACTCCATACATCTTCACTAGAATCATTTGGAGAATTTCAGCCTTGTTGATCTCTACTGAATTAAAGGTCAAATGTTAGCCTGATTCATCAGCCGGTTTCACTTCGTAGAAACTGTCTGACCTCGCAGCGTTAGAATTCGTTCGCTTGATAGTAGGTGGGTATGTTTTTCACTTAACCAATCACTGCTATTTGGTAGTCATGTATGCAATGCTCTACTAACGGGGCTAACTGGTATATTAAGCTTTTCCCAAATCCCGTAGAAAGAAGGGCAATAACGTCTTTCCCCTTGATAGAATTCACCAAAACATTCTCTTTATTCCGGCTTTAAATCCTCGATCTCGGAAATCATTGACAACACAGAATATATGACTCTTCACTGATTGGCTGGTGCCTGAACTCGCACTTCTGGGGCTTTTGTGAACCGTCTAGTCTATTTTGATTCCTGACGTAGTCGCTGGAGAGAAATGAAATTGAGCGGAGGCACTAAGTGGTGCCACCCTGGCTACTCAAATGTAGCTGTGAGGTTGAAAATTAATTCATGACATCATTTGAGCTTTGGAGATATAGACAAATTTATAATAATAATAATAAACATGTGTGAATTAAACAAAAAAGAAGTCCAGGTATGTATTCGAAGAGTTCACAACATTATTACATGGCTTAAAGCTCACAGAAGTCCTTTATGTGTAATATAAGACTTTTAAATACGCTGCAGAACTCTGAATAAAAATGTTCAAGGGAAAACTGCTACTAATCATCTTGATATAAACAAAATGGAAAATAACTGCTCCCTGGATGTTGACTATTTGCACATGTAATTTTCTGACTGCAGCAGAGCCAGAGTAAACTGAGCCTGAACTCTGTGGTACCGAGTCTGCCTCCTCTGACCTCACCTGGACACTCGGCTGGGACACCTATACTGCATCTAAGGGTAGTTTTTGCTTATGTTTCTGCAATTTTCCACAGTATGGCATTAAACGTATCTATTTCGGAGTCAAGCAGGTAATCTCAACACGCCAAGTAACAGGTCAGATCTGTCAAGAGGCGATCCTTCTCACTAAGATGCATATTTTAGCAATACACATCTAAGTGAATAAATATAAGATAGATGAGTTTTCTGCCGTACTGTGGAATTTCAACTTTGCCACTGAATGTTGAATGTAATTAACTCTACAAACGGCTCACTTCAAACCACACACTCCATATCCCCACATAACCCCTGCAGGGAGCCCAGAGAGACCCTGTGCATGCGTTCTTCAGAGGAGATGTACTCAAACAGCTGAGTGGGAGTCTTTCTTCTTTACTGTGGCGGTGGCGGTGGGCCGGGCAGAGGCAGACCACAGCGCCTCCCAGCCCGCAGGCTCCCGAGGACAGGATAAGGCCTCTTTTGTTCAAAGCTCCGCCCACTCTTACCACACGGACCCACGCACACCACAAAAACACATCAATGCAAAACACACGAGTGGATGAGAGACAGGGACTTTTCTGGAGACTACAAAGTGGAAATAGTGCTACTGAAGTTTTAATTTGTAAAGCTGAAGGATTTAGGAAAATGTCCAATAATGACTTGACAAACATTATAATTGTAATTTATGTTTTAATAGGTGCACTCTGTAACCTTTCTAAGAGTTCTACCACCTGTTTGTCTCCATGGAGATGTTATTTGCTTTGCCTGGTGTTCCACAGTATGGCATTAGATTTCGCTCTCATTTATTCCATTACAGGTGTACTCATCGCTCAAAATTACCTTAAAAACATGGCTTGTGACTGCTAGCGGGGTCGACTCTCCACAGATTTGACCCGTAACTAGGCCATGTGGTCATGCCAGCTTAATACCATACTGTGGAACATCCCAAACAAAGAAGCGATCGATGCTAGATGATAGAAATGTTACATAGTGTACCTAAGACTCAGTAACATTTGAATAATTATCGAGAAACTACAGATTTATAAATAAAAAGACTAGGTACTTTCTTGTTTACAGAGGATATCCCTGCTTTTGCCCTGCATGATTCATTAATTACATCCATTCAAATTGTGATTTCAGTTTGATCATAATTGCGCCGCCCTCAGTAGTGGTTTATGGAAAGTTATTGAACTGTTAAAACACACCCGCAACTATGAGGTGTCAGTTGTTAGACTCAACAACACATACTGGAAATATAAATGACTAAGAAATAAATTAGCTTGAAAGTGTTACTATGGTTACTACAAGACATTATAGTCAATAGAAAAACAAATGTAATGAAATTCAAGTGACATTTCTGAAAACCAAATTGAGTAGTTAGAGTAGCAGACCTCCACCAAGTCAATTATCGACTCTAACCAGGGATCTTTCAGTTATTCTCTTTCTAAATCAGTCATAGGGTATTTTGATGGTACTTTAACCAATACATAAACATAATCTTGTCGACAAATAATACTACAAAGCAAAGTGCTAAAAAGACAGATTTTAAAACGAGTGTTAAGATAAGATAGAAACTATTTGACATTGAAAAGGGGGGAGAGATTTTAGTAGAGGAAAAGCCAGACAAAAGCAGCCATAGTCACCACAAAAAAAAAAAAAAAAAACAGCTCTTGGGACAGATTGAACCATGAGGAGGGTGTCCGATAACAATCTCTACAAAATCCAATGTGTGTGAGTGGGACAAACGTTTTACTTTCAATACAGTCTTTCCCCCGAAAAACACCTATAATTTTCAAATCAGGGTTAATCACTGCTGCTAAAACTGACAATGTTAAACAAAGGCAAATTGCTATGTCCTACAGTGTGGACTATTTTTAGAGACTTTTTCTGCAACAACAACCTTTCACTCCCCACTTTAGTGCAATCACGCTGTGTCGACAGATGCAGGTTTTAACAAGTCGTACAACACAAACGCGCATTCGAAACTCAAAATAAGACTTGATTGGGATGGCCCCTGAAGCAAATGAGAAGCTTAAATAAGAGCAGACCATTTTAACCTTGTTTCCTGTTTTGTTTCATATTTGCTGCGGTGCAGTAAAGTAGATGTTAATTATATAGGTCACAATATACGGTAAGAAAGTAAAGGTCATATATTACGCAAAATTGAGCCTTGTGAGCTTTAAACCATGTCGAAAACATACCTGGAGTTGTGTTTTGTTTCATGTACACATATTTGAGTAATCTTGGTTTATTTATCCAAAACTGAAATTATCCAAATGATTCTAGTGACGATGAAAGTAGTTTAAAAACACTGTGGAGCACACTGCATGACATCACAAGGTGGAATGTGTTTTCTGTTTGAGAGAAGAACTCTGTAGGGTTTGTGTTTTAAACGTGTGAATGAAACAAAACACAACTCCAGGTATGTTTGTAATGAGGAAACATTAAAATATAAATTAGAAAATGGTAGGGGTGCAACAATATCCAAGTCTCACGATACGATATTGTCACGGTATGAACCTCACAGGTACAATATTTATTATGATATCGTGGGAAAGCTCATGATCTGGTGGGGAGGCTCACGATTAGGGACGTAACAATATCCAAATCTCTCGATATGATATTTTCATGATATACATCTCACTGTATGATATTTATTGTGATATTTTGTGGAGTCTAACAAAACTGAATATGCTACTTTTTCCTCTTAAAATGCCTTAACAAGACTTAAAGACTTAAAAGTGCTTAGAACTGTTATTTCATCATGTAGTCTACACTGAAATGGAGCTATTACTGCACCAAAACTCTTAATATAAGCAAAGAGACTTGTAATTCGATATACTGTGATGGTCCATGACATTATTGTGAGAACTTTGACGATACCATATCACAATATTTCAGCTACTGTTACATCCCAAAAAATGGCGTAAAATGTGTCCTTTAACGATAATAATATTAGTATACAAAATTGTAACCGGAGTACTATGGTTTATGGTACTTAGATCCACCCAAATACATGTCATCTGCCTTCAACAATAATCTTTAATGCAACCATACAAAAGGCTTTAGCAATGTTTATTTACACTACTATTTTATCACCAGCAATTCAATGTTGACAAGCCTTGCAGGCCAACAGCCAATGGATACCCTTTTAATAACACAAGTATGCTGGAACGTGATTGGCTCAAACTTGTTTTGTCTTGAGGTCGACATTTGCCAACCCTGCGTGAATTGAGATCCTAATAGCAAATTTTAGAGTTCTGTAATACTATAAACTAACAGCGTTAAGCAATTTTGTTGGAAAAATTTCCCATGAGGCAATCCCGGAAACCACCTTGCTCAAAGTTTGACTACAGTGTTGACTTTTTACATAAGAGATTTTGAGCTTGCTTTTCCAAACACCCTCTCATCCTAGATTTAACTCTTATCTGAAAACTGCTTAGTATTTTCCAAACAACCACTGCTTTGTGCACACACTGAATTACATAAACCTTTGGCAATGAATGCGCACTTTTTAATCCACTACCCCCATGTACTTTCACTCACGTCACTAAGAAAGAGTGAATGTTACTTATGTTTCAATATCTTGTGCACAACTGCAGAGGAGAACCACCCAATAGCTCTTTTAATGTCTCAGCAATAAATAGCAATGGCAGAGGTCCCATGACTGACTAAGACAAGCCTGGAGTGGAGGGGAGAGGAGGGGGGGAGAAGTCTGACTCTGCTGCCCCCAGACCTGCACTCATTCCTGGGCAATAGGAGCTCCAGAATCTCAGGAATTTCTGGAAGTGGGAATGAGGGAATGCCGGAGATGTGAAAAATCTTTCTGTAGTGTGGTCTATAAGAGGGAGAGCCGTGTGGAGCCAGTTTAACCTGGTCAGGCTCAAAGTGGAAGGTCCCAGTAAGTCTGCCTGGATACAGTGCTACTAACCAGCCAATAGAAATGAAAGAGCTATTATAACCCATAGTTGTGTTAATGTGTAGTTTAATGTTAGAGTGGTTCTGCAGGTGTAAGAGCAAATCATACCTATCGTTACTTGATTATACGCTGCAGGCAAGGCACATGTTATACAATGTTCAGACAATGTGATAAGAAAAACCTTCTCAAACTACACAAAAAAAAACTTAATGACGCTATAACTAGTATCAAAACAAAACCAGTATCAGTACTCGTGCTTGTGTGGTTTTATCAGCTGCTCAAAAATAAAAGGTGCTATGTGTAACCTTTCTCATGTTCGGTCTGTCACCTTGTTTCTATGGATATGTCATTGCTCTACTTGGAATGTTCCATAATATGACATTAAACAGCTCTACCTTACTTTTATTCAATTACAAATAATTTTATAGCTTACCTAGAAATACAGACATTCTGACTCAGTGGGGTCACCTCTCCACAGATCTGACCTGTACCTTGGTCTCCATGAGGATAGAAATACTATACTGTGAAACATTCCAGACAAAGCAATAACATTTCCATGGAGAAAAGCATCAGACGGGCCCTCCACCAGAAAAGTTACACAACGCACCTTTAAGTTAAGGAGATTACTTACTTTTTCCAAATTATGCAAATCAATCCAGGCAGGAAGGAGTTAACATGTGATAATAATTGGCAACACTGCATTGTTCTGCTCTGGTCAAGCTGGTCAAATTTTTTTCAATAAAATCTAATTCTCCCACCAGCTTCATTTCAACTTAACTACTGTAGCCCCTGAGCAGAAGTTAAAACATTTTAGCTTTGATAAAACCGACTGAAATCTTGTTTATATTTTCAATGCACTTTGAACTAGGTAAGAACATATCTTTATTTTATCCTTATGTTTTGAAATGAGAAATGACAATTAATCCACTACATTTTTCCATCGGGTGACAGATACTCACAGTTGTGCGGCGAACAGTCGGCTCATCTTGGCCACGTGCTCATTGTCATCAATGTCGCTGTCGCCATGGTCACCGCTCAGTTTCCTCTTAGTGGGGCTGATGGGAGGAGGCCCCGTGCGGTGGTTTGAGATGGAGGAGGTGGAGGACAGGGACAGAGCCTGGAGTCTGGGGTCCGCTCTCAACGCTCCTTCACCTGGAAAACAGAGGGAGAGAGGTCAGTAGGTATATAAAGTTATGGCTTCAAATCTTCCAACATAACTGCGTAACTGCTTTAATGCTCAAATCATAATTTTGCTTATGTCTTATTATTAAATGTTTTATCAGTTCATCAAGCTAGTGCATTTCTTTAAAACTTGTTTTAGGGGCATACGAAAGCATTTTAAATCTGTATCAGTGTACAACTGATCAACAGTCTATCAGAGCCTCCCTTATATTAATGAGGAAGTACACTTGAAAGTATTTAGACTTAAGATTGGTCAGTACTTGCAATCACACAATCAACCATTAAAACTTATTAAAACCTCCATTAAATTAGTAGTAGCAGTAGTAGTAGTAGTAGTAGTAGTAGTAGTAGTAGTAGTAGTAGTAGTAGTAGTAGCAGCAGCAGCAGTAGCAGCAGTACTAGCAGTAGTAGCAAGAGTAGCAGCAGCAGTAGTAATAAAGTAGTGGTAGTAGTAGCGATAGTAGTAGTAATAGTAGTAGTAGTAGTAGTAGTAGTAGTAATAGTAAAGCAGTAGTAATAGCAATACTAGCAGCAGCAGCAGTAGTAATAGTAGTAGTAGTAGTACTAGTGGTGGTGGTGGTAGTAGTAGTAATAATAGTGGTATTGGTAGTAGTAATAGTAGTAGTGGTCGTAGTAGTAGTGGTAGTAGTAGTAGTAATAGTAGTAGTAGTAATAGTAATAGTAGTAGTAGTAGTAGTAGTAGTAGTAGTAGTAGTAGTAGTAGTAGTAGTAGTAGTAGTAGTAGTAGTAGTAGTAGTAGTAGTAGTAGTAGTAGTAGTAGTAGTAGTAGTAGTAGTAGTAGTAGTAGTAGTAGTAGTAGTAGTAGTAGTCAGTAGTAGTAGTAGTAGTCAGTAGCAGTAGTAGCAGTAGTAGTAGTAGTAGTAGTAGTAGTAGTAGTAATAGTAGTAGTAGTAGTAGTAGTAGTAGTAGTAGTAGTAGTAGTAGTAGTAGTAGTAGTAGTAGTAGTAGTAGCAGTAGCAGTAGTAGTAGTAGTAGTAGTAGTAGTAGTAGTAGCAGTAGCAGTAGCAGTAGTAGTAGTAGTAGTAGTAGTAGTAGTATTTGCATACAGTCCATGCCATTTCACCTAAAGCGATGTTTGCACTACCATGTTTTATTCTTTTATACTGCCTAACCCTGCTTTTCAGTGCTGTGCCAAACGCCCAGGTGATGTCATCCCTGTTGCCACGGGACACCGCGGGGTGAGGGAGAACATGTCAGAGGGTGAGGAGAGAGAGCAGCGGTGCATTTGGGAAGGCATGCTAAATATACATGCAGGAACTGTGGTGTCATGGAGAAACATTTATCACTCTCCAAAAGCCTTTTACTGGCGGCTGCGGTTTGCTCCTTTCAAAGTTTAGAGTAATTAGAATTTAAACTGGACAGGACTATAGCGCTGTAGACCCATCTATAAATTAGGCTGCTCCCATGCTGTAAAAGTGATTAAAGCAGTTCTGTTTGTATTACTGAGGCACAGAATCATTATTATAACCTTATTTTTTCAGACTACACTTGTGAAAATAGCAAATGACATGTTGTAAAATTTGGAGTAGTCCTGTCACGATCAGTTTGAACGATAAATGATGACAAACGATCATACTGAAACTACTTTATTCCTCTGATACATTAACAATGAAACAGGATAATCCCAGTAAACCATTATTTAAGTATACAGTATCATTAAAAGGCCTGAGCTGCAACAATCAAACAGCAGAATGAACTGATATTTTGCAATAAAAGTCACTTATTCAAACCTCTAAAGCTCAAATCTTAACATAATACAACTAAAATAACAAAGAATATGGAATAATTATTGTGGTTATCCTCTTAATGCTATGGTGCTTACATTGCTTTTCCTGGAACGTTCCACAGTATGACACTAAATTTACAGATCTTTTTACGGCCATCTCACCTCCTGCCACAGATCTGACGTGTAACTTGGCCTAGTAGTGGCATCACCTGCTTGTCTCCATGGTGATAGTTCAGTTTAAAAGCATATTATGGAACACTGTAAGACCGCAATGCTAGTAATGTTTCTGGACTATAACACTGTACGATATCGTCACGGTATGAACCCCACAGTACGATATTTATTGCGATATTGTGGGAAAGCTTGCGATATGGTGGGGAGGCTCACAATTAAAGATGTAACAATATCGCAATAATTTCAAAATATACATCTCACGGTACGATATTTATTGCAATATTTTGTGGAGGTTAACAAAACTCTTAATATGCTCCTTTTTCCTCTTAAAATGCCTTGACAAGACTTAACCAAAGAACTAACATTTGAAAGTGCTTAGAAATGTTACTTCTTCTTGTAGTGTGTAGCAAAGGATCATGGTCTATGTAGTTCAAGCTGTCTTTTTTCTTTTTTTTAGCTATTGCTGCACCATAACAATGAATTTAAACAAAGAGACTTGTAATTCAATATATGGTGATGGTCCACGATATTATTGTGAGAACTCTGACAATACGATACCACGATATTTCAGTTACTGTTACATCCCTACAGTCCATACATTGACTTTTCAAGTAATTAACCCATATATAGACTTGTAAAAATGTGCTCTCTGTGCCTAAACAAAACAATACTACTACTATCTTTTCTCTCTGTTAGCTGTAAAACATGAACCTAAACTTTTACCCTAGACCTCATATCAGGACATAGATTCACAAGTAGATTTTGAGCAGTGGAAAGTCCCCACGCTGCTGAGTTCAGGCCAGTAGTAGTTTTCCTGCTCATCTTTGGTTCTTCCTCCCACTCTCTGCCTCTGTGGACCTTCTGTACAGAGCAAGGCCAGAGCAAACCCAAAAAGCCCTGTCCCAACCACACACATAAACCGACCGACCAGCCCCCAGCTTTAGATTTCCAAAACATTCAGACTAGATGTGCTCTGTGCCTCTTTTAGCAAACCGTATGAATTAGCCGGATCTTAAGCGAAAACACAGCTGGACAATGTTAGCTTAGCTTTTGTGGTCAACCTGTTTAGACTTACAATAAACATGCTGCTTTGTGCTTTAAATTACGTGGGTCTTTCTTCAGTAATTGCCTCTATTTGGTTTTATAGGCAGCCAAACACCTAGGGAGTTTTTCAGTTCACTGCTTCATCATTCATTCATATAGTTTAAATCAGCACAACAAAAATAAGTGGAAAATGTATCGCCTTGAGACCAATCATAATAGTAATCGATTTGATAGTTGACAATACTATTCCTGTGTCACAAAGCTTGGACCAATCAAATGCTTACGAACACAGCGCCTACTTCCTCATTTGAAAACCGGACAGTACCATTGGCTGTCAGTCTACGCCACAATAAAATAATATATGACCAATTTATGATCTTGAATTATGACATTACATTTATATATTTTACACTTAAACAATTACAGGAGATTTATTGCTCTTCAATATCTTGGAAAACATGCATTCTCACAATAAGCGAGCACGCCCCTCCGCAGATCTGAACTGTAACTTGTGCAAATACTGTCCCATAGAGCGGAACATTACAGGTAAAGCGATAATATTTCCATGAGACAAGCAGGTGGCAGACCCTTCCCCTGAAAAGTCACATACTGCACCTTTAATTGAACAGAATATTGGGTCAGTTACTCCAGTGTTGGTATAATAAGATATTCATAAAAACATTGAACTTCAAAAATCTCTCATCTTTTAAGTCTTTTAAGTCTTACCCTTTTGACTTGAATTCGCCTTTTTACACAGCGATGTCAAATGAAAATGCTTTATTATTTGTGAACCAGCCTCAATAATTGAACTGTGGGGTAGAGCCGTGTGCCCTGTTCCCCCTGTGCCCTCAAGAGTTCATTAGAGCCACATGATCAAAGCCGCTTCTCTCCACACAACTTCAAACACAAATCACAAATCAGGAGGAGATTGGATTTCAAATGGACTCAAATATCTGTCTCCACTTGGCTTTTTCCTCTGCTTTTTGTCCACCTTACTCGCAAAAATCAACACAGGTAGAGTCTTCACTTTGTATGGCATAAAAGGATCACTGCACAGTAAGTTTGCAGTCACATTTACACACATAGGTCATCAAAATATGGACTAAATCTGGGACTAAACCAGAACTAGAACCAGGACAAACTGGGCTTAAATCAGCAACACACCATCAAAATGTAAAAAGCAAAAAAAAAAAGTAGGAAAGTATATCTCTCGAGAATGAAACAATGAACAAAACTTCCCCATTGCAATAAACTTAACAATACTTCATTTGCACTTTGGAAAGATTTTTGTGTGATTAGAATAATAGATTGAGTGTGGGTTTAACAATCAGATAACAATCAACTAAACACACAGATTCTTACAGGTATTAATGCTATGCCCCAACAATGTTTATGAATGTTTACTATAAAACCAGTATTCATGTTCCATCCCTGTAGCCTGTTATAATTGAATGGAAGCATCACAGTCAGCCTACATGAGAACCCTAAATATGAATTAACTTTTCTTTTACCCAGTATGCAAAACAATGTCCAACCTTAGCATTTCAAAATCCTATTTTAACATATAACAACATTTAGTCTAAATGCAGGACAAAAATCCTTACAGAAAGCTCCCCTGGTCCAAAAACATGACTTGGGATGGTGCCAATTGTAACCTAGATGAGAGACAAGCATTTTCCTGTTTTAATTTTAATATGAATCTATTTGTAAAACAGAAATATCTCTTAATTTAAAACAAAAGAATACATTGGTTAATGCTTTACATTGCAGCCCATATAGCCAAAACAGACATTTTATGAAAAGACAATACACTGGCTAATAGAACATTATAATAACCCAAACAAAAAGCAAACGTTGACAGGTCTAGCCCAAACATGGCTGAAAAAGGCAAACTACTCTTGCTTTATGGGTCTAATAACAGTGTAACAAGCAGCTGAGGCGGCACTATCCCGGAGCAGGCAAAGAAAACAGGGGCCACGCAGCTCAGCCAACGTGACGACGCTCACTCAACTCGTGGGTTAAAAGTTTAGCATTTCTCAACATTACATTATACTGTTGTTGACACTGAAACCACACGAACAAGAAGAACACAGAGTTAAAGAACGAGCTATTGTATATTGTTTCACACGCGCAAACTTCCATGAATCAAACAACAGCGCCAGCTCCACTGCCGCGTAAAACCCAAAGACCACTTCCAAGTTTTCAAAACAACGCAGCGTGCAAAAGTACGCATAATCCGCTCACCTTCGTAACACAGGATACCGATGTTGTTGTTCATCTTGTCCAGGTACTGGTAGTTCAACAGGTCCATCTTTGTGAGTAACATTTATCGAGTTTGACTAAAAGACCAGCTTTTCTCCTTTTTTCACGCGGCGGTCAGAAAGCTAAAGGCCCAGCCTCCAACTTTTGTTTGTTACAAATCCCGAAGAAAACCCGACTTCTATCAGGAGTAAACCGCTGCTGCAGTTAGTACGACTTAATAATACTTTGTAAAGTAATTTGGAGCAATGGTGGCATCAAAAGTGGAAAAGTAGCGTCAGTTGTCCTCCAGGCCAGCTGTAAGCGGACTGCACTGACACGCAGGCTATGCTTGGTATGACTCCTATGCGCTGCTCCAGAGGTGCGCTCTATGCTGGAGCGGGGCTCTGCGCATGCGCCACTACATCCCTGGAGCGCCTCAAATATCACGGATGTTTTACGCACAGATCAGCCCCCCCAAACACTCCACCGCCGCGAGCATAGGGAGGAGGGAGAAGAGGGGGAGGGGATGACCGCTCCAGATTCAGTACTACAGTTTGGACCATACTATTTCAAAGTTACTGGTTCTAGTGAAATTGGATCGCCTACGTGTTTTCTGACATGTAATAGGCTAAGCAAAAGTTGGAATAGTTTGCAAGCTATTGGGCAAAACCTCAAACTTTTTAGTAAGAGGGCTGTACTGTTCCAGATTCACTACTACTGTGTATGAAATATGAATCTTTATAATATACATTCTCTGCCATTTAATAGTTCATGCAGGACTAGGATAGTTTTAACTAAAGAACATTTGGCAGTCTACTTCATGTATTTTAGGTGGTGATAAGTAAATACCACACCATAGAATATTATACATATTTTGGATAAGAGTGGGTGTGTATGATAATATTTACTTCGTTCCCTGTGCTACTATTTGGTAAATAAAGTAAAACGTTTCAAACCAGGCAAACTATCAACAGATCAACTGTTTGTGAGTGGTCCCTTACTGCCCCCTGGCGGCCGTTCTGCGCTATAGCCAGGCTCTGTCCTCAGTTAAAAGCAGTGATGTGGACATATACAGAGCAGTGTAATGGATCCAGTCTTGTTCCAGGTTGAATACAATGGGATTTTGATGGTGATCGTGTTACGCGTTTTGTGTGGAAACAGGAGGACAGTTCCCCCGAGGCTCTGGGTGTGTCACTGGGTTTACAACACACTGCAGCACAAACCCTGTATGTTTACAAGTCACACACACACAGCCGGAAATATAAGGTTTCAAACCAGATCCGCTTAATGCTTAATAACTAATACATGAACAATAGGAGGATTACTTAATGACTTTTAACTGGTTGGTATGGAATGAGGTCACCATATTAGAAATAAGATAATAATGAGTTATATAAATTAGATAATTGATAACCAGCTACTTTGGGTCACAATCATTTGGGGCTAAACATGGGACTAGACCAGGACTAGACCAGGACTGACTAAACACAGACAGGACTAAAAATAGGACATAACTACTAATACTAATACACATATTTAACTTTTTACTGAAACAAACTTGCGAGTGATTTCTATGGATAGTTTCTAAATAATATACTAACCAAGCAGGTGGAGTTGTAAACATTTCGAGAAGTAAAAGCATTGATCTAGGCCTGGATTTGCAGCAGGGTTCAAGACTAAGAAGATTAAGGTTACACAACAGGCTGGTTAAGTTCCATATTACTCAGAATGGTGCACACTGTTTTCCACTTTGCTCACAGTGACCAAACTGTATGGCATATAATCTACAGGAAATGACCTTTTAAACATGAAACCAAAGTGGCTATTGGCATAATATTTACAAGCCTTGACAATTCCGAAAGGACATAATCTGAATATCATGTGAACTTAATGTTTTAGAGAGCTGTGGGTTAATAGAGTTTTGTGGAAAAGAGTCATGAAGCTAGTTTGAATTTTAACCAAAGAATACTCACTGGATATTTTCACTTGTTAGTAATAATTTCCAGTGGAATTCTAACAGCATGTCAAAACTTATGGATGCACTATGGAACCTTTCTGATGGGGGATGTCTGTGGTCTCAGTGGAGATGTTACTAGGCCTGTCTCAGTACTACTATATTGACCTATCATTCAATACAATAAAGCTGCCTGGAACAATATACTGTATTTTGGGGTTCAGTATTTATCCTGTGTAAAATTTCTTTGCAATAGTGGATATACTGCTTTGTGGAAGTGGTATGAAAGTAGTTTCAATATTATCATTTATCGCAAATTTTTTTCTGTAGCAATATATCGTGCTTCAAAATTTATTCTCGTGACAGGATTAAATGTTACTTTCTTACCCAGAATGTTCCAGATCAATGCATTAAACTTATATATATAGCCCAGATGTGTCCAATTACACTTGTTTATTGTAAAAAAAAGTGTAATTACACCCCTACCTTTCAGATAGGGGTGTAACAATATCCAAGTCTCACAATATGATATCATCACGATATGAACTTCACAGTAAGATATTTATTGCAATATCATGGGAATGTTCACGATATGGTGGGGAGGCTCACGATTAGGAATGTAACGATATCCAAATCTCTTGGCACGATATTTTCACGATATACAACTCACGGTACAATATTTATCGTGATATTTTGTGGAGGCTGCGAACAAAACTGTGAATATGCTACTTTTTTCTCTTAAAATGCCTTGAACAAGATTTAATCCAAAGAACTAAGCCTTAAAAGTGCTTAGAACTGTTATTTCTTCTTGTAGTCTGCACTGAAATGGAGCAAAGGATTATGGTCTATGTAGTTCCCTCTGTCTTTTTTAACTATTGCTGCACCATAACGCTTAATTGAAGCAAAGAGACTTGTAATTCGATATATTGTGATGGTTCATGACATTATTGTGAGAACTTTGACGATACGATATCATGATATTTCGGTTTCTTAGATCACCTTCTTGTCTCGATGGAATTAGATATGTTTAATGCGGTACTGTGGAACATTCAAAGCAACAACATTTCCACGCAGACAAGTAGTTGGCAGACCCTAAAACAGAAAAGTTACATAGTGCAACTTTAAATTCCAAAAGATCAAGAAACAATTACCCACAAAGCTCTGTTCAAACACACGTAAAACCACTTTCTTGATTTGATACTCAAAACTGAACTTGTCAGCAGCTGTATTTCTTTCATACGCTGATGCAATCCCACCTTAAACATGACTTATATTCGAACCATCCTCTGTAATTATGACTACACTTCCTGCCTTATACGTATTTAAAATGTATTTACTCAAACTACGACAGGGCCGGACCCGCTTAT
This sequence comes from Boleophthalmus pectinirostris, assembly GCF_026225935.1. Taxonomy (NCBI): domain Eukaryota; kingdom Metazoa; phylum Chordata; class Actinopteri; order Gobiiformes; family Gobiidae; genus Boleophthalmus; species Boleophthalmus pectinirostris. The sequence goes on from NW_026571299.1 coordinate 31,014,301, forward strand.
TGTCCCAAGGCGCTGTCTTTGTGAACAGGTCTAAACTTCTCCTGCCTAGGCGTGTCCTCTGCTCTACCGAACGAGTAACGCCAGTGCTTTATTAGCTGCAGGCTCCTAAAACAAGAGAGGCCTATCAGATATACTCAATGATAGCTTCTTATTGCTTCTATATAATCATTTGAAGCGGGTAAATGGGTCATATGTCACCAGATTGTGCAACTAATCGAATTATGAGATTAAAGATGCATGCATTGTGCACCCTTTATGAAACTAAGTTAGTTAATCTATATACATATTAAAAAAAAAAAAAAAAAAAGTTGTCATGATATATATTGGACACACACACAAGTTACAATATATCTCAACACATTTGTTCATACATACAATAAAGGTGATTCTGAATGATTTTTGAACAAATTCTGTAGCTTTCTAAGTTTCTTGTGTTGTGCTGTTTACAAATTATGTTCATGGCAGGTAAGGAAGTAATTAATACTGTATTTCTTCCCAAATCAACGGTTACAGATGCTATAGGACATGGGGAACAAGAAAAAATGATTTAAAATATGATTTCATAGTAAACTTCTGCGAGCAAATGAGGATTATACTGATATTACATACTGAAAAAATGTGTGCCGCTTTGGGAAGATCGGTAAAATGACATAAACAAAGCCCGACATTTGGTCTGGCTACATTCACATTTCATTTTATTATGACATAGAAGCTGATTTTCTAACTCAGTACATCACAGTGCATGACACGGCTGACTAAAGACCAGAGAGAACATCCCCCCTCTCCCAGGGACAGCAGTTACCCGTGTGCCGCCCAAGAGAAGGGGACGCCTAGAGGGAGGAGGGGGACATTCCGCCAAGAGAATAGGACATTCATGCTGGGACTTTCAAGCCAGGGGGACATTTGAGCCAGTATTCTTCCATAGAGATATCACTGTTTTGTCTTGATTATTCCACAGTATTGAAATAAACTTCATAATGGTGACAGGTTAATGGTCAGATCTATGGAGAATAAAGCCTGCACATGGTAAGAATTTGTGTTTATTAAGGTATTTTTGAGTTATAAAACACCTGTAATTGAGCAAATGTAAGGGAAATATGTTTAATACCCTACTCTGGAATATTACAGGCAGAGAAGGAACATCTCCATTTCACTTCTAATTATAAATGATCACCTTGGGTCTTTTTAATGGAGAGGGCTTATCATTCACTAAATAATAGAGGGAACAATATATTTTGGGGCTCAATATATTATCATGTGTACAGTTTATTAGCAATAATGAGGAGATTTGGCGAATTTTAGTTTTATAATAGCCTTTTCATGATACTGTCTATTTTTTTCAGAGTATATTTTTCAGAGTATATCTCTGTAGCAATATATCGTGCTTCAGACGCTGTCCACAGCCAATGCTCTGTCAGTAACTACTTCTGTTTGGGAAATTATTTTTGAAAGCCATTTTATTTGTTGTTAAACATGGTCATCTGTTTCTCTCCATAGAGATACTGCCTGAAATGTTCCACAATATGGCATTACATTTATTTATCTCTGCAGAGACCGCAGATGACACTACAGTGCCAAGTTGCATGACAGATCTGTGGATCTCACAGTAAGAATGCAAGTTTATAGGAAATAAAAACCCATGTTATTGAGTAAATGCAAGAGGCATATGTTTAATGCCATATCAGAACATTCCAGACAAAACAGTAACCATGGAGACAAGCAGGTGGCGGACCATTCCCTAGAAAAATTACATAGAACACCTTTGAGTCAGATCCAAAATGAAGAGAAAAGTCTTTCAAAGTGTCTAGGTTCTGATCTAATTGTGATTAAATATGAAATTAATATAGCACAGTATGCAGCTGATCTTGTTTATGTCACATTAACATGTCAAATGGTGATTTATTACACAGCGTGAATCAAAGTGAATTCATGATTTCAATGGTGTCAGTAACAGTGTGAATAAATGTAAGTAGTATAATTATATAGAATGGCTCTAATGTAACAGATTTCTTCTTTAAATAATAAATCAGCAGCAGTGATGTGTAAAATAAAGGCTTGAACTGTCATTGTAAACGTTGTTATCCAATCTTTTGGCAGAGGCCCAGACATGAAATGTGACTGCTCTGAAAACCTCCAGGGTTAAAACACTAAAGACATTATAACTAACCAGTTCTTCAGGTTCAGAGACAGTTTTGTTTTATGTCTCAGACACAGTACATTTGTCAATATTTGCATCAGTTGTTGAGTGACAAGTTACTACTAAACTCATTTGGCACATTTGTCAGGAGGTTATTAATTTAAAATGCCTTAGTGTAACTTTTCTAACATGGATTTGTCTCCATGGAGATGTTGTTCCATAGTATAGCGCAGAAATGATCTTGCATTTATTCAGTAACAGGTGCTTAAAGCTGGTGAACGACTCTTGATCACAAAAAGTGACTTATTGCATCTTTAAGTCATTATAAAGTTATTATGAAGTTATTATGACCTTGTCACTCAAGACTAAGTTACTCAAGCTTAGTCTTGAGTAACGAGTTCATATGAAAGTGTGTCAATTAACAGCATAATATTACACAATTTTTCTGAATGTTTATAATGTTGTTTCCTCATCAACAACATATCTGGAGTTGTGTTTTGTTTCATCCACATATGTTTAACACACAAACCCTGAATATTTAGATTCTATTTATGTAGTTCTTCTTTCAAACTGAAAACATTTTGTTCCATCTTGTGATGTCATGTGCTCCACTCTGTTTTTAAATTCCATACACATTCGCTAGAATCATTTGGATAATTTCAGCTCTAGAATTGCCAGTCTCTATACAGAACTAAATATAAAAAGAGTTGTTAACTTGAAAACTACTGTTTGATGACATCACAAGATGGAACAGAGCATTTTGAACTTTGGAGATGTAGATAGTACAATAATAAAGAGTTACTCAAATATGAATCAAAACACAATTCCAGGTTTTTCTAACTTCATGGTAAAAGTTATATTTCTGAGACAACACAATCTGGCAAAAAGCTTCAGGACTGTGACCAAAGCAAAGAGACGAGTGACTGTGTGAAAGTGTCACTTTAGTTTTGCTTTGACAGGCTTTGAAAGACGAGAACTTGACAAATGTTATTCAACCTGTTTCACTTTTCTAAAAGTATTGACAGCAGAGATGGGACAAAACTGAGAATGGACATTGTTTATACTTGTTAAGCAAGTTTTCATTTAACTATTTTTTTTAAATTAAACAAAAAAATGAATCAGTCATGAAACACAGGAGCTGCATCTTTCCCCAGCTATTCTGCTTTCACTTTCAATTCAATTTACAGTTTACTTAATTGCCATTACAACACAAGTAGTGTCCTTTTTGCTCACTACAGCTTTAGGCAACAATTAAAAAGTAAAAACAAATATTATGGTGAAGATATATAATTGATATAATGATCAAATTAAAATGTTTAAAAAATGTAGCAAATATAATCAAAATTAGAGGTTGACTGATAGAAATCTCTAGCACAGGCCAATATTTTGTTTTGGTTGATCTGCTGCCTAAAAATGCACAAAAAACCTTTAATATGAAAAGATAACTGCACAAAACATGACTACACAGCTCTCTTAAAGGTTTGTGGTGAAAACAAATGGGCTTGGTGGAGTTTGTAATAAATTTAAATACCATAATTTGAGCAAAATCATCAAAATCGGCCCTACATATCGGCCCAAAACATATCGGCAGAGCTTGTCAGCCATTGGTTGCTTCGGATTTTAAACAACTGGTATCAGCATTGCTCATGAACAAACTCATATCAGTTCATCTCTAATCGTAATCACAAAAATCTTGTTGGACAATTATACAGAGCATCCTCCAGAGAAAGTGTCCTGTCTGGCACTTTCTCTGAGCCAGCTTTTGTTTACACAATAAACAAACAAAAAGAGTAGCGGTGCTCATAAAAACCATTACTGAAAGATTTAGATCACTGTAAACACGCTTTAGCAGGAATGTGTTTGGCAAAACAACAAAGTATATTCAACGCATAACTTATTATGGAATATATTCCATTTAACCTGGGGATTTGGTTATTTAAAGCCTATCTGGGCCAATCTTGATGCAAATTAAAATGTAATGACTGTGATCTGTTGTCATGCAATGGAAACTTTTATGGTGGAACCATAAGAGACCAGTGGGACCCATGACAGCATTCTTACAATTCAACAACATTATCTGGAACTACAGCTTGGGATCAGTTACTGGTAAGACTTACTCACCAAAGGACTTGGCATTTATATTACAACACACACACTGCACTAGGTATGGATTAGTAATTTTAGCCCTAGGCATTTTTGGTTAGTTGTTTTGTACATTCTTTATATCATGGGATTTCCTTTAAAGGTCCTGCATTCTGCAGAATTGACTAATATGAGATTTAAGCAATGCTAGAATGCTGTTAGATACTTGAACTCCTCCATCCTCACCTATGGTCATGAGCTTTGTGTAATGACTGAAAGGACAAGATCGGGGATACAAGCAGTTGAAATGACTTTCCTCTGCAGAGTGGCTGGGTACTCCATTAGAGACAGGGTGAGGAGCTCAGTCATATGGGATGACCTCGGAGTGGAGCTGAGGTGGCTTGGGCATCTATTCTGGAAACCTCCAGGACGCCTCCCGGGGGAGGTGTTCTGGGCATGTCCCACTGGGAGGAGGCCCCGGGGAAGACCCAGGACACGCTGGAAGGACTATGCCTCTTGGCTGGCCTGGAAACGCCTCAGGATCCCTCCAGAAGAGCTGGAGGAAGTGTGTGTGGAAAGGGAAGCCTGGGCCTCCCTGCTCAAACTGCTGCCTCCGTGACCCTGGCCCGGATAAAGCGGAAGAAAATGGATGGAGGGATAAATGGAGAATGTTGTTATCTCCTCAACCTGGAGTTGTGTTTAGTTTCACACGTTTGAGTAATTATTATGGTAGTCTGTCTAAATCTCCAAAGCTCAAAATGCTTTGTTCCCCCTTGTGATGTCATGTAGTGGTAGTTTTCATCTAAACAGCTACTTCTTGTTTTGTAGAGATTGGCATTCCAAGGCTGAAGTCATTCAAATGAATCTAGTGAAGGTGTATGGAGTTTAAAAACATAGTGGAGCACTTCCTGTATTAATACTTGACATCACAAGGTGTGTTTTTAAGGACTGTTTTCAGTTTGAGAGAAGAGCTCTGCCTAAACATGCAATGTTTGTGTATTAAACTTGTGAATGAAACAAAAACACACTATGTTTGTGATGAGAAAACAACATTATAACATAGAACAGAAATTGGTGTTATATTGGCCCCTTAATGAGTGTATTTTTAATTATTGTATTTCTTTATTTAAAAAAAAAAGTAAAATGCATTATTTTGGCAAGCTGGTAAGGCTGCTAAGTGTTGCTGTTGACTAAGCAATGAAAAATTGAGGTTGCAAAAAAAAAAAAAAAAACACACCTCTAAATTAAAAGCAATGCAGCTTTAGCTTTAGAAATTTAAATGTGTTTATTTGGTAATTCCAGATTATCTTACATGGGCTGGTCAGAGTCAGCCAAAGGGCCGTATGTGGCTCAGGAGCTGTACAAGGCCCAGTTCTGTCGTAAGGGGACTATAACTTTTCTGGTGACCTGCTTGTCTCCATGGAGATGTTATTTATTTGCTTTACACAGTATTAAACACATCTATGTAGCATTTATTTAACTACAAGAATGTTCAAGCTCAAAAGAACCTTTCAAAAACATCCATCTTGCCTCTACACAGATCTGACCTAGAACTGTACCTGCTTGTCACCATGGGGATAGGCAAGTTTAATGCCATACTGTGGAATATTCCCACCAAAGAAATAACATTGTCACAGAAACAAGCAGTTTCACTTTAAAGTTTATTCACTTTGAAGACTCTGACCACCAACTATTCTAATATTCCAGAGTGAAGCAAAAAAAAAAAAAAAACACACACACAGACGAGTTCCTGTTAAAATGAGTAAGCACGGTTCCAAAGGTTTTCATTATGTCGTGCAGCACAACTTTGTAAAATAGTTGAAATATCTTCTCTCAGAGGCATTTTGTTCGTTTGTTTGAATTTTGAAAAGTAGAAAGTTCAGATAGGAGGAATGTGCGGCATGTGTGGTCACTGAGAGACACAAGAATCCAGTGAGAAAGCAGCGCTGCAGTCGGTCAATAAAAGTGCCATTTACTCAGAGTGAATGAGGCAATTTCAACAGGACCCACTGAAAAATCACATTTACACTAGACCAGGTGCAAATAGTATTGTGTTAAAATACAGAGAGGCATCCTGGGAGTTCAGTTTAAATGATGTTTAAACTAGAACTGGTTTGTATAATGCAGTATGACAAAGCAATTTCCCTTTTATGGACTAGTTGAATGTTTAATGAAGCTGTTAGGAAAATCAGTATACAAAGAATGTCTCAAAGAAGTGACTCTCTACAGTCTTCATTCATTCTGGCTTTGAAATGTATTCTTAAAATGTTTAGTCCAATTAATGCAACTTTACATTAGAGAACAATACAATATTTAGATAGTGTGAAGTAAAATGACATTGTGTGAATCTGTAGAATATTTTTTAGAGGAATAGAAGATTTTGACAAGATAAAACTGGCTTAAAGATGCACACTTTCCGGTTGGGGGTCCATCACCTTCTTGTTTCTATGGATATGCCATCGCTCTGCCTGGAATGTTCCACAATATGACATTAAACAGATCTGCCTTACATTTATTCAATTATGGGTGGTTTTAAAGCTCAAAAATACCTAGAAAAACAGGCATTCTGACTGTGAGCGGGGTCGCCTCTCCACAGATCTGACCTGTAACTTAGTTTGGTTTGGGCTCCATGATGATAGAAAAGTTTAATGCCATACTGTGAAATATTTCACACAAAGCAATAACATCTCCACAGAGCAGCAGAAAAGAAAAGATTGTTCACACATGAGTAAAGTTAACTATAATTTTACAGTGGACAACAACAATGAACAAGAACAATTTTTTGTAATGTAAGAAAAATATAAAATCCAAAGAAATCCGAAATTGTTTGGTTATCTGAGAGCGTTCCCTCATCACATTCTAGAATCTGAAAAGCCTGACACACTTTTCTTTTCCGCTGTGAATGAGTCGTGTTCTGGCCCACTGACCTCTCGACCTTTGACCTGTCCTCTTGACCCGGGTCATAACGGCTTCATCGTGACCCCTGACCGTCCCTTGACAGTGATGTACGAGTTGCCGTTTTTAAACAAAAGCCGCCAGTTAGTACCTATCCATAAAAGTGATGTGCAGTCTGTTTTTACAAAGCCAAGGATAAGAGCGTGGAGCACTTCAGTTAATAAGCACAACTAAATCAAGGTTTAAAAAAGCACACTGTTAAAATAACCACACTGGCAAGTTCTGGATTCAGCATATGAACACTGAGGAACTTCATGAATCACTAAAATCACAATTAATTCTGTGATTTTTAATGATTCTATTGTCATACACATAATTTGATTCATAGTAATAGTTGATAACACAAACTATTGAATCCACTTTGTGCCACAGACTCTATAACCCTAAAGCAGGACAATCCAAGTAAACGCCCTTTAAATATAATACCAATAAACTGCACAATGTAATGTTTAGTAGTTATTCAAAGTCATATGCATTACTTCTTCAACCCTTTACAGTTCAAACTAAATTATGAATTACAAAATGATGTACTAAACTAAAGATTCATACAAATATTGAAATGAATAATATTAAGCACCCCATTTTTTTGTTCCTATCTATCATGGATATGGATGCACCAATCTGATAATGGTATTGGATATTCGTACTGGATCAGATATCGGCTTTTGAATATCGGTGCAGTCGATATCTTGGTTGGACAGATAAACTGACGTAATAAGAATATTCACTAGTCAAAGTCAGCCCTGAAAGTCTCATAATGTTTACATCTTTATTTACAAGAAGTGTTCCAAGCTGCTTCTTCCAGAACTGAAGAAGCAGCTTGGATGAGCTGCGAAACATCTTTAACCAAACCTAACTTTTGTCCAGCTGACAAACTAAATTTTCTGTGGTTACTTGAGGGATAAACAAAAGCTACATAACACATTTGAAGCAGTTTTGTCTTACGTTATTTTTGTTTAAAGGAAATAAAAGCTGGTTAATATTGGGCATCATAAAGTTACAGCTATATAGCCTAAAGCTGTAGTATCGGTATCGGAACTGAAAAAGCTGGATAGGGGAATCTCTAATCATTAAGTTGAACAATCAATCAGTCAGTATAGTAATTATTGTGACAGGCCTACAGCCGTACTCATACCTCCACAGAATGAGACATAAACCGAACATAAACAATCCCACACCTGCAGGAAGTTGCAGCTGCTCTGACACAATACGCAGCACAGAGTTGTTTCAGGACGTATACAAAGGAGAGATGAGTTACACCAGGTCACTGTGAGAGAGGAGTGGCTCTGAGCAGCACCTGTGTCATGTTACAGTCAGGCTAGCTAGTCCCACACAAGGCCACGGGGCAAAAAAACCTCTGCTTATAACAATGTACCAAACATACACACCCTAAAAGCACCCAGTCTGCACCTCAGCCCTCCTCCCTCCCACACAGCAGTGAAGAATAATGCCTGCGGGAGAGTGCCACCAGATGCAAAAAAAGAGACAGAAAAGTCTAATGTAATCTTCCAATCAAAAGTATGCCCTGTTAAAAATCACCTGTCAAATCAAGCTAATGCAAAAAAAATATGCGATATATATTTCTAATCCATAGTGCTGAGGTGTAGCCAAAAGAATTTGACCCAAGTGTACTGTTACTTCAAAAAAAATCACTCAAAGTACAATGTAGGGGTCTAAAAATGACTCAAGTAAGTATAGAAAGTAGGGATGTAATGATATCCAAGTCTCACGATACGATATTGTCACGGTATGAACCTCACGGTACAATATTTGTTGCAGTATCGTAGGAAAGCTCATGATCTGGTGGGGAGGCTCACGATTAGGAATGTAACAATATCCAAATCTCTCAGTGCGATATTTTCACGATATACATCTCACGGTACGATATTTAAAATGCCTTGACAAGACTTAATCCAAAGAACTAAGACTTAAAAGTGCTTAGAACTGTTATTTCTTCATGTAGTCTACACTGAAATGGAGCAAAGGATTATGGTCTATGTAGTTCCCTCTGTCTTTTTTTTTAGCTACTGCTGCACCATAAGAGACTTGTAATTTGATATATTGTGATGGTCCACGATATTATCGTGAGAACTTTGACTATAAGATATCACAATATTTCAGTTATTGTTACATCCCTGATAGAAAGTATTTTGGGGAAAAACTACTCATGTAAGACTAAAACCTTTATAATTTTGAAGTATGTAAATGTAACTGGAAGAACACAGAAAAACTAACTTATATCTGAAAAACGTATTTTATATGAAATGACAGTCACAAAATCATAAATCTCATAGCATTATAACCAGATATATAATCCAAGATGTAGGGTATCTCAAACTGTAGGAGTCAGTCATAGCAATGACAATGTTGTTGTGAACACAGCTATTTTAAAGCACTATTCCAGTCACAACCCCGCACAGACATGGCAACCGTTCAGAGGCTGCTTCCTGTAGATCAGCTCCAAAAAGGACCTGTGTTTGAACAAACCATGGAAACTGTAACAATGAAGAAATCTCTGCGACAGTGTGCGCCCCTGAACAAATAAGCAAATGAACCAGAGGCTTATGTTCGGCTATTTAAACTATTCGAATGAACTACTTTTCTGTGTATTCTGTATTCATGCTCACAGGGAAACAATAAAGGTTCTATATTACACAGAATCACCTCTTTATAATGTTGTTACCTTCTCAAAAACATATCAGGAGTTGCGTTTTGTTTCATTCACACATATTTGAGCAATGCCTTATTATAAGTCTGTCTACATCTCTAAAGCTCAAAATGCTCTGTTCCACCTTGTGATGTCATGTACAGATATTTTTCAAGTTAACAGCTCCTTATACCTTTTGTTCAGACTGTGAGACTGGCAGTTCCAAGACAAAAATTATCCAAATGATTAAAATGAAGATGTATGGGGTTTTAAAGCACAATGGGGCGCTTCCTGTATTACCACATGACATCACAAGGTGGAGCAGTGAGTGTTTTCCGTTTGAGAGAACGACACAGCCAAATTATGCAGGATTTGTGTGTTAAACATATGTGTGTGAATGAAACAAAACACAACTCCAGGTATGTTTTTGATGAGAAAACAAAATGATAACATAGATAAGAATATAGCCTAATATGGACAACAATTAGATTATGTTTGTTCATATGTAGAAATGCTTTTTGGTGCAATAGGTCATGTAAACCTGTCATGCTGTTACGTCCTCAAAAACATACCTGGAGTTGTGTTTTGGTTCATTTTCGGTACCTTGTGATGTCATGTAGTGGTAGTTTTCAAGTTAACAGCTACCTTTTCCCTTTTGTTCAGTAGAGATTGGCAATTCCAGGGCTGAAATTATCCAAATGAAAGTGAAGGTGTATGGAGTTTAAAAATAACAGGGGAGTGGAGGATTCTTTTCTGTTTGAGAGAAGAACTTAGTCTAAAGGATTTGTGTGTTAAACTTGTGTGAATGACGCAAAACACAACTCCAGGTATGTTTGTGATGAGAAAACAACATTAAAACATACTGTAAATCAGAAAATAGCATAATATAGGCCCTTGAAATTCTGATCTGAATAGTCTGAGAAGGCATGAGAAATGCACTGGTTCCTATGAGAAACAAACTTACATCATTCTATAGGCCTGTAATGTTTAATTTAGATGGAGGCAGGTAACATTAACACAGTGTATAGTTTGATCAAAAAGAACTAAACCTGGACTAGACCAAAACCATAAGGTAATATAAAAGCAGACAACAGCCAATATTTGATCTTCGTCAACGCACTAATAAACTAAAAATGAGACCTCTTCAATGGATTTCAAATATTGCCGATAATCACTTCACTATTACATTTTTCTGGACGAGTTTAAGTGAAAGTCTGGGAGGCAGGGTGGAGCACTCGGTCACAGCATCTCTCCAAATCTACTGGGAAGTGACAGAAGGAATTGAGCTATTTCCTGTGTTGACCAATAAGTACAAGTAAGTGATCATTTGACTGCTGTTAAGTGTAGTGCATTAGAATTACGAGGCGGTACACTGAAAAACAGAAGTATTTGGGATAAGATGTGATTAGTGGTGCTAGCGGAAAACAGTAATGTGAGTTCTGGCGTGATAGGAAGACATGCAAACTTGACTGAAAACTCAACGGCACAGAGCAATAAGCAAAGACGTACTGTATAATATTAAGGCTGTTAAATACTACACCATATATACTATATACTAGACTTATAGATACTTTAATAAGGTGCAGTTCCATTGTGTCTAAAGTGGAGGGCCCCATATTGGAACATAGTGAATGGGCCACAGACTGGTGATCTACTGTGTTTTTAAATGAGTCTATAAATAAAGTTGAGCTGAGAATACAGTGGAATATTCAGATGGGTGCATTTAACATAGCTTTGCCTGACTCACGGTACCTTAAATAAGGTTTGGAACATTAACTGTCCCATATTATGCAAAACTGACCCTTGTGACCTTTAATCCACATTACAATGCTGTTACTTCCTCAAAAAAAAAGCTGAAGTTGTGTTTTGTTTCATTCCCACATGTTAGAGTAATCCTGGATTATTAGTCTGTCGACATCTCCAAAGTTCAAAATGCTCTGTTCCACCTTGTGATGTCATGAAGCGGTAGTTTTCAAGTTAACAGCTACGTTTTACATTTAGTTCAACAGAGATTTGCAGTTCCAGAGCTGAAATTATCCAAATGATTCTAGTGAAGTTGTATGGAGTTTAAAACCACAATGGAGCACTTCCTGTATTTCCACATGACATCACAAGGTGTAACAGAGTGTTTTCTGTTTGAAAGAAGAACTCAGCCTAAATATGCAGAGTTTGTGCGTTCAACATGGGTGAATGAAACAAAGCACAAGTCCAGATATGTTTGTGATGAGGAATAACAACGACAAACATAGATCAGAGGAAAGCATAATATGGGCTCTTTAATTTTAGGTCTGTATTGCAATGAAATGTTGGCGTTACAGTGACAGAACACATTTGTGCAAAAAGTACTGCCTATGAACATTTGGACGACTGCAGCAGGAGGTCAGAGTAGAGTTTTGGAGAGTCCTGGTGAAGGCTTGTCTTACGGGAGGAGGTGGGTGTGGTTAGGAGACACTTGGTGCACATGAGCTGATGCACTGGTGTGAACAGGTCCCTGAGTGAAAGAGCAGCTGTCGAGGCCGGAGCCACGTCTTCCCCAACACAAGTGCTGCTCACGTGGTCCACACTAGGGTCACAACAAATATCATGTGTGTGCGCGCGTGTGTGTGTGTGGATGGGGGGGGGGTCTGCGTGTGACTGTATGACTGTGTTAACTTTGCTGGTTGAAGGTGGGATCGGGTGGTGGTGGGTGGGTCTGAGGGAATGACTGGGATTGTCTATGTGAAGTCCTTAGGGCTACATGCTCTACGATGAAATAAAGTTTCATTTGATTTCATTAAGATGTGTAACTGGATGTCTAAAGACCTATTTTATTTTAATTAGAACCTCTGCAAGAATAACAACCAAATAAAACCAAATCTCCATGAGGTCTTCTAACTAGCCTGATTCATCAGCCAGTTTACTTCGTTTCACTTCGTATAAACCCTCTGACCTCGCAACCTTAGATTTCGTTCGCTCGACAGTAGGCGGGTACTATTATCATTGAACCAACCGCTGCTATTTGGTCGTGACGTATGTAATCCACCGCTAATGGAGCTAATTGGTATATTAAGCTTTTCCCAAATCCCATAGCAAGAAGAGAAATAACGTCTTTCCCCTTGATGAAATTCGCCAAACATTCTCTTTGTTCCGGCTTTAAATCCTCGATCTCGGGAATCGTTGACAACACTGAATATATCACTCTTCACTGATTGGCTGGTGCTCGAACTTGCACTTCCGGGGTTTTTGCGAACCGTCTATTGTATTCTGATTCCTGACCTAGTCGCTGGAGAGAAGTTAAATTGATCAAAGGCACTAGGTGGCGCCAGCCTGGCTAGTACCTTCTAACCCTGTTTCAGTTTGGTGCTGCAAGATGAAGAAGAAGAATCAATATAAATGTTAAGAACTAAAACTAAAAGAGTAAATTGAATCACAGTTACACTTTATTTGGCTGATTATGTCTTAAGACTTGTATTACACTGCATTACAGCCAATTGAGGATGTAAGCACTACTCTGTTCATGAGGTCATAAAATGTTCCAATTACTACAATGTCATTAAAAGGCCAAGATGTCCCTTGATTATTATCCAACAAAAAATACTAGCCACGGTGCAACTTACAAGACATTTAAAACTCCAATTATAAGAATACTATAGTAGACAGGCAGTTTTTGGGTTTCATTCATTTCTTCAGAGCTTTTGTAAAAACTGGTGGAGTGTATTGTTTTTGGACAAAGAAGCCACGCTCGGCCCATAACAAAAAGTGACATCAGCGCGAAGCAAAAACAAAACAACTGCAGGGGAGCAGCAGTGCAGGGGGGATGGGGAGGAGTCAGATCCCAGGACACTCTCTCAAATCTCTGAGGACTCTGGTATTCACATAACTTCATGAGAACAGACGGGTGACAAGGGAGAGGGCTAAGGTTACCACGATATTAACACTTCAAACTTGCCTTCGATACTTAGATAGTAAATGCGTCATTTTTTATAGGAGAAAATAAATGAAGTTTGTTTAATATTACCATGTGGTCAAAATCATTATAACATCATTTAAGGGTCAGATGTTGTTCTATCGTTATTAATTTCTGTATTGATACTGTTCATCTAGTATCAAGTTTATCTTTTTTTTCTATACAGTTATTCAAATAATGGAAGGTATTTTTTAGGTTTGGCAAAAATAATGAATATGTAGAATTAGATATAAGCCTTTACATTAGAATTTCTTGGCTGTATTATCAGAGAATGCATGCTTCAGCTAACCACTGCATACCAAATAAAGCCTCTTCTGTTAGCCGCTGTCTAGACTATAGAGCAAGTGTGAACAATGAACAATGCATGAATTACTAGCACTACAAACCAGTTAGATGTAAATATCCTGTAATGTTTTCTCATTATCCTACACTTGAATCAAAAAAAGCAGGAATGGGGCCATGTTCCAACCAGCTTCAGTAGTGATTAAACTTCAAGTTAATTTTCCACTCATCCAACTTGTTACTGAATAAATTTGATATTTAACAAAGGAACCCAGAAATATGGTACTATGGATGTTTCAACTTCACAGCACTCGAGTCTTCCACGGGAGCTGGTGTGAATGTGAAATGGACTGGTCACTACTTCCTATAATCTTGGAAGGAATTTTCCAGCCAAAATTTCTCCAAAGGCATTAATAAATCTGAACGGGAAAGGTCCTGGCAAAGTTTACTATGGAAACCCAGGCTGTTAAAAGTATTGATACTAAGAATGCAAAAACTAATATTGAAAGGAGATACTCTTTTGGACATGTATTGATACACAAAAAACACATAAATTGGACAAAATGAGACATTTCCTGGATAGTTTTAAAATTATCTACTCTGTTGTTTTCTATTTGTTTACCTCTTTCGATATACATACAGAAGACATCAAATATATGAAGTAAGATGTATGAAATTATGTAGCTCAGAAAAAAAGTTAAACAACTCTACTGCTCCATACATCTTACTTCATATAGTTGATGTCTTCTGTACATATGTCAAATGTAAAAAGTAGTAAAGATACAGAAAAAGCACTGAATGAGAGGTTGTGTCCAAACTTTTGACATTAACTTTTTAACATTCATAGATTTTCTTTTTTTTTTTTACATTTAGGTTAGGTGTGACTTTTTATTATCACTGTATCTGCATGGGGGCAACCTATTATTATATATACAGTAGGGGTGGGCGATATTTCGATATTTTAAAATATATCGAGATAGTTTTTAAACTCGATATGAATTCTGACATATCGTATATATCGATATAATATTTATATTCAATTTTGATTTTGCCGCTTCGCTTGTTTACCTTCTCTCTCGTTGCCCGCGCGCCCGCCTCCCTGATTTTGTTCGCTCGTGTCTCCTTCACTCGTCACTATCACCGTGAACGCCGAAAGTTGGTGCCAGTGAAAAGCTTCAAGCACCACGAACCTTTTCCAAAACTGCATTAAACACATTATTATCGCAAACAGGCTGATGTGGCTCTAGAGTCGTTATGCTTTATGTATTGTAAAGTTTAGCAATGTAAAGTTTATTTATGCAGAAGATTTTAATTAATAATCTGCTGCAGTGTCACTTGTACAACAGTGTTTGGAAATGTTGGGTTTGATCTGCAGTGGATTGTGGGAAACCTCAGAGCTCCTTACTGCTGGATAATAACATGGATCTATTGAAATAAGGAACATCCTGAGCTTCTTCTGCTAAATGAGCTCATGGTTCTGGTTCTGGTCTGGATAACAGAGTTAATGCAAAGATGAGCTTGTGTTGAGTTGTTTTATTTATGAATGAAAAGAAGGAAATATGTATTATTTCTTTTATTTTACAGTTAAATTATTATTTATGTAATTAGGGTTTTTTGTAATCTTAAATGTTCCTATATGAACTGCCGACCTCTTACACTTCAATTTAAAAAAAGGACCTTGTGGAATTTGGCAGATTTGTTTTTGCAGTTTTCAGTTTTAGGGGGTTATTTTTTCTTGAACATATATCGAGATATATATCGTATATCGAGATATAGCAAAATATATCGAGATATATTTTTTGATCCATATCGCCCAGCCCTAATATACAGTATTTAAATTGAGAATGAAATGTTATTATTGTGACATTAGAACATACGGTATACACAGTGTAGTTACTTCTAATAGCTCCCAGACTGATAGTGGGCCCATATAGCAGTGAAAACAGGTGAGACGCAGCTGTTTAAGTCTGGTGGCAGTTGAGGGTGGTTGGTCTTATTTGCCTGTTGATCTACAAGTGTTCATTTACACAAAGAAGTCTATTGTTAAAATAAAATAAAAAAAAAAACAAAAAAAAACAAACAAGGCCACTCCACATAATCCCTTTATATTATGAACACTTTGGTTTAACATATACAGCAGTCTTCAAAAGCTTGTATCTTTACATTTCATAACAGCAGTGTAGTACATGTGGTACTGTTAAAGTACGAGTATAAGCTACTTACTTTCTTCTTCATTTGCATGAACAAATGAGGCGGCTCTCGACAGAACATCCAGTGGTGTCTCCATACTTGGATACCTGCACAAAGAATAGGCTTGTATGAGTCAGAATAGAATAGATCAACCACATAACACCATAAATACCAGTTTCACCACTTAATTTGCATGGTCTATGAAATCCTTGGAGCTCATAAGATATACTTGATCTTACACCAGTTGTGACTTGAAATCTACAAATACAATGTTTGTTTTCAGTAGCCACTATGTCTTGTTGGATTGTATTGTATTCTGCAATGTATTTGGTTAAATTTGCAGTCAGAGATGTTATAGGCCTTATACTCCACAAAAATATTGAAAGTACTACAACTATTCATACTACTAGTACTACTACTACAGGCCTCTATACACAATGTTTAAATCCAGGCTGAAAACAGTTCTGTTTAACTGAGCATATAACTGAAAGATTTTTGTTCTGTACTCTTTTCTCTTTTAATGTTAACTTTATGATGATTATTTGTGTTTCGATCTGTTTGTATTGTGATTTTAATGTCTTTCTTATTCTGTAAAGCACTTTGAATTACTTTTTATGTGCAAACTGTGTTAAACAAATAAACTTGTCTTGCCTGCCACTACTGCTATTACTACTGGCAGTCTACTACAATGTCAGTAAGGTTAAAATCGTGTAACTATATATAATGAGTTTTCGTGGGTTAGTTCAGTAGGCCAAGTATGGTAAAAATGCCACTATGTGCCACTAAAAGGAGAAACCATGCTGCAAACGAACACAACAACAAAAGTATAAAATGTTCCTCGCGCATGTCAGCCACGTTGTCCTTGCATTTTTAGTATTTTCGCCCTTTCAGAGGTATTTCAAACATGTGCCCACTAATTAGATACTGAGAGCTTGTAGGATTCTCGCTGCTGTACAATTCTGAACCTTGAGTACAGCTGTGCTATGAATGGCATTCTGTGGATAAAAAACGCACTAGCGCACTCTTCCCTCAATCTACATTCCACGGATACTTTCGCCTCATTTCTTTGGGAAAACAGCGTAGTTGATGAGAAAGTACAACATTTCTGTATCTGCGAAGAAACACCATCCAGTGCCACCTAGACAAACTGTTATTACAGGTTTACAACGTGGTACGGCAGCGGCGTTGGCACGCGTAAAGTACAATATCGATAAGGGAAAGGTAAAGATTAAACCACTGGAATAGCTTGTCAAGTAAATTCACAACTTCCCAGAAATTTACAATGAGAAACATGTTTGTTAAGTTGCTCAATAACGATAGGTTTATTGTCCCGAAAGTTTTAGAATGCGCCACTAAAACTTTCACTGTACCCAATAATTTTCAGACAGTTCTTCGGCGTAATTCTGTTCATTAAGTATGGGTAAAATTGGCTAAAATATAAAGAAATAAACTTACATAAAGAGCGACACAAAACAAGAATAAAGTTTATGCCATCTTACCTCCTACAAGCGCCACTTTGGTATCTTCCAGTGTGCGTTCGTATCCGTAAACAAAAGCAGGAAGCAAGAAATATATCCAAGAAAACAAAAAACAACTTCTGATCAAATTCCACGGATAAATAAGATAATCCCGATCTGGCAAGGACAGTAGCAGTAGCAGTAGTCCTAGTTGTGATCAGGTCGGTGGCAAAAACAAGGGAGACTTGGAAGAAGTGGAGTGCGAGAAGGAGGAGGAATGCTTGGAATGATGGAATTCGGTGCGTAGCAGGTGGTGAGAGCGGAGCGCGCTGATAGGCTGAGGCTCCAAGCTATGATATCAGCCTACATTATGGTAATTGAACCATTGCATCACATCCTCTGAAGGTTAGACGGTGGAAGACACGGGTCTGGCTCCTGTTGTTGCCACTGTCAGGGTGAAAGAACAGTACGTAATGTTTTGCAGTGAGGGTCATAAAAGTAAAGAGGAATAGGTGGGCTGGGCTTCGTATTGCCGAGTGATAAACGTGGTGCGGAAATACCAAATAAAAGTTGAATTTAGGTGAGAAATAAAATACGATATAATAACTATTTGTCTTCGTCCACAGTTTATGATTTATTGTGTAATGTTTTTGCAAAGAGAACCATAAAATAATTGAATAGGTGGGCCGGACGTTTTATAGCCTAGTAACATGCGTGGAGCGTAAATACGAAATACAATGGCATAATAAAATCCTAGCATTAGTCCAATGTTTATCGCTTATTGTATAATGATTTGTAATAAGGATCATAAAATACTGAGGAACAAGTGGGCTGGGTTAGTTTAATGGTCCAGTTGGTGTAAAGCAAGTTATTATAATAAAGTCTTACTATGTTGCTTATCCTTTATGGTTAATTGTGTTATTATTTTTTTTGCATTGAGAGGTATAAATATAACCGGTGGACTTCATATCCTAAGTTTTGTGTAGCTGGTGTCAAGCAACTTATGTTAAGCTATAATAAATTCTTAGTATTAGTGAACTGTATATTGTTTATGGTTAAATATGTAATGTTTTGCAGTGAGGGTAATAAAAGTACAGTGTATTAGTAAGAAGCGTGTAAAAAAAAAAAGGTAGCTGGTGTCAAGGTATAATAAGGTTGTAAAAGCAGTGAGGGCCATAAAAAATACTGAGAAACAGGTAGGCTGGGCTTAAGGGCCTCACATAGTAATACACATGTAAATAAATAAAGCTATTGATGGTATAATAAAGTCTTTGTACTAGTCTGTTGTTTATTGTTAATTGTGTAATGTTTTGCAATGTACTGTAGGTCCTAAAAGTACTGAAGGACAGGCGGGCTGCGTTTCATAAATGTGTGGGAATAAATAAAGTTTAACTAATGTCAAGCAGTACAATGTGGTCATACCAGCTTGTCACAGTCTGATCCCGTCAGATCTCAGAAGCTAAGCAAGGTCGGGCCTGGTTAGTACTTGAATGGGAGACCTCTGGGAAAATCAAGGCCACAGGGGGGCGCCAGTTGCAAAAAAAAAAAAAAACTTCAGTTGTGTACTTAGGCAAGACACTTCACCCACATTGCCTAGTATGAAAGTGGTGTGGACCGATGGCGCAGATTGGCAGCTGTGGGTACAATAGTAGCTCACCACCACCGGATATGGAGTGAAAGAATAAATGATCTGTAAAGCGTCTTTGTGACATATGTGTATGAAAAGTGATATATAAATAAAAACTTACTTACAATATGAAGTTTTATCTGTTGTTTGATGTTAATTATAAGACCCCCTTAACTGAGTCTCCATTTAAATGTCATTTTATTTTGAGTCCAAGTTCTGCTTTTCTCTATATTATGCAGACCTTTAGTAAAATAGTACCATGATACATATTGCAAACTGCAGTGTGAATGCTATGTAAAGGTTTCATCAAATGCCTCCCCTTTCCCCAGTTTCACTTTGTAAAAAAAAAAAAAAAAACACTACCCAGATTCTCCTGCACACTGCAGATGACAGCGGATTTGAACAGTGCCACAGAACAGCTTGTGTGCTGAGTAAATAGTGGAGATTGGTTTTCTTCATTCCTTCACAATAAAACTGTAGCTATGTATGCTCTGTAAAAAAAAAAAAAAAAAAGTTTAGTACTTGGGTGTAGTTTCACAAACACCCAAGAAATGTATGTCAGTGGATTTTATTATTATTATTTATTAAAAATACAAAGGTGAACATAGGTCCCGGTGAGGTGACGGGCGTTTTCTCATACTAGTGAAAGTTGTGCTTGAATTAAGGTTGAGACACAACTGTCATTCACGATTGTGTGTTGATAAGTTAACATATATTTCAGGCAATACTTAATTCCCAAACCCTTTCCCTTTCAATGTTTTCTGTACACATCTTTCCAGAGTAGTAGCAGCAGTTCAATCTCCACAGTCTCTTGTCCACAGTTCCCTCAAAGGTCACCATTTTCAGCTATACTCTTGAAACATGGGCCTTTCAAAATCATTAACATTGAGGTACAGGCATTAACAGTGCTCCCTTTGGTCATATACTGCAGTGGGGACATGTGGTGAGACGAGCAGAGACCAGGACAGAGGACACTTCAGTCAAAGGACAAACAAGAGTCTTTAAGTTGAGTAAAATCAGGACATCTCAGACACAGCAGGCTTCCTCCTCCAGCCCTTCCACATTTTGATGAGTTTCTTCGAGCTGTAGGAGACGGTTTTCCACATGCCTGAGGAAAATGACAAAATTGTATTAATTCTAGGCCTGTCATGATAATAACTACATCTACTTATTGTTCAATATATGGTAGCTGGAACAATATATTTTGGGGCTCAAAATTTATCGTGTGTACAATTTCTTTGCAATAATGGGGAGATTTTTGCTATTTTTATGTATTACAATAAGATTTGAGATGTAGATGGCAGAATAAATAACTTCTATGCCTAATTACTGGTTCATTCTGACATTTATTTGTTGCAACTCAGGCTTGTGTCAGAGGCATAAAGTAGTTTCAATATGATCATTTATCACAATATTTCTCTATAGCAATATATCATGCTTTAAATTGTGTTATTTTGACAGGCCTAATTAATTCTACAATTAATTAACAATACAGTTAATTTGTGTACTTGGAAAATTACATTAGACTTATATGAAAACTTTATAACAAGGAGTTACACAATTAGGGCTGCGTTAGTTGGCAACTTTATTGTAAAAGAGATACATACAGCACCTGCATAGCAAGAAAGCCGAGTGTATTGAAAGAAAAGACTATGGAGTCTCTAGAGTCTTAAACGTCATCATTCATTTAACCAAGGGCTACCAAATGCTGTTGTGCACTAATGAAATTCTTGATTTTATTCTAAGGCTGAGCAATATGGCAGACAAATAACCAAAATTTTCCATTTTATTTTGTCTTAGATTTCAATACATCTGAAAAAAAAGATGTTCCATTAATTATTATTAATCTCAATTCAATTAAAATTTATTACAGTTTCACAGCCCCAGTGTATTCTTTATAAAGTCTGGATTAAGTCAAGACCATTTTCTGTTTTCAGTAAAGTACTGCAATATTCACCATCAAAGCGATAGCAGAGTGTAATTGTGACAGATTATAAAATTCTATTTTCCCTCATGATTTATTTATTCTGCAAACAAGATGAAAAACTGCAGTGTGCTTACCAGCAGTAGCGATGCCTTTAATACTCTGCGTTATACTGGAGGACTTGACGATTGATGAGATTCCTGTCAGAATAAACAAAACAAAAACATGCTCGCAGTCACCCTCGTACATCACCACTTTGTACAAGATTTTATGAGCTGCTTATGAGCTGAAGATGGTAATCATATTATTATGAAATGCACCACAGAAGAATTATGGGAGATTGATTTCCCTCTGCTCTACAAAACAAGGCACATTAAGGCTTAGCTCATAAGCAGAAGTATTAACAAAAAAAGGAAAAAAGTAATTTTAAAATAAAATGGAATAAACATAAGAAAACAGGCTTTTGCTAATCAAGAAAATAAATGTTGTATTTTATTTTGGAAGCTGTGTGTTACAAGACTTTTAATTAATCAACTCAAATAAATTATATTACAATTTAGGTTTATAACCATAGTTCTAAAATGTTTGAGGATTATGAAATATTCTGCTAACAGTACTATCTGTATTTAACTGTGGTAGTAATCGTATGCTGTACGCACAATATACAGCATTGCCACAAATTTGAAGAATAAATGATAAAGCTTTTCTCTTTTGTCATAAGTATTACACTGAACAATTTTATATTATCTTAACATGTCATTATAGCCAGTGCTTCTGAGGATTTGTATCTGTACCTTGTTGTACGACAGCTCCACAGTCAGGATCCTGAGCCACCTGCAGCAGGATCTCCTCCACATCGCGGTTCTTTCCCGGAGGATCCACTAACTTTGTAATTCTTTGCTGCAGCGTTCGAGGTAACGCCATCAGCTGAACGAACTGACCCTCGGGACTCTTATCCACCTACAGAGGAACAGCACAGCAAATAAACCAGCAGAGTCTAAACCAATTATAGTGTTATTGCAGAGACTTCATTACTCTACACACATACATTTTAACACAGTTGAGCTCAAATGGATACAACGACTTGATGCTGAATAAGGAGATCTTCTTTAAATCAAGTTTACGTGAAGTTACCACATACTGTGACTGGACTGGGGGCATGTGCTCAGGCCAAGTTTGTACTGGCTAACCGATCGCTAACTCAACCCAAACCATTATCAACTAAATCATCTTTTCACTTAATCTGCTATAATATCAAGTAGGGTTGAAACAATACCTGAAATATAATTTATTGTTTTGCCAAATCTTACGATAATGTATGAGGCTATAAGAAAATAAGCCTTTTTTTTTAAATAAATGCATTGTCTTGTGGCAGCAAAAGCTAAAAACAAACTTAATTCCTTAGAATATGACAGTTATTGTAGCACTTTACTCTTGTAAGACATTAAAATAAAAAACTGAGCATATCTACAATTCTGTTTGTCAAAATGTTGTGATAAATATCGTATAGTAAGGAGTAATAATGTTTCCGTAAGATTTAGATATTGTTAAATCAAGTTCATTCCAAATGTACCTCTAGTTTTCCTTGCTGGGGCTTGTAGACGACCTGTGGACAGTCTTTTAAAATGTTGTTGTACAGCATTCTGAAGTACTGAAAATTGTCTTTGACAATATTGGCTACTTTAGATTTATCTTCTCCAATCACCATCCTAAAATCACCTGAAAAGGCAAAATAGCCATTAAGATTCATTTTTTATGGTATCGAATCTGCATCTGCTTGACTCCTTGCAAAGGTCATTGCTCATATTAATGATACAAGCAGGTGGCAGACTCTCCACCAGACAAGTTGCACAGTGCACCTTTAAGTTCTATGCAAATGTGTGCATTCTTACCTGCATAAGAAAGACCAGCAATCTGTAGAAATAGGTCCTCCTCACTGAAGCTCTCAGGCAACATGAGAAATGAGGCAGTTACAGCACTTTTTAAATTAGCCACAAGAGCAGCTCGGAGTTTTCCATTGTCACTCTGCACCAACATCTTCACCTGTCGCCACAGACATGGGAGACACAGCATTTAAGTTTGCATAATGACCAATACAAAGTTTGAGATGAATAATTGGAGCACTGACTGGTTTGTGAAGGCGTCCAGCGACATACAGGGTTTTCCAGTGCATCAGGTCATCAATGAGAGAGTCCGTGCTTATTACACCATACTTTATGGTCTATAAAATAAAAATTGAAAAAGGTTAAGTTTTGAGTCAAAGTATTTCTAACCGCTAGCTAATAAAATTCAAAGCAGATAGGTCTCTGACCCTTCCATCCAAAGGAACTAGTGTGTTATAATACACTGAAGCTCCATGGTCGTTTTGAATTGAACTGATCTTGGTCGGCCCCAGGAACTTGAGGATGGAGTAGTGCTTTCGATTTTGGAGGAGGTTCAATGTGTGCCATGTAACCGGGTCGTCCACAGCAAACACAAAATCCAGCATATTTTTCTGAAGAAAGCACAAGAATGAATGAAATTAACTATTACTGAGGCCACTTCAAGTAGAGAAAGCAGCACACATAAGATTCTGACTATATAAGCAGTGAGTGATAGTTTTCAAAAGAGTCATTTGTTTGCCTGGTCTAAAACTGCAGTAATCAATTAATCAGAAAACAAAATTCCAAAATGGTTACAAAGTTTTGTACTGAGTAGTTGGTCAATGATGAAGGTATTCATTGGGGGCAGGGCGCTTTTGTAAATGTTTATTACCAGTGCAGATGGGTACTAAAATAGTATGAGTTTAAGAAGTAATTTCACAAGTCTTGCAAGCAGTAGGCAATTACAAATAATATATCAAAATACACCCTTCTCTATTTCATACATGGCATTGTGATCATTCTATACACCTCTGCTTGCTTTCCATTCGCTTTTAGGTCATGGTTAGCTAAATGCATTGTTTCTCAGAATATAGTTAAACCTTAAGTTTCAGTCTTCAAAGATTAACTGAACACAGACTATGAGAAACTGACAACACTTACGTCCATTTGACCTTGGCTGGTCCCATGTTGTTTGAACACTCCAGATCCATAGGCGAAAGCTAAACTAATGTCCTGGGGAAACTGGGACAGGACGCGTCTGTATAGGACTCCCGTATTGTGCAGAACTGGGACTGTCATCTTGGACTAACACGTTTATCGGCGTCAAAGCTTAACAGCTAACTCATAAAAAGATCCCCTGGGTTTAACGATAAACGAAAATGATAAAACACAAGACACGACGCTAACGAGCCCGACTGACACTGCAGCACAGTGTAATTCCCATGTTATGATCACTGAAATCGTGTTGTCGGTCAGATGCAGGTCAAATGTGCGTCGACTACATTATACGTCACGGTCTCTCCCCGGAAAAGAGGCTCATGGGAAATTGAGTCCATTACCTTCAAGTAACTGAATGCATGTTATATTTTAGCCCTTTACATCTTCTTTATAATTTATTGACTAATAATTTATGCCTTACTGTACTTGTAATTGTTTGTTAGTTTGTCTTGCATAGGTTTAAATTTGGCATTGTGTCCAATGCATTAACATAGATATAGAAAATGTTTATCTGTAAGAGCTGCTGTTTGCAAATCCAGTACGCAAATCCAATGCATATAATTTGATGATTGTTTCTGAGCTTGTGAATATATTTAGAATATTTGCCAGAATGTGATTAATAGCCTACACAATTCATTGGCCTGTATAATTGATTGGCTCTTAATGGATGTCAGTCTATAATTTGTATTATAAATGATCTTTTATACAGCACAATTTATTTAGTCTGCCCAAGTGTAAGTGACTACAGGGGTATTACCTCTGCAATTTATTTAATCTGCCCAAGTGTAAATGACAGGGGTATTACCTCTGCATTAACCACTGCTCTATTGCTTTCCACTGTATTTGAAAGAATTAGTAATGCAAGTAGATTTATGTCACACCATCTACAATCTCCGTGGCTCATTATGAGATTGTCAGGGCAAAACCAATATTATAGTTTCAGTAATCAGCCCAAGTCATCTCCTCAGACAGATTATAAAAAGATGGGAACATTGAGTTCTGCATAAAAATCCAATTAAATCTGGCACCATCTTGGAAAGATCTGGAGTGGAGTTTAATTGTGTCTATAGTCTTATATTTAAGAAGTCAAAGCCTTTATGTAACTTTTCTGATTGTGTCCATCCATGTAGCACAAAAAAAGATAGCAAGATGCAGTTGTCAGATAAGACAATTATATAAATGTATATGTACAAGTTAAAATAAAATGGAAAAATAATTAATATAATAATAATAATAATAATGAATAATAATAATAATAATAATAATTATATTATTATTATTATTATTATATTATTATTATTATTATTATTATTATTATTATTATTATTATTATTATTATTATTATTATCATTATCATGATAATGATGATAATAATAATAATAATAATAATAGTAATTATTATTATTATTATTATTATTATCATTATTATTATCATTATTATTATATTAATTATTTTTCCATTTTATTTTAACTTTACTGAAAAAGTGCTAGGGTGCTAAATGATTTAAATTTATTCAGAAATTCCTGCATAGTACACCTTGCATTTACTGTAAACTTGTGTTTTTCTGGGCATAGGAGGGTTAGGGGTGAGAGTGTGTTTTATAGTACTTAGTATTCCAATTACTAAGGACTAACTGTTTTATACAAAAAAAGTATATTATACGGAGTTTTAAGGCAGTAAGGCCATATTCTCAACAACTGCAAATCTCATTATAATAACTATGAGAGAATAATCATAAAGTGTGGAGGTGTGGCTTTGTTCACTCCTATCTCCTGTGCTTGTTGTCTTGGATTCACATTTTATGGCCTGTAATGTGCCATTTCAAATCCAATCAAATGTGTATTTTACTGAAAGCCTTTGTAAACAGTCTTTTTGGAGACTGTTTTGAATGATTGTATCTTGAGATGTGGGTTTATTCACTAACTCACCAATCAGTGGGACACTCCCTACTTCTCCTTTTTTTTTTCTTTAATAGTCTTATGTGTTGGTAAAAAAATACATAATGAAACATGTACTTCATTAGTTAACACTGAAGACTGTTCAGAAATAGTGAATTTTGTTGTTCTGAGTGACTGTAATTGTTCTGATTCAGTTGTAACTGAATGGTTGTTGTTTTGTTTGTGAAAGTATGTACGTTGGGTGTTTGTTTTGTTTTCTTGTAAAAGACAGTGAACATACTCCCGTCTCTGCAGTTACAATTCTTGGCAGTACAACTTGTTATAGTACTGTTAAGAATTGTAACTTCAGAGATGGCAGTGCTTTTCCTCTCTAGGTTTAGGTGTTTTATTTTAAGTCATATTAAAATCATTTGACAAACATGAGGTAAGAAATAATTCCATAGTAGCTTATTTTGAATGTGCACACGCCTTAACTCTGTTTCTGTTTCTGTTTCTATTCCCATGGTGACTGGATTGGAGGGGCCATCTGAGCGCCGTGGTCCTGAGATCTAATGAAGCTGAAGAGAAAAAAACATGTCTCCAGAAGATGACGAACAGGAGCTGATCAGAAGTGATGTGATGAAGCTGATCAGAAGAAGATAAACAAACATGGGGTAAGAAATAATTCCATAGTAGCTTATTTTGAATATGCACACGCCTTAACTCTGGGGCCATCTGAGCGCCGTGGTCCTGAGATCTAATGAAGCTGAAGAGAAAAAAACATGTCTCCAGAAGATGATGAACAGGAGCTGATCAGAAGTGATGTGATGAAGCTGACGAGACGAACTATGTCTCTAGAAGATGAAGGACAACAGCAGATCGGAAGTGATTTGATTAAGCTGACCATAAGAACCGTCTTTCCAGAAGATGAAGAACATGAGCTGATCAGAAGTAATGTGATGAAGCTGATCAGAAGAAGATAAACAAACATGAGGTAAGAAATAATTCCATAGTATCTTATTTTGAATGTGCACACGCCTTAACTCTGTTTCTGTTTCTGTAAGAACCGTCTTTCCAGAAGATGACGAACAGGAGCTGATCAGAAGTAATGTGATGAAGCTGATCAGAAGAACTGTATCTCCAGAAGACAGGGGCAGATTGGGACCAAAAAACGGCCCCGGAATTTTCCCCCACAAATCGGCCCACGGTGGAAATTGAGGACCGGTCCATGAGCAGACTGCTGTTCTGGGCTTTTCCATAATACACAGATTGCCAGTTCACTGCTGCCAGAAGATGAAGAACACGAGCTGATCAGAAATTATTTGATGAAGCTGATGAGAAGAACCATCTCTCCAGAAGATGAAGAACAAGAGCTGATCAGAAGTGATGTGATGAAACTGACGAGAAGAACCATGTCTCCAGAAAATGAAGGACAAGAGTACATCAGAAGTGACTTGATGAAACTGAGTAGAAGAACTGTATCTCCAGAAGACGGGCGGATTGGGACCTAAAAACAGCCCTGGAATTTTCCCCCACGGTGGAAATTGAGCACTGGTCCACCAGCGGACAGCCGTTTTAGGCTTTTCCAGAATAATTGCCAGTTCGCCGCTGCCAGAAGATGAAGAACATGAGCCGATCAGAAGTGACGTGATGAAACTGACTAGAAGAACCATGTCTCCAGAAGATGAAGGACAAGAGCAGATCGGAAGTGATTTGATGAAGCTGACCTAAAGAACCATGTTTCCAGAAGATGAAAAAGATAAGCTGATCAGAATTGATGTGATGAAACTGACAAGAAGAACCATGCCTCCAGAAGATGAAAGACAAAAGCAGATCGGAAGTGATTTGATGAAGCTGACCAGAAGAACTGTATCTCCAGAAGACAGGGGCAGATTGAGACCAAAAAAACGCCCTGTAATTTCCCCCTACAAATCGACCCACGGTGAAAATTGAGGACTGGTCCACAAGCAGACGGCTGTTCTGGGCTTTTGCAGGACAATTGCCAGTCCGCCGCTGCCAGAAGATGAAGAACATGAGCTGATCAGAAATGATTTGATGAAACTGACAAGAAGAATCATGTCTTCAGAAGATGACGAACTAGAGATGGAGCTGATCAGAAGACCACCATGAAAGAATGTACAGAAATTAGTCAATAAACACAAGGTTGATTTGGAATTCTTTTTTTTTTCTTATTTCTAAAAAAATATTTTTAAAGTACATGTACATTGTATTGTTTATTACAATTTACTTAAAGGGGAATTATGCAACTTTTCTGATTGGAGTCCGCTACTTGCTTGTCTCCATGGAGATGCTATTCTTTTAACTGGAAAGTTATACAGTATATCACTAAATTTATCTATGTAACCTATTATAAGTTATAGCTGTTTTAAATATGTGCATAACATTATTAATGTGAGACTTGTCACTCCTCAGATCTGACTTGTAACTTGACCTGGGAGCATTAACATTTTGTCTTTTATAGAGATAGTTTGGTTTATTGCAATACTCCACATCTCCATAGAGACAAATCAGTGGTTTCCTCTTCAATAGACATGGTGTCATAGGTTCATAGACTGGTTTTAATCAGATCTTAGTCAATCAATCAATCAACAACTTTATTAATCCCAAAGGGGAATTCAGTTTGCACATCTCTGGTCGTGCACAAATATATAAATCATAAAAGAAAACGAAAAACAGACGCCATACATTCAAACCTCATTGATCAGGGACACAATAGCAAATTTACTTTCCATTTAAAAGCTTTATGGCAGAAGGAATAAAAGATTTAGTTGTGGGATGATATAGCGCCTCACAGAGGGCATTTGCAGAAGGGGGGGGCAGGATTAAACCAGGCCTGAACCAGGACAAAACCAGGACTACACCAGGTGTTACAGTTTCTTTTTCACCATCCAAACCAGTTTTCTTGTGCTTGCTGCGCTCCTCCATTGTTGCTTATAACTTCAGGCCTTGGTCCTGCAGCACTGGTCATTGGGGCTTTCCTTGTGTTATACAGTATACAGGCACACACGCTGGTCCACAGATTCAAGACTGGATCAACGACTTCCGGTGGCTGATGATGTCATCGTTCCCGGACGAGCCCCCAAGTTTCTGTTACGGGACTGGTCTAGGGGGCAGACCCACACAGAAGAATAGTCTGAATAAACAGGAAAAATAAAGACACAGCAGGCAGTGAGTTTCAGTTCAGTGCAGCCTCGCTTCGTTGTATATAATTACAAAATAATCAAAATTACATTTTACATTGGTTTTACAATATATTATAGTCTACTAATTATCAACTGTTATGTTACTGTAAATTTTGCAATAATCTGGTCTCCTTACAATATATGGTCTCATCTGACTTTAACACATATACTGTCTAATTACCAGAAAACATGTATTTATACATGTACATCTGCATATATCTATACAATTGAAAATCTCTGTTTCTTACTTGAGTCTTAACTGAAATAATATTCACATTTTTAGAGTTCGGCTTACACATGTACACATTTTATAATTACAATAACAACTTTAACTTCACAATTTTACCTTAACTGTTAATCAAAAATAATATCTGAGCAATGCAATACAGTCCGGGATACTACATGCTTATTACAAGAGAGTTCAATTTGCCAAGGGCCGCTGCCATTACAAAACCTCATGTTCGCACTGCGGAGACTAGCAGAATTTCTAACAACAAATAAAACCACTCGTATATTGGCTCTAAACAACCAAAATAGTGTACATTTCTCTTGTATGTATTTTGTAAGTGTTTCACATTCAATTCCCTGAATAAACAGGAAAAATAAAGACACAACAGGCAGTGAGTTTCCCTGGTAAAACATGTGTGGTCACATGGGTCTGAGACTAAAGCCCCTGATTTCAAACTAACACTTCCACAGGTTTAACTGTCAGTTCCAGACTGGCCTGGTTCAGACCAAGAGACTGACCTTGTCTTAATGAATGTGATGTGTTTTGTATTTGATTTTGTCTGAAATAGTCTAAATGTGGGCCAGATTTGGTCTGGTTTATTAAGTGTAATAGGCAGCAGTTGAGATTGGCAATTGCAAGGCAGAAAATATCCAAATGATTCTTGTGAATGCGTATGGGTTTTAAAAACATAGTGGAGAAATTCGTATTGCCACATGAACACAAGAGTTTTCTTTTTGACAGAAAAACTCAGCCTACATGTGATTGGTTTATGTGTGAATGAAATAACAACAAAAAACAAAACAAACAAACAAAAAACTTCCAGGTATGTTTTTGATGAGGAAATGGGAGTATATCTTAGATCAGAACATTACCTAATATGGACCCTTTAAATGGTACAAGAGTTAGAAGCATTCACTTAAAAAGTCTGCCTTTGTCCTT
This sequence comes from Boleophthalmus pectinirostris, assembly GCF_026225935.1. Lineage (NCBI taxonomy): Eukaryota > Metazoa > Chordata > Actinopteri > Gobiiformes > Gobiidae > Boleophthalmus > Boleophthalmus pectinirostris. The sequence continues at coordinate 31,044,877 of NW_026571299.1, forward strand.
GTTTATAACCTTTTATTAAGCCATGAAGAAACCATAATATCAAATACAAAATGCCTATTATTATTATTATTATTATTATTATTATAAGGATTCTTTTTTGCCATATCGTACACCCCTGATCAGAATTTAAACATATTCAACCTCAGACAGGAGTCTCCAAGCTTTTTCCTCTGGTGATCTCCTCTACAAAATAAACTAGTTAAATGGTGTGTAAATGAGCTCATGGGTGCGACAGAGCCGCTCCGGTTGTCTTGCCATGTGTGCTGTAGGATCTGATGCAGTGTGTGTTGTGACTGTAGCCTCTTATTGTAGTTTTGCTGACGTTGTTGGGGCTGGGTGTGAGCGTTGTGTCATTGGGGCTGGTTGTTGGGGATAGTTGTGAGCGGTGTGTTACATTGTGCTGTTGGGGCTGGGTGTGAGCTGTGGATCAAGTTGTGCTGCTGCATAAACTGCGCTTGGCTGTGCATTATGCTCTGATATAGCTCAGCCAATAGTGACCAAAATGACTGTCTGTTTCTGGCATTCGTTATAATAATATAGCCTATGTATAATACATATATTTACAATTTTGGCCTAGGTTCCCCGTCAAAAAATTATACCACCAGCCACCACTCTCTGCCAGGTAAGAAGCGTGTGGGGTATTAGGGTCTCCTCAGTTACAATCGGGACACGTGTCCACATATTAGTAACTCTGTGTGATCATAAACAAGCATGGAATTGGTGGTTTTCATAAAAACAGTTAAAACCAAGGTAAAACAAATAAAAGTTGGCAGTGCCAAGCGGCGGACCAGACACACCGGCGCCATCTTGCTTCACTCACTATAGATGATCTATGACAGGTCTATCAGCCATCATCAAAGATACGTTTTACTAAGAAAACATGATGAACTTTTTTTTTTTTTTTTTTAACCACAGCTTTAATTCTTTTTTAAAAGGCTACAAAACCAAAGAACATTTTGGGGCACTGCCACATACCTACCAGACATCTCACAGTTCCAGCATTAGCATCATGAGGACAGCAGTTAGGTTCCATCATCTTCATCCTGTTTTAGCTGCACAGGCATCTCCAGCAGGTGGCAGTACAGTCCACTTGTATACTGCATTAGATATAAGGATCAAATGAAGGCAGTTTAGGAGGCATACATGATGAATAGTTGCATTGTGGTTTTATAGGATTTGCTGACCTGAGGCACCGAGGAGGACAGAGGCAGGATTGGGTGGTCTTAATGGGTGGTGACAATCTGTTAACTCTTTCTCCAGACTTTCTCCATCCATCCCTCTGGTTTCCATTTTCCATTGACCATCCGTTTGGTGCGCTTTAACATCTACATGTTGTGACTAAATGCAATCTCAGCACTTCACACATGACAACTGGGCAGTAGTGTGGAGTGTTGCATCCTCTTGCTGCGTTACAAACCATGAACTCAAAATGACATTGTCATGTAAAAAGACACAGTACTACTCACCTGAGGCCATGTTACAGTACCTACCAATACCCGTCACCGTAAAACAAACTGAATGGTTAAACCCCACAGCTTAGGGTCTTGCAGTTCACTGCTGTATGGCAGGTGGCTGAAATGGAAACTGGACACCATGGTCTCCTCAACCTCACGGATAGTGGAGGCAGACGCCTAGGGGGAGTCAGCAGCATGGCGTTCAAGCCAGAGACTAACATCCAAATCTCCTGTTCCATGTGGTGCAGGCTAGGAAGCATAGCCCAAGGAGCTGAAAGAGAGCACAGTCACCTTATAGTATTGTATGTTGAATTTAAGACTTGAACAATCAACTATGGCACATTATTTTAATCAGAGAAACAGACTTAGACTTGCCTGTGCACTAGTCCTCATTTCTAACACAGCCATGATCATGATAACATAAACCAATAAAATTTCAAGTAAATTATCAAAAAAAAAAAAAGTATTAGTTTGACAGTTTAGTTTCAGGGAGATTGCTGCAGAAAATAAGTTTGCTAATGTACTGTAGTTCTGGGTCTGTTCTGATTTCAGTAGCCTATACTTACCATAGCTCTATTAAACTGCACATCCAGGCGTTCAGGTCAAATAAGGCACCCAAAAGAATGTATAAGAAATCAATGTATAAGAAATCAATAAATGCATTAAATAAATTCCTATATTTGGGACCAGAGTCAATTGTATTATCTTCATATGCACTAGATGGCGCCAATTCCAACGATCACATTGAGATCATAGATAGTATATGATTGTGATTGGCTTAAAACTCCAGAATAAAAAATGCATATTATTATTTTGACCATTCACATAACTCCATGGATAGAACAAACTGGTAGTTCAGAAACTATGTTTAAAATAAAGGTGCACTCTAAAATGTATTATGTCGGAGGATCTGTCGCTTGTCTCCATGGAGATTTGACCTGCAATGGAGAAAAGTGAGTGATGTGACCAGGGCAAGTTACAGTTCACATTTTAGAAAAAATAATAATAATGATAATAATAATAATGAAAAAAAAACTGTAATGGAATAAATGCTAGACAGGCCTGTCAAGACACACTGTGGAGCATTTTGGTCAAAGAAAAAAGCAAACATCTCCATACAGACAAATAGCCTGTGCTCCTCCCTCTTGAAAGCTGCATAGTCCACCTTTAAACATACATTGAAAAAGGACTGACATGAGAATGTACACACTCACCGCAACTCTGGGTTTTGCATATCTGTTGCCATGGAGATGTATTGCTTTTCCAAGTCTTAAGAAGGAGCATTCAAGAAAAACACACCATTAAACACAAGTCTGAAATGAACTTAATTAGAAAAACAAAGAGATGTGCTGAGAAGGTCATGTAGTCTATAATATAAAAAGAATATTTGAAATGCCCTGCTGTTTATTTCTAAAGGGACAGCACCACTATACTATTCACCTGTGGGGCAAAGTCTCCCTTGAGTTCTTATTATCGCTGACTTGCTGTGGCATCGAAATGTAAAGCCCCCTGAGTACTGATCCTGTGTAACTGTCTGGGTAGTGAGTAACGTAAAGCAATATCATTATGCATCATGCTTGTCTAGAATAAAATAAGCTATCATCATAATTATGAATCTATAAACCTTTAATCCAATTTGCTATGGTTAGTCATCTGTTGTGGACATAATAATACTAAAAAATAACATGTTACAGATGGTATAGATTTTCGATTATATGCGCTGCCAGTCCAAACGTGAATAAAACTAGGCTAAGGTGCTATAGGGCTGGGCGATGAGGCTTAAAATTGATATCACTGTATAAAAGAGAAAATTGGGGAAAATATCATTCACAACATTACACCAATGGCCCTTTGCCTATGAAGTGCTAACTTGTTTAAGCTATTTAAGTTAATATTTGAATGTATAAGTACAACTGCTGTATTTAAATTTCATACCTAATTGTATTTTTGTAGCCTGAAAATATTTGGTGAATTCAATTATTATAATTTAATCAACTGGACACCCTTAGATGAATGTGCCACGTTTGTTCTCCGTAGAGAGTAAAATGTCTTGATTTCTTTAAAAGCCACTTTTGCAATAAAAGCAGAGCCTGTTTTTCTTAACATCTTAATTCTTTATTTTCATTATTTAAAATTGAATTGGCCCTTGTTGAAGTCCTCCTGCTGTTACACATAACAAAACGACAAAACATCTAATAGCTGCTTAATCAGATTTATCCAAAAACACCGGTAGAAACTAAATCAATGGATTAAGTTGTGTTGTATGAGCCTAACAGTCAGAGAGAGTGTTGCATTGTATCATGCGAGCCTCCTATGATGTCTTGGTCCCAGCGTTCAGATTTTAGAGGATTAACTGATGGAGCTGTGGCCTTTGTGTATTTGCCCACACTCATATCTCTGTAAGCCCCAAAGCTGCATTTACCAGGCACTCACACCACCATCACGTCAGTCAGGCGTTTGATACCTGACCTGTAAGCTTCGAAACTGGCAATACATTATCAACCTTCGAGTTTGCAATCATTATCGATATTGGTGGTACAGTGGGGAAAAAAATAAATAAATAAAAAAATTCTCATTGTACTCCTATTGTACAAAAATATTCTGAGACTTCGATATGCAATCTATCCAAGTAATTCATTGTTAACAGTGGCAATTATTTGAAAAGTCCATCTTGAAAAGTCTTTTTGTTGTTTTTTTTGTTTTGTTTGTTTGTTTCAAATTCATCTTTAGAAAATATTTTTGTAATTACAAGACAATGAGGAAAGCAAGTTAAGTTCTTTTGTTCACACAATTCATACACAGAGTAACTGACCTCGCCTAGAGCTGCTGTCAGACTGACATCGTGGTTGTGCCTGGTCTTACAGTTTTTTTTATTTCTATTCTTTTGTAGAGTCTCATCTGTATTCTGGTTTTGTCAACCTTCTCCAACCTTCCAAAGATACACACCTTGAAGAAGAAAAGGTGAACCAAAAATTGCCTCTGTAGTTCATGCATTAACCCACTTCAAGGCCAAAACTTCTGAGAGAATTCCATTCATAATCCTATACAGTTTATCATTTTACAGTTTATGCTTATGCTTTCCTTTAATACATATTTTCCAGTTACTGAGTGCTTACTGTCATCTACCAAGCATTTGCATAAATTACATTGCACAAAATGACGCGATTATAGGATTTCAAATAAACATCTAATTTCATGATGGTGCAGACAAGGTGAACACTTTGGCACTCTAATCCATTAAACCACATTATGTATTCAGCATATTCCCTCTGTGTCATTTTGAGTGGAAATGCTAAAACCTTGTAGAAAATGCCCTAGTTTAATCTCCCTCTGTTTATCTGTATGACTCATCTGACTGCACACTTACACACTGTTATATAATGTCTTGGTTTGAGAAAAGTGTTAGCATGTTGTTTTTGTTTTTGTGTGGTACATATAGGCCAAGACGAGCCGGGGATGAGGCTGTTGCTCGGTGACGCAGGCGGGCTTTTTTCTTCTGGTTGACTCAACAAAAGCAGAAAACCTCCACCCCCACTCCCCATCTACAAGCTACTATTGCATCATGACTGTGCAATGTAAGAGTCTGCAAGCTGCAAAATATGCAACCTTTTTGAGGTAAGAAGCACAGCTCCATAAAAGGGAAGAATGTTTTGAAAATAAATATTGTGATTGCAATAAGAAGTTACATAACCATAAGACAGTTCAGAGCAACACATTTTAACAAATTAGGAGCAATACCTTGAGTGAGTAAAGGTTGAAATACTGAACTATAGCAGGTTTTATACAGCCAACAATTCTTTTGTGAGGCAACTGGTTTTCTTATCCCCAAAATAATTGTCATTCATGATTTGTTTGTTTAAATCCACTCAAATTTACTCATTCTATTCTATTAAATTATTATCAGAAAAGAACATGTAAAACATAGTTGAAGTGTTCAAGTTAAGAGATTTTCATTAATAATTTGACAGTGTACTTTCCTATTAGACGAAGTTCTGACAAGGACACAGTTTTGCTTGTGGTTAATTTCCTGTAAGTTTGGGTACAAAAAAAAGCTGTTCTGAAAGTTAGCTACTTGGCACAACTTTGTAAAATACAAATTATTTAAAAGTTTGTGAAAGGCCACTGGCTGAAGAATAGTGCATCAGTCTGAAAGTCCTGATGCCATTGCTCACTGCATCAGGAAACAGATGGTCTATGTAAATTCAAACACTAGGACTCCGAAGCAGGAAAGCAAAGCAAAACTGCCTCAATTTAACTTTGCGTGGCTTTTAACATGCACAGATTTAGAATTGAACTTCAGTCATTTCCTCAGTCAGATTGCTCATAATGTAAATTGCGCTTGGGTACCAATCAGTTTAGTGCCTTAAACCTGGTTCCCTGTCTGCTTTTCTTTTCTTCTTTTCTTTTTTTTAATAACACATTTGCCTGCTTTTAAACACACAGTATAGTAAGAAGTAGGAATCTTTAATTAAATTTCACTGAATGGCTGCAGTGTCCTTCAAGGTTCTATCTTGTGACCCTAAATGTTCAGAACAGCAATGTCTTCCAACACAACTGTTCAGGTGAAACTCAACCACCTCCTTTCTCTCTCTGGCCAGTGGTGCTAAACAAACCAAGCAAACAGATCAATCAATAAACTGCTTCTAAAGAGAAGCTATCTTCTGTATTATGTGTATCGTATGTGTATTATATGAATCAAAACTAGTGGAAACCGTCAGCAAATTACTTTCTTTTCAAAATGTAAAGATAGACTCAATCTTCACTGTTTGTAATGCACAAATGGGTTTGTTTATTCCTGTTATTTTCCTCTGCTTCAGCTCTGAGCATCTTTATGAATCCATCTCGCTGCCAAACTGAAAATGTATTGCACAAAGGTCATAGAATACATTTCCATGAGAAATCACTCCACTGCACAGCACTAAAAATAATCTTCTACAAATGCCACTTAATCTCTGAATGAGTAGTTTTTTTCTGAGAAACATGCAGGAGGTGAAGCAGTTTCACAGTCTGATAGAGAGGTGATAGAGTGAGTTTTGTCTCCACTTTTCAACTCGTGTGAAGTTGTTCCTGTGCCTCAGACGTGTGTGGGATTAACTTACTTTTGCTTTGTTCTGTCATATTCTGGATAGTGTGATAAAATAAATGTTATATTTTCTATTCTACTGAATTTTGGATCCACAAGACCTTTTTAGCGGAGCAAGTAATATGGGAAGGGTGAGTGTGGGAATACTGACGATATCAGGTTTTCTGAGGAAGGGGGGTTCATGCCTCAAGAAGGCTTCTCTTTAGTAAAGGTCCATCTGATCAGGCAGCTCTATGATGGCTGTTATGACCCAGCTCTGTTTTATATTTATATTTTGGACAAATATGCCGTATTAATGAAAGAGACAGCCATTTTGATTTTGATTTATGAATTAAAAAAATTACTTCAATTTAACTATGTAGATTTTAATCTCAATCATACTATTACGACTGTAGTATATGCAATTATACTACACGATTAAAATAAGCACAACACAGAATCTCCGTTATTTTTTGGTCTGTTTAGTTTTCTAGCAGATCTGGCTGGTTTTCATAAACTTCCTGAATCAAGGAGTGCAATACTCAGAGAAATAAAGCTCTATAACTTTGGAGCCCGGATGGAGCAAAAGGACTGAAAGCACCACATATGTTTGCTTCACATTTAAAGGAATACTGAACCATACCAGGACAAATTAAGCAACTGGGACTGTGCTTGTCAGATGCCAAAGATTTCCTGGACTGAAAACAAATAGAGAATTTTCTGCCCTTTCTCTGAGTGGCACAAACCAAGCATAACATTACTGTCAACTTGAATCTACATCGTTAAATTGTAGATTGTGTTAGAAACAAATTGGCTGGACAATTTAGTCAGAACATCCTAAAACTGCAGATTACAATGCAAGTGGGTAACAAAACCTGTGGCTCAATTTTCTAAGCATTTGATTTTTAATTTTCCTTTAAAAAATAGGTTGGGAAGCTCCTTGTATTGTACTTTGTTGTGAATTGCAGTTTTGCAATGCTTTGGTGTAAACAAAAACAGTGTAATCATTTATTCAACATAGGGCTGAAATGAAATCTATGAGGATTTGTGATTATAGTAGTGATATTGTTACTCCTATCTGTTATTGGGTGAGTTAAAGGTAGATTTAACCAGTCACAGACAAGTATGAGCAGAATAAGTAGATTGTATTTACTTCTTATAAAAAATGTAACAGATAGAAAGTGTTGATGATATTCTACCCATAATGTATTTATTTGTCACATATTGAGTAATAGACAAATGCATCTCTTGAAGTTTTTAGTTAAGATAAAACCAGTAGAAAAAAGGCATGACACAACCATGCAATTAGGCCAAGTATCCTCCTCTGACACTGATTATTCACTTGCGGCATTTGAACAGGAAATATTAGTCTGCATTCCCCATGGTGACAATCAGCTTGTATTTAATAGTCTAATTGTCAGAACATTATTGTACTAATAACAAGCATTGGGTAGATTCCAATTGTTGCTTAATATCAGTGTGTTCCATTGTATCAGGCGTCTCTTTATCTGTCACCATTACCTTAGCAAGTGAATTCAGCACATTATTGAAGTGCAGTGTGTTCTAGTGCAGGGACTCATCTGACAGAGTCTAGGAGGAGATGGGAGAATGCATTCAATTTCTCCTTCCTCTTTGTGTTTGTGGCTTTTATAGACTGTTTTACAAAACTACAATTTGCCCTGAAAGTCTTTATCTTTTGACTTCATTTCAAGTAATGGTTTAAGGGCCTGCACTTGAATTTTAGTTGCGGAAAATGCCTTTTAGTCCATATACTTTATTGCAGAAAAGAAAAAAAAAAAAAGAGACCAAATGATGGGAGCCTCATACACAGTAGTTGTTTCTCTGGTTCAGTAGTGGAGTGGGCAGGGGAATACCAGGTCGAGCATCTCCCTGGCTTGAACGTCCCAGCTTGAGCATCCCATTCTCTCGGCGGGAATGTCCCCCTCCTCCTTCTGGGTGCTCCCTTCTCTTGGGTAGCACACGTGTAACTGCAGTGCCCAGGAGAGGGGGGACGTTTTAGCATGTGATGTATTGAGTTAGAAAATCATTCTCTATTATAATAAAATGAAATGTGAATGTAGCGAGACCAAATGTCGGGTCTTGTTTGTCATTTTACTGATCTGCCCAAAGTGGCACACATTTTTCGAGTATGTAATATGAATATAATCCTCTTCCTCCTATTTTAAATATGTAATGTTTTCTTGTTCCTCATGTCCTATAGCATCTGTAACTTTTGATTTGGGAAGAATAATTAATGCTTTCCTTACCTGCTTGCCATGAACAATCAAATTATGTCATGTAACAGGGGATAAAAGCAGGGTGCTCATACTTGCTTATGCTCAACATGAACAAATGTGTTGAGATATATTGTAATGTGTGTGTGTAATTAATGCAGTATATATAATGAAAAAATGTATTTATATTTATTTATATGTATATAGATTAACTAACATAGTTTCATAAAGGGCACAATTCAGGGGGACCTTCCAGCCAGGGGGACTTTCCAGCTGATTTCCAGGCAGAGACAGCAGTTTCATTTGTAAAATTTGTAGCAATGAAGCATGTCTGTAATTGCATAACTTCAATATATGTAAAATGCCATACTGTGGAACATTCTAGGCAAAAATCTCCATGAGACGAGCAGGAGATGTACCTAGTTCAGTTCTGGATTAGTCCTTGTTTTAATTATTTCATTTCAGGTGGCATGACTTCATTTTGTCAGTTCAGTTATTCTTTATTTTCTTCTGTACTGTGTCGTCCCTTAGTTTAGTTAGTGTATCACAGGTCTTGAGAATATTTGAGATAGCAATCAATTTATTCTGCTTGCTGTATTTCTTACACAACTGCTTCCACTCTAATAGATTGTATTAGAGCACTCCATTCATGTCTTTACTCCCTATTTTATGGCTAAGGTCTTTGGCACTCTGCAGCCTTACGTTCACGAGCTATTCAACCGTGCATGGAGGACGATGAACTGTCTGGAAGCTTGACAAGGAAAATGCAGAAAATATGGTGGCTAGAGCAGGAGGCGGGGCTTGTGTAGCTCTGCCGTGCGGCTTCTTGGTGCGTTCCCATCTGTGAACTCCACCTTCAGCTACAGCAGGAAAGCCCTTTTCCACTGGCTGCACACGGCACGCTGCTCCGAGGCGCTGCAACGGCATGGCACGAACACACATGCGTATCTGCCTGTGATGTAGAAGAGGGATGACAGCATAGGAGCAGGCGTGGGAGGGAGGGAGGGGAGGAGGAGAGCCAGTGAGAAGAGAGAGAAAGAGAGAGAGAGAGTGTGTGCCCAGGGAGGATGGAGCGAGAGAGCTGAACGCGTGAGATAAACATTCAGAAGAGGAGGGGCAGAAGAGGAGAGAGCGTGACACGGGCTACCACACCTCTCTCCATCTCTCTCTCTTTTTCCTACGTCACGCGCGTACCGGGGGGAGGCGCGCGAGCCTTGGCTGTCTTCGCTTGTGTGTGTCGAGTGGAGAGCTGTCTACTGAGGACCCGAGCTCAATCACCATCACTACATCCATTTACAAAAGCAGCAAAAACACTGGTAGGTTTTTGTTTTTTGGGGGTTGCCCTCTCCTTGACATTGATTCAACCTCTGACCAGAGCCAGCAGTCTTCACACAGTCGACTTCGAGGAGAATTAGAGTGACCTTCTCCAAAGTGCAACCATGAACTTCCTTCGTCGTCGTCTTTCGGACAGTAGCTTCATGTCCAACCTGCCCAACGGTTACATGTCGGACTTGCAGCGCCCCGATCCGCCCGCCCAACCTCCACCCGCCGCCACCTCTCCGTCCTCCTCATCAGCCCAGCAAGGTGCACCTCCTCCGGCCGCGTCCCCGACCAAAGCCCCTGCACAGGTACCCTCCGGTTCTCCCGCCAGTCAAGAGCGCCGCGCGTCTCAGCAAGGGCAGCAGACCCAGCCGCCGAGCCAGACGACCTCCTCCAGTTCTGGGAGCGGAGGTGGGTTCTTCAGCTCCTTCAGCTCCATCACAAACGTGGTCAAACAAACTGCCGCCTCTGCTGCCGGCTTTGTGGAGCAGTCTGCACCTTCTCCATCCCTCTCCAAGAAGTTCAAGATCCTCCTGGTGATCGATGAACCTCAACATGAGTGGTAAGTGCAGTGGACTTATTTGGCTTTTACTGGTATCACGAAATGTCTTCTGCACATCTGTCATTACCAACAAGAAAATCATGAATATGTAATGTTTCTTACATGTAGGAGGGCAATTTTTTATACACAGCATTAACATCTTAGTTACATAAATAAGATTTCACTTTCCAAAATTGTAAATGCGTAAATATAGAGAGATGATAGCCAGGTAATTTTGAAAGAGCTTTGTCTGTGAGCTATTGTAGATTTGGCTCACATTGGCTCAAAAAAGATAGATGGAAGATCAATACTTTTTTTTTTTAACATACATACTAATATGAAGATGTGTTGTGCTATCATTGTTACTACCTCATTCTGCATCTACTGGCTTATGAATCATACTCCAGCATATAATCCCTTGCTTTTCTAACATTACATTTGGAGCAGCTCAATATTTTAAATGCTTTCTGATCTCTCGCTGAAGGTAGCTCCCAAAATAGCATCATCCCCTTTTAATCCAAGCTGAACCGACCGCCTCATCGCAGTTTGGGATTCACACTTCCCCACCTAGAACCTAGCGCTGTCACCTGCCTCCATGTGTTTCTGTCTTGAATTTTTAACCACACGAATGTCCATGTACTCTCATTGTAAAGCATGCATGTACTACTACTACTACTGCGCCCTGTATAGAGTGATTTCCATTCCTTGACAGCGCATCATGGCTAACAGATAATACCCATGCCTCTGACTCATACATCATGCACTATCATACAAGAGTCCAGCGCTAGTGAAAGATGAAGCCTGTGCTACTCCATGTTGCTGCGTGGATCCTAATAATGCATTTTATTGCAATAATTATAGCAATGTAGCTGGAAATTGTTGTCTGTTGTCCGTCTGGCATGGCAATGAAAGGCAGTTGAATCGATTGGGCTCAGATTTAAACCCTGTTGTTGACCCGTGCTGATAAAGACATGTTTCTCCATAGTAATTGTGAGTGGCACAGATTTGCAGAAACACTGGAGAGTTTTTGTGAATGGTTGTTCTTTGGTTTGGGCAAATGTCAAGCAATAATAGATTCTTTCATGCTATTTTATGGTTGTTTTTTTTTTGTTTTTTTTTGTAGTAGTAGTAGTAGTAGTAGTAGTAGTAGTAGTAGTAGTAGTAGTGTAAAAAAAAAAAAAAAAATAAAAATGTGCTCGAAAATAGAATTGAAACATCAACACAAAAAAATCACATAAATTGGACAGAAGTGCACCTTTTTGGAATAGTTTTAGAATGATCTTCATCATAGCCAAACTAGTAATATAAGGCCATGTGGTACAATTAAAGATACTACTATGTTTTGAAAATTATATTATCGTAAACATTTTTATTCATTTAAAAATATATTCTCGCACTGTTAGAATTCGTTCTCTCGATGGTAGGCGGGTACTTTTTTTCATTTAACCAATTGCTGCTATTTGGTTGTCACGTATGTAATGCGCCTCTAACGGGGCTAACTGGTATATTAAGCTTTTCCCAAATTCCGTAGGAAGAAGGGCAATAACATCTTTCCTAGGAATGGGCATGATTAATCGATTAATCGATAATTGATCATTAAGAATTTCATCGATTACGTTAATTTTAATCGACAAACCACATGTAGCTCTCTGCACTCAGAAGGAGCGAGCAGACACAAACATTCGGTCAATCTGCAACGTACCGAAGCACAAATGTGTATTTAACAATGATTTGTACAAGAAATTCCACACTTTCCTTTGCTTTCGGGACAAGTGTGAGGCCATGTGCACAGTGTATAAAGCAGGAACGTATGTTTCGGTGTCCAGTGGAAAAAAGCTTTGCCAGGTGAGAGTCGCGCAATATCGATGACGAGTCCCCACCTCCCACCCCCCGTACAGTGTCCTGGTTTTGACAAACGCAAATCTGGTCACACTAACCTGTATTCCACTGAATCATGTCTTTTAATCTGACAGAAATTGACCGCATCAGCGCACAAGAGCTGTAGTTTTATCTTCGCTTAGTTTATGCAAATTAGCGATGCGGTTTTAAGTTTCGTTTCTGTGAGAGTTGCACAAAAATGAATTAAACACATTATAATGTCAAACGGATTGATGTGGCTCTAGAGTGGTTACGCTTTATAAGTCGTAAAGTTGAATGTATTTATGCAGATTAGTAGTGCAGATAGTAATAATAATGATGATCATTTTAATATAAAAACGTTAATGATTAATCGATAATCGATCGTTAACTCTTCCAACGATCGATTAAGAAAATTTCATCGAATGCCCATCCCTAATCTTTATCCCTTGATGAAATTCACCAAACATTCTCTTTATTCTGGCTTTAAAACCTCGATCTCGGGAATCCTTGACAACACTGAAAACATCACTCTTCACTGATTGGCTGGTGCCCGAACTTGCACTTCCGGGGTTTTTGCGAACCGTCTAGTGTATTTGGATTCCTGACCTAGTTGCTGGAGAGAAATGAAAATGCACGGAGGCACTAGGTGGCACCAGCCTGGCTAGGATTTCTTCACTTGTAAGGTACAGCCAAAATACTATGTAAGAGGCATTTTTGGGACGGACGCCAATCTTTATTTGTTTTGGGGTTGATTTGGGTGTTGGATCTTAATGACTAGATACAGCAATTACCCCTGAATGTAAAATATTTCAATTCTAGATAGTATAAGCTCTTCAAATGTTTTCTTTTTGGTTCCAGCTAGTTTTCCTCTCAGATTTGATGGAAAGATGGATGACTGAATCCACTGTGTTATATGTGTGATGACATGGGTTGTATGTTTCACCCATCATAACCTCACCCTTGCCCTATTAAGCCTGAGATCTTGGTTTGACAATATGTGAATGCTATTTTCTATCACTATAATCTTCTGTATCCGGCTGTGTTGCACCAAAGTGTGGTCCAGTCATGCAACAGGGATTTAGAGCGAGCTGCATCATAAATAAATAAGAGGATGAGAGAGCGGTGTGGACTGTCTGGCATGGGAGATAGGGAGATGTCGAATAGGTGTGGGTCTGTTGGTCTTTGAATATGGCTACAAAGCATAAGGAGACCTAAAGCCAATGTATAATGTATCAACGATCGCAAAGACCTATACTCCTGTCTTGGATATAGTTTAGTCCTGGTGTAGCCCTGGTTTAGATCCAGATTTACCTTGGTTTTAGATAGTATTTCCCTTTTTTTTTTTTGCAGTAATGGTATTGCGTAGTAGTTAAAGGGCCCATTTTACACTCTTCTCTTCTCATCAATGTTATAATGCTGTTTTCTCCTCAAAAACATACCTTGAGTTGTGTTTTGTTTCATTCACACATGTTTAACACACAGACCCTGAAAATTTATAGCCTGATTCATTAGCCGGTTTCACTTCGTAGAAACCGTCTGACCTCGCAGTGTTAGAATTCGTTCTCTCGATGGTAGGCGGGTACTTTTTATCATTTAACCAATCGCTGCTATTTGGTTGTGACGTATGTAATGCGCCACTAGCGGGGCTAACTGGTATATTAAGCTTTTCTCAAATCCCCTAGGAAGAAGAGCAATAACATCCCCTTGATGAAATTCACCAAACATTCTCTCTATTCCGACTTTAAATTCTCAATCTCGAGAATCATTGACAACACTGAATATACGGCTCTTCGCTGAGTGGCTGGTGCCCGAACTTAGGCTACGTTCAGACTGCAGCCTGAAGTGACCCAAATCCGATTTTTTGGCCCCTATGTGACCTGTATCTGATCTTTTAATGACAGTCTGAACAACACAGATCCGATTTTTTTAAATGCGACTCAGGCCACTTCGATATGTGTTCCTAAAACCGATGCATATCCGATCTTTTGACATGCGACTTCAGTCTGAACGGCCAAAGTGCATTCATCCGACCTACATGTTATCAACAAGCCACAAACGTCACTATTCTGCGCTGAATTAGGTGAAAATTGTTAATGAACTCCGTGTCACTGAAGCGAAGCACATGGCCACTCACCACTCTTGGCTCCGTCTCCGCATCCACACGTTCCTTTCGACGGACGTTGCTGCCACTGCCCCACAAAACGCCATGGCCAAAAACCTTGTCCTTCTCCTTCTCAATCTCCTCCTTAAAACAAGTAAGCTGTTGTATGTTGTATGTTCTGGCTCCGGTATGACAGGAACTTAAAAAATCACCAGGTGCTCAATGCTCGCGTCCATGTTTGGACAACTTCAGTAAACACAGAGCACGCTCGCTGCGGTTGACGTCACCGTGTCCTCCAGTGCACAAGCGGGACACTTTTGGGCCGTTTAAAATTCACACTGGAGATCACATACAAGTCGCATTTAATTGGAAATGTGAACGACCTCGCAAAAACATCGGATTTCACAAAAAAATCCGAATTGAGCGTTAAACCCTGCAGTCTGAATGTAGCCTTAGTGTATTTTGCTTCCTGACGTAGTTGCTGGAGAGAAATGAAGACCTGGAATTGCCAATCTTTACTGAATTAAAGGTCAAAGGTAGGTGTCAACATAAACTACCACTTCATGACATCACAAGGTGTATTTATTTGAACTTGGGAGATGTTGACAGAATAATAATAAAGTATTACTCAAACATGTGTGAATGAAACAAAATACAAATTCAGATATGCTTTTGAGGATGCAACAGCACTCTACCACGGCCTAATGCTTGCAAGAGTACATTTTCTGTAATATAGGACCTAATAATAATGTTAGCAATCATATTGATAGTAGTAGAGCAGTATTAGTAGTTGTAAGATCAGGTCGAGTGTAGCACATATTTTTCAAGGTATTTCAGCACGAAAACACTAGAAGAATATGTTTAATGTATCTATGTAAATAAGATCATAATGTCTAATCAAACCAGCAGATGTCATTCTTCCAGAGCTGAAAATTGCAGTAGTCTTTTCTGCTCAATTGAACAGTGTATATTTAACTTGTACTACTACTCTGACATCTGTCCTGCAGTTTCACATGAGTACTACACGACAGGCACACAGGAGTAACATGTGACTGGCTGCTCTACATTGCAGTAATCCTATAGGTGGGCTGTGAGTACTGCATAGTGGAGAACTTCCATCAGTGACATATGAATGGAAAGATTCAGATGCAGATTTGTATCAAAGTGAGTGGCAGTTTTTTGAATAAGCTTTGGATTTAAACAGTTGCACCAAATGAGACCCCCCTTTGAGAGTTTGAAAGCCACTGTTTGAGCAAATTGACTTCATTAATTTGATTTACTGCTCAACTGTATTCTGCATGGCCACTGATTCAATTAGTTATATGAATTGATTCTACTTGATGAAATATATTTTATACCAGAAATGTGTCCCATTTTACTTCCTCCAAGCATTCTAGTGTCCCCCATTAAACTAAAATCAACCTGTGCAATAGAGGTGGGAGATATATTATTGAACATTATATAATATCATTATTGTTTTGGAATTATGCAAAACTATCCATGGGTTTCAGAATGAGAAATTAGAACCGTTGCCATAGTAATGGAGGAAAAGACCTAATAATATTACATAACTGGATTCTGAAACCCATGAATCTACAATATTTAGTAACTTATTTAGGATAGAGATGAAGACAAATACAAGCTTTCTATGTAATCTTATGTTTCTGAACATTTCTTAGGATCCCTATATTATTGTTATCAGGACAATATAAAAAAGATATATGTTTTTTCCTATGTAACATGCTAAACATACAGCTAGGTAGGTAGTTTTAACCAAGATCCTGGATAAGTTTAGGGGCCCAGGATTGTGAAGTGTTCACTCACTGCTCCTGACAGGTTTTCCCACTGGCATTTAAAATGAGTCAAACGCATATGAAAAATATCCCTCACGGGCACAATTACACGAATCTACTAAGCGTCTCTCATCTTTATTCATACTACACACTTAAATTATGACTGATAAAATATAAAAAATGGTCTTAAAGAGCTATACTTCTAATGTTGACTTCCCATTGTCAACAACTGAAGCCATGTGATTCATTTGAACCATACATTAGCCCACTTTATTTTGTTGTATCTTGGCATGGGATAATTTAGAAATTTGGTTTCATGATTAATTTAATTATTTATTGATGATTAATGATATGATATGATTAATTGCAATTATCGATTACATCCCAATAATGATTAAAGTTGTTGACAATTTAAAAACATTATGTTAATTATAACTGTAATATTATGAATAGTGCCCATATTTAAACAACTGTTATAGTATTGTCCTTTGTTATACTATTAAGTGAAAACAACAGTGATCTAGAAGAGACCATCATGGATAAGTATGTTTTTTGTGCACATTCTGCTGATATAATGGCAATTAGTGATAAAGGAAGCCCCTATGCCATTTTCCTTTGTCGCTATTTAAAATGTCCAATGAACAATATTATTGTCTACCCTTTTTATCACGATAAATAATATTTATTCTCCCATCCCTAGTTGTATCTACTCTGAGATGTCTGTATAATATAGAGCAAAGCACAATTCTTCAGAGGCTTGGGGGTATTCATGAAGAATCTACCTCGCTTTTTGATATAATGAATCATATGAGAAAATTAAATCTGCAGTGTTTTCTCATCCCCCTGCCATTATTTCCTTAAAGCCCTGTTGTGCAGCTGGTAAACAATACTTAATGTTGAGAACAGAGCATAAATATTCATGTTCATATTTTTAGGTGGGATGCTCGCCGAGATGTAGACTCCTCAGAGCTACAGAGACATCCAGCTAAATGCTATTGATTTTACATTAAGTAGGAGAGGCTGGCTCATGCTTTCTATGGAAAAAAAAAAAAACTTATATTATTATGGCTGAAGTTTCCCATCGACCATTAATCTCAGGGTCTAAAGGGACTATAATTAGAAATGTGATAGATGGTTTAGTCCGGTTTAGACTGGTTTAGTATTAGTAAATAAAGTAAATATCATGGTTTGAAACTGATCTAGCCTAGAGGCCTAGTTTGAGCTTGAATATTAATAGTTTTTGTTTAGACCTTGATATAGCAGTACTGATTGAACTGAATTTGGTCCATTCTGGTTTAAATATCTGTATTCTGTATTTGTAACTCTATAGTGTTTATATATGACTCAAAGGTACACTATGTAGCTTTGCAGGTGGAGGGTCTGTTTCCAGTTTCCATGGAGATGTTATTGCTTTACGAATGCATGTTTTTCAAGATATAAATGCAAAACAGGAAAGTGTAGTGCCATACAGTGGAACATTTCAAGAAAATAATTTTTATAGCAATAAAGCTGTTGGTAGACTCCCCACCAGAAAAGTTTCACAACGCACCTTTAAATGAAAATGAAAAATAAATAAATAAAACTAATAGACATTAAAAGACATTAATCTTTGTATTTCCCACTCGATTACACTGTGAATTTAATTGAGGTTTTATTACAAATGAGGCTTCAGACCGTTTCAAGCCTGGATTGATGTAGTGAATAAATCTGATAGACTCCCTGTGAGTCGTTCACAACCGTCAGTCAATTAGAATTAACTCGATAAATATTCAAATAGAGGCCACAGAGATGTTTTATCATTGCAATAAACAGTAAAAAGTGTGAGAATTGTATGACTTTATTATACAGATGCAGTCAATAGCCATTTTTCCTCTCTTGGTCCAAGTTGGAGTCTCAGAAGAGAGAAAGAAATCAATAGATATTTTTAATTTCATCTAAATGCATATAAACCATTGACTAATTACAAAATCAAAGCATTATGCAAATCCTCCCATTTCTAGTTGAAATAATAAGTGGTGCTGCTAGCTGTTGACACTATAGACATTAAATGTCACTGTTTGATCACAGTATTTCCTTACACTCAAAAGTAACCATTTACTATTTCTTTTACATTACAGATTTCTGTTGACACTATGTGTTTTAATTTTACTTCTTAAAACTGGGAAGTGTATAAAAGCCAAATGTAATGTAACATTTTTAACCACAAAAAGTTGTGTTTATTTGCATTTTGGGTGGTAAAGGTGCAAATAAAAATGACTAAACACCAGAGATTCAACAATTATTACACTGTTCATAACCAATTGTACTTCTAATTAAAGTGTGTGTGACAGATTCTGATGATTCTTTGATTTTTTTTTACAGAATTTTTGTAGAATATCTTTTGTAATTATACATTTTAGTTTTACACCAATTGAGGAGCAATTTATGAAGAAAAATCTGAAAATATGTTGAAAAATTACAGGAAGTAGAGAGTTCCATACTGATGAAACCACACTAGAGACCAATTTATATGCAAGAAACTCTTATTTACTGAGACTTCAAAAGATGTTTTCTTATATTTTTATTCATCAAATATTCATTTCTGTGTACATTAGAGGAGTTTTGCCCCATTTTACGCCATGGTTTCTAGATAAGAGTTATTTAATTCCCTTGTGTGATGTCATGATTTCCAACTTAGGAAGTAAAATGTTATACCAAAAAAAAAAATATATACAAATGGTCAAATTGTGAAAAGAAAAGTAAAATCTTTAGAAAAATATTAAACACAATGACCTTAACTGTGTTTTAGGGAAATGAACTGTTTAACCTGTCATAGGCACTTTAAAATACATGTGTGTTTGCTTACATATGATCTTTCAATTAAATATGATCAATTGACTTCCTTGCCATGCAGATGTATACATATCAAATTTGACATTGGAAAGCAAAATTCGATTTATTAGCAGTCTCTTTGGTATTTCTATGAACATCCATAATCATCATAAGTCACTTTCAATGCCTGTTCCTGTTTACGGTTTGTGTGAGCGAGGCAAACCCATTGAATTGATGAAGAGGTGCGGCGTCCTCTGCGGGGCTGTTGAAGGTGAAATCTGCATCCAGACGAGGATCGGTGTACAAGACGGAGAGGGAGGAGCCAAGGGAGTCTTCAAATACTGTCCCGGGACTCTAATGTGATGTCTGCAGCTGTGCGCAATGATTCAAGCCAAATTATAAAACCATTCACATAGCCTGTTCATTCAGAGGATTTGCACTAAGGTTTTGAGTTATCCCAAAAGTCGTGAGTGTACAAGGAGGAGTGGGAGGAGCCAACAGAGACTTCAGATACTGTCCGAGGATGCTAATGTGATGGCTGCAGCTGTGCATAATCCTGCAGGCCAAATTATAAATCCCCTCACATAGCCCCTTCTTTCACAGGGATTGTATTACATTTTTGTGATATGCCAAAAATGCTCAGTGTACTCAGAGGAGAAGGAGGAGTTAGAGTGTTATCTGCAGCAGTGCTTAATCCTACCGGCCAAATTATGAAATCATTTAGTACGGTCCTTTCGGGGATTTGTTCTGTAGCAAAACTAAAACTAACCTTTTACCATATTTATGTAAAATATGTATTAGACTGATGATCGTGTTGATGCTGCGGTTGTATCCTTAGGCAAGACTCCTACCTGGTGGTCTTGACAATGCCATGTTTTAGTATTTTAAGTATTTTAAGGCTACATGATATTATTTACTGATTCTAAATTAGGTTTGGTATCATTAAGAAGTTGCCGATACGATACATACCTTGGTATATAGACCACGATACGATACATATCTTGATACAGTGCACTTTCGATTCAATATATTCCAAATTGATTTAATACAGTACAATAAAACTAAATGCTAAATCATGGCTGTGATACTAAAAGTGTTTGTTAAACCAAGTCTTGTGCAAATTTGATCTGAAACAGTAGGGGTGTAACAATATCCAAGTCTCACGATACGATATCGTCACGGTATGAACCTCACGGTACGATATTTATTGCAATATCATGGGAAAGTTCACGATATGGTGGGGAGGCTCACGATTAGGGATGTAACAATATCCAAATCTCTCAGTACGATATTTTCACGATATACATCTCATGGTACGATATTTAAAAGGCCTTGACAAGATTTAATCCAAAGAACTAAGACTTAAAGAACTGTTATATCTTCTTGTAGTCAACACTGAAATGGAGCAAAGGATCATGGTCTATGTAGTTCTCTCTGTCTAGCTATTGCTGCACCATAACTCTTAATTTAAGCAAAGAGGCTTGTAATTCAGTATAATGTGATCTTCCACGATATTGTGAGGACTTTGACGATACGATATCATGATATTTCAGTTATTGTTACATCCCTATGAAACCATTTTAATCATCAAAACAGTGAAAATGTCAAACGAGTTCTCTTCCCCTAAACAAACAAAACTGTAGAGCTGTAGCAAAGTAATTGAGTAATATATACCAAAAAATACTCTTGACGATATATCGATACTGTATCAATACATTAAGCGATACGATATTTCAATATTTTTGCACACCCTTATTCTAAATGATAATTCTAAATTTGAAAACAGAAAAAATATCTATAAAAAATGTATGATTATGAATGTATTCATAGCAGAGGAAGCCCTGAGACTCTCCAAGTAGTGTCCTGGGATGCTTAATGTGACATCTTTGCTCTCACTTCCTCTCTCTCTCCCTTTATCTTTAGGGTTGTTACCTTGTGTTTCCGCTCTCCTCTCTCTTCCCGTCTTCTTTAGCAATGATTCCCTTTTTTCTCTTTCTCTCTTGCTCTCTCTTTCTCACTTTCTGTCTGTCTCTCCCTCCCCTTCTCGCTCTCATTTCTGTCTCTCTCCTTTTGTCTCTTTCTCCCTACCTCCCTCTTTCTTTCTGTCTCCCTCCCTCCCTCCCTCTTTCTTTCTGTCTCTCTCCCTCCCTCCCCTTCTCTCTCTCATTTCAGTCTATTTCTCCCTCTCTCGTGCTCTCTCTCATGCTCTCTCTCTCTTGTGCTCTCTCTCCCATGCTCTTTCTCTCGTGCTCTCTCTCTCCCATGCTCTCTCTCTCTCTCTTGTGCTCTGTTGTTCTCTTTCTCATGCTGTCTCTCTCATGCTCTCTCGTGCTCTCTCTCTCTTGTGCTCTTTCTCTCTCCCATGCTCTTTCTCTCGTGCTCTCTCTCTCCCATGCTCTCTCTCTCTCTCTTGTGCTCTGTTGTTCTCTCTCTCATGCTCTCTCGTGCTCTCTCTCTCTTGTGCTCTCTCCCATGCTCTCTCTCTCCCTCTCCCGTGCTCTCTCTCTCTCTTGTGCTCTCTCTCTCTCCCATGCGCTCTCTCTTTCCCCCGTGCTCTCTCTCTCTCTTATGCTCTCTCCCTCTCCCATGCTCTCTCTCTCTCTTGTCTTCTCTCTCTTTCCTGTGCTCTCTCTCCTGCTCTCTTCTCTATGCTCTCTCTCTGCTCTCTCTCTCTCTCTCCCGTGCTCTCTCTCTCTCTTGTGCTCTCTCTCTCTCCCATGCGCTCTCTCTTTCCCCCGTGCTCTCTCTCTCTCTTATGCTCTCTCCCTCTCCCATGCTCTCTCTCTCTCTTGTCTTCTCTCTCTTTCCTGTGCTCTCTCTCCTGCTCTCTCTCTCCTATGCTCTCTCTCGTGCTCTCTCTCTCTCCCTCTCCAGTGCTCTCTCTCTCTCGTGTGCTCTCTCTCTGTCCTGTGCTCTCTCCCGTTCTTTCTCTCATGCTCTCTCTTCCTCTTTCTCTTTTTGTATGGGTGTTCCCTTGTATTTCTCGTCTCTTTCCCCACCTCTTAGGTTCAATTTCATTAGGTTATATTGCTGTACGTCCTCTTTCTCTCTTTTCTCTCTCCCTCATTCTCCTTGTTATTTCCTTCCTTCATCTTTATTTCTGTCTCTAGTCTCTTTAGGTTTATTTTCATTAAGTCCCCCCCCTACATCTCTCAATGACTCTTGTTTCCTTGCATTTCCTCTCTCACTCACATCCTCTCTTACTCTCTCTCTTTTAGCCTTGTTCCCTCCCTCTCTATCTCTCTCCCCTTTGTCTCTCATCCTGTTCTGTCCCGGTCCATGTACATCCCTGTAAGAGGAAGTGCTCGTGGTGCGTTGCTGTAGCGAAGTGATGAGAATGGACATGTGTGATTCAGCGTTTTCACCTCAAAGGACACATCTGCTCCAATTGCTCTGCTCCTCTTTGGCCTTCCCCTTTCATCTGTACATTTTCACAGGGGAAATATAATGGAAGTAAAATACACTACGATTCAAAAGAGGAGAATATTTTAGATCAGTGACTTTTGAAAGTGGCTTGTGTGGGAAGGTGCTTTTGGTTCGACTCACACACAGGATTTGGATGAAAAGTGCAGGTTCTGGTTGGTTTTGCCTGAAGTGAATTATCCTTTCGTCTGGCACAAATTTTGAAGCAAAGAGCCAGATCTAAAGGCCTCTATTTTGTGTGAGCAGGCTGAATTTTCTTTCTTTTTTTCTTTACAACCATAAATCAGAATTATTGCAACCATTCAACTTGTGAAGCTTAATTACCTAGCAACAAAGAATGAACACTATATGCAGTAAAGGCCAAACTCATAAATATTGAGAGCATATGTTGGGCTCCATTAATGGCATGTATAAAATTGTTTTGTTTTTGCCAGAGATGTAACAAAATGCCACCTCCTGCCATATTGGTTGTAGTTGCCAATGTAAACTGATGTAAACTCCAAAGGAAACTTGAATTTATAGCCCTAATTATTGTGTTTAAATCATCACATTTTGAGCTTAATCTCTGTATCTCTCCATTATAAGCCACAGAGAAGCAGTTTGATAGATCCAGTGTGATGTCAACTGCCCCAATATCTGCGCTGTCTTCCCTTGGCAAAAAAAAAGTGTACATGAACTGCTAATGTTGAAAGAATTGTTATTCCATTTAAAGATCCATCTAGACTGTTGCACTTTAGATAATGGAGGGACAGTGACACAGTAATGGATGCACAGCATTTCAGCTCCGATACCGATTTCGATACTATATTTATAGTATCTGCTCATACTGATATTAACCAGTACTACTAGAGAGGCTAATAAGAGCATTTATTTTCTTTAAAACTAAAATAAAATAAGCAGATTTATACTTAATGAGAGTATTACTGGTGGCTGCCAAAAAAGGAATAACTCGAAAATGGCTTAGACAGGAAACACCAACAATAAACAAATGGATTGACTTGATATATAGTATTTTTTAAATGGAAAGGATTACATTTAAGCTGAAGCTACAGAGTGATATATTTGAAACCTATTGGTCAAAATGGTTGAGGTATGTAACGACAAAAAGACCAGAGTTTGTATGACGTAGTTATGTCTGTTAGGGGTGTGCAAAAATATTGAAATATCGATATATCGTATCGCTTAATTTGATGATATCGAGATACTGCTGAGAGTACTTTTAGGTATATTTTACTAAATTATTTTGTGTAAGAGCTATGATTGTATAGACATTTTCGCTGTTTTGAGTAAAATGGGTGTTTTTCATATTAACTTTGCACACATTTAGTTGACTTACTGGACTTTTAGTTTCACAGCCACGATTTAGCCTTTGTTTTTCATTGAACCGTATCGAATCGATTTGAAATATATTGTATCGAATCGTATTGAATTGAAAGTGCACTGTATCGAAAAGTGTATCGTACTGTGGCCTATGTATCAAGATATGTATCGTATCGACAACTTCTTAACGATACCCAGTCCTAATATACCTACCCCCACTGTCTTGTTTTGTTTTGTTCTTACTGTTTGAATGTTGTCTATTTTTAATGTGTGTCCGTATACAAGATAAAAATCCAATAAAAAGTGAATGATAAAAAAAGAACTAAAATAAAATAAGACCAAACTGATCCAAGTGTGTTACATAGCTGTTATTTATCCCTCAAGTAACTACAGAACAGTTTTGTATCAATAAAGCCACTATGAGACTTTCTGGACCAACTGTGACCAATAAATACTTATTACATTCATTTTAATGGCCAACCAGGATAAGGGCTGAAATGATATTCAGAAGCCAATATCTGATCTAGCCATTTTTTTTCACTATTACTAGTATCAGTGCATCCCTAGACATAGTGGTCACTAAGTCTCAAGATGCTGGTTGTATCTTGCCCACAGCACATATACTGTTATTGCGTCCCTTGGCAAGACTCCTTTTTGTCACACTGAGGTTGTGTCAGGAAGCACATTTGACATAATTATCTACCAAGTCAGCATTTAAGTGGTTCATTGTAGTGTTGTGCATGAACAGTGGCTTCATTGTTCATTTTTCAGTGAACTTTGAACTGAACGCAACACTTTTGTAAATCAAGTAACGTGAATTTGTTCAATTATGTGTGATGAACGACGTTCACTGTTGGGCTTCAGTTAAACGTCGGAATTTGACATCTGCTCGCACTTAACCCCGCGAAACCACAGCCGCGTGTCAGCGAAGCGGCTCCACCGGCAGCTTTAGCAACGTACGGGCTCTTGTGTCTCTCAATGGGAAGTCAATCAAACTTGACTGGGCGCGTTTAGCTCTTGTATTTACCTTCTGTACAGGCTGACCACGGCAAACGCAAGGATTTCAAAAGTAATTTCAAAGCACAAATTAACAGTCTATGTGGATCTGGGCTCTTTCACATGATACCACAACTGCCAGGGAGCACAATGTGCTGATGGTAAATGCACAAATACAACAACAGATACATGCTCTCTGTGGATTTTGACGGAGACACGCGCCTACGCTCGTGTAGAGCGTCAAAAAATAGGATGGATCCTATTTTCTGAAATCTACACGCACAGGACGTGCTGCTCCGCACGCTTATTATTTTACTTGGTACATATGTCAGTAACGCGCGTCACAATGCTTTTTTAACCTGGATTGAAATGGTGGGTTTTTCGTTTTTCTTCATACAAATTTGCTATTTGCAAATTTGCTCACCGCGATATCAGCAGCGGTGAAACACGGGAGGTGCGCCCGCGTAGACCGTGATCCTGAGCGAAAGGACCGACGCAGAAGTCCGCGCTCCACCGAGATAAACGCAGCTGACGCCCGATCGCACTCGGAGTTCTCTCATGGGCGGTCCTAGATTCCAAGTTCTAGTCTAGGATTGGTCCTGGTTTAGTCTTGGTTTAGTCCTGGTTTAGTCCTGGTTCAGTTCTGGTTTAGACCTGGTTTATTCATGGTTCAGTTCTGGTTTAGTCCTGGTTTAGACCTGGTTCAATTCTGGTTTAGTCCTGGTTTACCTGGTTTAGTCCTATTTTGACCTGTTCATGGTTCAGTCTGGTTTAGTCTGGTTAGAACACCTGGTTATAGACCTGGTTTAGACCTGGTTTACAGTCCTGGTTCAGTCATATGCGGCGCAAAGTTCAGCATCTTTTGGTGAGAGTAAATTAAAAGTGCTGCAATAGTCGTGTAATGTTTTACATTTTAAATACAGTAATAATGTAACAAATGACTTTGAAATGATAGTAACAAGTCATAAATAACACATTACAGTTTTAAAGTCACTTGTCCAACAGTGTATCTTGTAAAGTTGTTGTAAACAGAAGTCAGTTTGAAAATAAATGCAGCCTTTCATTTACAGATCATCTAAATAAAATGAACTGAACTTTGAACTAGTTCAAAATTAAAATTGTGAACATGAACGTGAACTATTCACTTGAACAAGTGTGAACTGAACTTTGAACTAGTTCATGAAAAGTGTGAACTTGCACAACACTTTCATTGTACATAGTGGCAACCTTGCAGTATGTCTTGCTCATTTAATCTTTTGTGAGCGATAGGTTCAAATCATTGGTGTCTCCTTGATGCTCTATAATATATATTCAATTACCCTGCCTGCTGTTTCGATCCAGGTTTAATGAAAATGTACGAGGATTTCTGGCATGCAAAGAAGGAGCAGGTGTGAAGAAGGTTGGATCCTGTCTGTCTGCTTCTGTCAGACCTTCACACACACACTCGCACGCACATACATACAAACTAATATAGACAGACACACAAACTACACACGGACAAGCACACACACCTATCCCTGACAGCCAATTACACACATTTGAGTTCACACGCAGCACTTTTCACAGATTTACAGCCTCATGTTTCTGCTGACCATGTTCGCTGTAAAAATGAGCACTTATGGCAAACCACTGTAAAGATCATTTTATTGTGCCACTTGCCAAGAGAGTGTCAAGAGCAGCCATTATATAGAAGTCAATGGCGGTTATTTCATAGATTACAATTATCATTCATGTTTTAAATTTTTACTACTTGCCTTTGGTCAAACTGAATGCTTATGTCCTGATTGAGTTCTGGTTTTGCACTGGCTATATGTACATTCATCATGATTATTTCAAGGGTACGTTCACACTGGTTTGGTCCTGGTTTGGTCCAGATGTAAACTTTGTTTTGTCCACAAGATTCCCATGGTCGTGGAAATTAAAAATGCTATTTTCCAGGCCTGGAAAAGTCATGGAATTTTAGTATCTCTTTCATGCAACTACAGCGTTCTGTTAAGTTATCCTTAGACTATTATGATTATTTCTGAATGTATGCACCTTTTGTTTAAAAGAGACAACAATAAATGTATTGACAGTATTCTGAATGTTAAAAAACTATAATATCATCCCATAAGGTTAACAAAGGCTTAACAGTTTATATTTAGCCCTAAAAGTATGCTACACATGCATGGTGCCATAAAGTCATGGAAAATTCACTTTAGGTCATGAAAAAGAGTGGGAACAATGTGTGCGGTTCTAGTTTTTAGTTTCTTTCTGGGTAGTCCTAATCTAGTCCAGGTTTAGTTCTGGTTCTGCTCCCAATTTAGTTCCATTTTTGAAGTGGTGTGTGTGCAAGTGTGCAAGTGTACACAAACCCTTAATCTTGGTTTAGACCTAGTTTTGTTCTGGAGTTGTTCTGGTCAAGTGTTAAAGGGCTTGTGTTATGCTTCTGATCTGTGCTATAAAAATGTTTCCTCATCACAAACATACCTGGAGTTGCGCTTTGTTTCATTCATACGTTTAACACACAAACCCTTTGTATTTAGGTTGTTCTTGTGATAATACAGCAAGTGTTTCACTGTGTTTTTAAACTCCATACACCTTCACTAAAATCATTTGGACCATCTGGACCATTTCAGACCTAGAATTTCCAATCTCTACTGAAAAAAAAAGGGAAAAGGTAACAGTTAACTTAAACTTTGAGCTTTAGAGATGTAGACAGACTAATAATAAAAAGTTACTCAAACATGTCTGAATGACACAAAACACAGCTCTGGGTATGTTTTGAGGAGGTAACAGCATTATAACATTATTTAAAGCTCACAAGAGTCAGTTTGGTGTAATATAGGACATTTAAATGCGGTCAGCTTTAGTCGATAATGGCAAAATTGGTTATCACAATATAAAGAGAAAACGTGCTATAATGATATACCTAAGGCTGCTTAACAATATTTTTTGATAATATTTGTACTTACTTGTTTCAGGCTATTTAAGTTATAACAAGCTGTACTTCTGCTCCTCCTGTCTTATCTCTCTCATTATCAGAGTTTTCAGCCTCCGCAGAGCCTCCGCAGTCATTGTTTAAATCGCTCTAGGCTTTAACATTAGCAATTGGCCACAACCTCTGTCTGCCTCTCCTCATAACTTAGAGGAAAATCAGCTGAATAATTGCATATGCATAATTATAATACAAAATATTCAAGATTGCATAACCCCATATTACAATATATCATCAGCAATATAATTTGGCCCAGCCCTGGTCTTGATGGTTCATTACAGATTAGTTTATTCCAGATTGAATCCAGATTTAATTTAGCTCCTGTTTGGTCAATTGGCAGTACATGGAAAGCCTGATATTTCCTGGAGTGGTTTGAAAATAACTGCAGTAAACAAAAGGATTGGTTGATTGCTGGTTTGGGCTGGACATGGCTGTAGTGAAATGTCATTTGTGCCTCAGCTGCGTTTGTTAACACACAACTCAGCGCTGCCCTTTGTACAGCTGGTGGCAATGTCATGGTACTTTTATAGACCACTATTACACTGACCTGCTCATGTCACATAATGGCACCTATTACAGCTCTGTGTTCAGGCTTCAGGAAAATATCTTTCATAATCCTCTTGTACTTCAGTCATATTTAGCAGTAGTGGTGGTGACAATGGTAGTGGTGGTAGTAATAGTAGCAGTAGCAGCTGTGGGTATTCAGTATCAAGCTTTATCCTTATAGAAAACCAAGTTGGAAAAATATTAGACCCTGGGCCTTCCTTTATAACGAATGCCAGAAACAGACAGTCATTTTGGTCACTATTGGTTGAACTATATTGATCACAACGCACAGCCAAGCGCAAAAATTACGCAACCTGATCCACCGCTCACCACAACAACCCCCAACACAACACACCGCTCACACAACACAGCCAACCGCTCACAACCAGCCCCAACAAGACAACACACCGCTCACAACCAGCACAACACAAGACACACAGCTCACAACCAGCAACAACACAGCTCACAACAACGCAAAACTCACAACCAGCTCACAACAAACACAAGACGCTCAACCAGCTACAACACACAATACAAGAAACACATCACAACGGCACAACCAGACAACACGCTCACAACCAGCGCCAGCAAAACTACAATAAGAGGTTACGATCACAATATGAATACACGGCATCAGCGCCGCTCCTACAGCGCACAGCGGAACAACCGGAGCAGCTCGAACGCACCCACGAGCTCATTTACGCACTATTTAACTATAAACACTATACCACTATTTAACTATTAACACTATAACACTACTTAACTATTAACACTATAATACTATTTACCTGTGAGGCTCTGTCCTCAGATTTCCCCAAAACTAACGAAAACAAGCCTCTTACCTTTTCCAGAGGACTGAGCGTATCCTCCATCCACTGTCCTGTTGGTTCTGTCTCCAGTATGAAGAGATCAAACTGGTCCAAATCCAGTCAGGTCCGCGACACAAGGTCCGGGAGCCGAATGCACGAGCTGGTTGTAAAACCTCTTAATCTCACTTCCCACTTAAATGTAAAAGGGCCAGTCCGTATTAGCACTAGGGCTCCAGGTAGACTTAAGGCCTCTGCGCGCTACGCCCACTCTACTTTTACGCCCAGAAACGAGCTGGCGGAGGCGGATAGAGCAGCGAGTGACTGTCCCAGCCCCGGCAGCGCCTGCCCCGGTTCCCAGCGGCGACAGCGGGTGCTGCTCCCCTCGCGCTCTCCTCTGTGAAGTCGCTAGTCGCCATTGGAGTCCACTGAATCTGAGAGATGCAGGACTCCGCCGCAGCCAGATGCTCTCATTTCAGCTTAATGCTTCTTTTCTTGCTTGGCAGAAGGATCCCGCCGACGAGAAGGGTTACATATTACTCCCTAAAAACTGTTCCTGGAATGCACTTTGACTTGAAGTTGAACTCGTCATAACTCCTATAGCACACAGCTCTGTTGTTATCCATTCATTAGCCTGTATAGTAACACGCCGCGGCCGCCAGTGAAGAGTCGGGGCTGAGCGCGGGACAGAGCACGGCTTGTTTATATTTCTATCACAGAGTTTTCACGAAGGCTCGGAAGATGTCGTAATATGATCCGGCCCATAACTCGATGAAATATGATTGGCTAAGACAACTGTCAATCTCAAAATTATACCCACATTGACTTGTATTGCACGGGCCTTCGCTACAGGAAGGCAAAGGCCCTGCAGGTGTTTTTTTAGTTCAATGCCTGCAGGGGGAGTCACTAATTTACCCAGATGCCACTGGAAGAAAAATTGTGATTGGTCCATTTCATTCCATTATATTAACCCTTTGTTACCCACGAAATATTAGTCCAAGTAATTTAACAGTGATCTAGAAATGAAAGTAGTAAAAGTAATTAGTTAGCAGTAGTAGTTGAAAGTAGTAGCAGTAATAGTAACAGTAGTAGATGAAGTAGTAGCAGTAATAGTAGCAATAGTAAGTAAGTAGTAGCAGTAATAGTAGCAGGTAGTAAAGTAGTAGTAATAGTAACAGTGGTAGTTGAAGTAGTAGCAGTAATAGCAGTAGTAGATGAAGTAGTAGCAGTAATAGTAGCAGTAGTAGTTGAAGTAGTAGCAGTAATAGTAGCAGTAGTAGTTGAAGTAGTAGCAGTAATAGTAGCAGTAGTAGCAGTAATAGTAGCAGTAGTAGTTGCAGTAGAAAAAGAATTGTCTGATTTCAAATTTGAGGGAGTAGGAATCTAACCTGTTTTATTTACAGTAACTGATTTTGTCTGAAGTAGCGTCCAAAAGAAATCCACAAATGTGGCTGTGGGTTATTATTTTGGCTTATTTATGAAACCACTCCCCAAAATCAGTACCACTGAAGGCACAACTCCTGTTAGTTACAAGCAGTTCACTTGTCCTGTTTAACATTACAGTGTCAGTGGTCTATGCTGAGTCCCATTACACCAGACTATTAGCAGCAGCTGATTTGTGGGCTTGTCCTAAGTGCCTGTTTCAATAGTCCCTAATAACCACCGGGCAGGCTTCTTCACAGCCATCTCCCAGGACTGCAGATCACCTATTACAGTTAAGTCAACAAGGACGTTAGCCTCATGAGGTAAATGAAATAAGCTATAGCGTGATATCTGCTGGTCATTTCCACAGCTATTTTTAAGGATGAGATGATAGAAACATTATTGGTTTATTAAGACAGAAATTATTTAATTTGTTCAACAGCCAAAGGAACTTTCTATCTTTCAATCAAATAATCTAGTTTAAGAAATGATTTCTCTGATTAAGGTAATACAAATGATTGCAAAGTTTTGATATTAGGTTGGGTTTACTGGTAAACAAAGTATGATGAAATGGTGGCTCACTGCTCAGCACTGTTGGCTCACAGCAATAAAGGGCCTTTCTGGTTCAAGTTTCTTCCTGGGTCTTCTTTCTGATGCTCTGGCTTCACCCACTATTAAAACACACAAAGCGATTCTATACTTACCCTCCTCCTGATCAAATGATCAAAGGTTTGTGAACCTCTAGTTGCTATATAGTTGCACGAATCACAAATCTCCTTCATGTATGTAATTTTGTGGTGAAGAATGTTGTGATGAATCACTTTTTTAATTCATTTGTATAGCCAGAGTAATCACTGTGCTTGTGTAAGCCGTGAATAACTCTAACCTCATACAGCCACTGTACTTTGACTCTCTGAGCGCAGCATGTAACTAAGTGAGTAATGGCATGTAAATGTCCGGCATTAAACGTGTTTCGTGTGCATTAGTAATAATGTGAAAATCCAATTATGAAGAACAATTACCTCAGCTCCTTGACGCAGATCCTCGCTCAGAAACGGAGCTGATACTGTGGCTTTTAAATTGAATCTGTGCTCTGTGTGACCTTTTCTCTACTTGTAGGGCGTCCATATTGTTCAGACCTCTTCACTCTTCTCTGATGAGCACCCTCTTCAGCCAGACGTGAGGGGCTAACGCTAACAAGCACACCGCTGGCTATTGCATTCTTGTGTGAAGCCACTGCAGCTACCAGTCTGTAGGTTAAAAGTATGTTTGGTTTCCACAGATACAAGTGGGCCATTGTGAAAACCATGTTTTGACAAAGAGGAGGACAAAGATATAGTTTTCTCCTCTGTATGAGGCAGGTGACAACAGATGTGGTCTTTTCCATTCATTTTAAAGAGAGACTGGCACTTTGAAAATTAAATGTAATAACTGCACTGCAACTAACAAATTGGTGGGCGCCATTGTAACGCCATTTGGTAGAACCAGGGACCACAAAAGTTACATAGTATACCTTTAAGTTCTTTCCCACTTTGTTTTGTATAGTTTCAGCTCATTATGTTAAAGTTGCAATTTATCAATAAAACCTTTTCAGTTTGCCACAAGCAGAATGCATAATCTATTTAATTTGTGCACAGTTTTGTCAGCCCATGTAAGTCAATGTAGAGTTCTGTATGTCCACAGAAGTACAAAAGCCAGAGGCTAATCTATTTTATTGACATTACATACCGCACTGGTACTAACCAACATACTGCCATTCACCTATTGGTCACAGAGGAGAACATAATAAAACACGCGAGAAGGGAATCACTGTTTATACAGTGGAAAATAAGATGCCAAGTCTATTGATTTGTATGTGTAGCATTCCAGTATACGCGTCTCTGTAGTATTGGAAATGGACCCGTTACTATGCACGAGGCATCTGAAAGAGAGCCTTAAATGAGACCAATCAGCACCTCTACCACGGCCCATTGTTGCTATAGTAACAGCATCTGGAACATCACAGCATCTGTTAAAACATTATGTCAATATGTTGTTTGGCAATGTGCTTTTGCTGTTTATTTCACTTAACAGTCTTCTTTTATGTTTTAGAGCCAACTATGTTCAGTGGAAAATTATTATTCCTTTGCTAAACTTTTTTCTTAGATTTTACTTAGATTTAAATATTGCACCTTTAATATACATACAATATATAATGGTGGAGTGTACACCACCTGCTTGTTCCACATGGAATTAGACTTATTTTATCTTCTATCATTTATTCTATTACAGATTGCTTATCTATTCCAAACAAACAAACAAAAACAATAATTTTTTGTTCTTAGTGGGGTGCTCTTTCCATAGTTTGGACTTGTAACTTGGCCTGAGATCACTCGCTTCTGTCCAAGGAGTTTAACATCATATTGTGGGACATTCTTGGCAAAGGAATAACATCCATGGAACAACTCCATGGAGACAAGCAGGTGGCAGATTTTTCACCAATGGATGGTATAATAGATTTTTGTGATACCATTATGCGCCAATTACCTTTTTGTCATCAATTTATTCACATCTATTATATTGGTTTTCATAGATGGACAAAACATCATTGTTGTGCCACATCTGATTCTCGAACAAACTCCAATGTGTGTGGGGTTTTTTTTGTTTGTTTTTTTTTTTTTTTGCTTCAAACAAAGGCTTATTTTAAAGGGCACTGAGGCTGTGGACACATCCTTTCA
The DNA here is from genome assembly GCF_026225935.1 of Boleophthalmus pectinirostris. Lineage (NCBI taxonomy): Eukaryota > Metazoa > Chordata > Actinopteri > Gobiiformes > Gobiidae > Boleophthalmus > Boleophthalmus pectinirostris. The sequence goes on from NW_026571299.1 coordinate 31,078,260, forward strand.
TGAATGTAATGAAATAGTGCAAACATGTATCCCATTGCAGTCCTCACAGCTGAGCCCTGCAGCCTGTTTGTAAAAGCAAAAGACCAGAGCAACAATATGCATCAAACCAAGCAGGGGGCCCTCTAAACGTAATGCTTTATTATACACATATGGATTGGCTATTTATGTTTATATTTATATTCATATTTGTATCAACTTCTATATTTCTTCAGCTTATTAGACTCAATTATGCAGAAAAGGTATTTGATAAAACTGTGCACAGTGTATGTAAATGTAACATCCATTCCAGGTTTCTAACTAGATATTATGAATAAGTACTTTGGCTTCACTCTTTTTAAAGTGAACTGAAATAAAGATCAGAAAGTGTTAAAATCACTTTTCCTTTTCTGACAATTTCACAACAACGTCAGAGAAGCTACTTTGAAATACTCTGGCAATTTTAGATTGATCCAGAAGAAATTCAACATGAAGATTTAAGACTGTTGTGAACCTGTAGTTGAAAAGAGATCAGTCAAAGTGCATTAAGTTGTGACTTGTTGCTTTTTTAACTATTGGGTGAATAATGGCTATTTTGTCAACATCTTTTCCTGGGCCTTCAGCATAGTCCCAGAGTGTGACTGAGCATGTTGTGACAAAGCTCAGAGTAAACTTAACCTGGAAATCAATGGACAGAAAAAAGCATGTTAGGTGCATAACACAATGGTATTAAACATATCTCATATCTCATACCAAGATGCGACCAGTGTTGGGGAGTAACAGATTACATGTACCGAAGTTATGTAATCAGAGTACAAATTATGAGTAACTGTATTCAGTTACAGTTACTGTTTCAATGAGTGGTAATTGGATTACAGTTACTTTGTTGAAATAAATGGATTACACGGTGGTGTTTTCCTGTTTTTACATTTTGGGCTATATCCCCTATATCCCCCAGGTCTAAAACCAGGTCTAAAACCAGGTCTAAAACCAGGTCTAAAACCAGGTCTAAACTAGGTCTAAAACCAGGTCTAAACCAGGTCTAAACTAGGTCTAAAACCAGGTCTAAACTAGGTCTAAACCAGGACTAAACCAGGTCTAAACCAGGATTAACCAGGTCTAAACTAGGTCTAAAACCAGGTCTAAACCAGGTCTAAAACCAGGTCTAAACCAGGTCTAAAACCAGGTCTAAACCAGGTCTAAAACCAGGTCTAAACCAGGTCTAAAACCAGGTCTAAAACCAGGTCTAAACCAGGTCTAAACCAGGTCTAAACCAGGTCTAAAAGGACTAAAAACCAGGTCTAAACCAGGACTAAACCAGGTCTAAAACCAGGTCTAAACTAGGTCTAAAACCAGGTCTAAACTAGGTCTAAAACTAGGTCTAAACCAGGTCTAAACCAGGACTAAACCAGGACTAAAACCAGGTCTAAACTAGGTCTAAAACCAGGTCTAAACTAGGTCTAAAACTAGGTCTAAACCAGGTCTAAACCAGGACTAAAACCAGGTCTAAACCAGGACTAAACCAGGACTAAACCAGGTCTAAAACCAGGTCTAAAACCAGGTCTAAACTAGGTCTAAACCAGGTCTAAACCAGGACTAAAACCAGGTCTAAACCAGGACTAAACCAGGTCTAAAACCAGGTCTAAACTAGGTCTAAACCAGGACTAAACCAGGACTAAAACCAGGTCTAAACTAGGTCTAAAACTAGGTCTAAACTAGGTCTAAACCAGGTCTAAACCAGGACTAAAACCAGGTCTAAACCAGGACTAAAACCAGGTCTAAACCAGGTCTAAACCAGGACTAAACCAGGACTAAAACCAGGTCTAAACCAGGTCTAAACCAGGACTAAAACCAGGTCTAAACCAGATCTAAACCAGGACAAAACTTCTTATGTGAAGATATCCTAGTCTTTGCTTCTCTACAGCAAATCAAGTAATCCAAAGTATTCAGATAATGTTACTCACCTTCAGTAATTTAATGGATTCTGTAACAAACTACATTTTGAGGTATGTAATCTGTAATATGTAGGGGAATACATTTTAAAAGTAACCTTCCCAACACTGGATGTGACACTACCTGTCCAAGTTACTAGTCAGATCTGTAGAGAAGTGACCCTGCTCACTGTAAGAAATAATTATTTCCAAAAAATTTTCAAAAGGTATTTCTAGTAATAAATACACTAAGAATTAAATCAATGCTAAATAGGTTTAGTACCATGCTTTTACAGAAAAGTTACACTAAACACCTTTAAGTAACTAAGGTGCAGTACATATTTATTTTTGGCTATGCATATATATGGCAAGGGAAGGCTCAGTTCATAAAAATCCCCATATGCAGTATCGTAGCCAGTCCATAAGATTTACTTCGTTTTTCTCCTCATCAAACCGCACAGTGACCCTCTAACCATAATGAAGATGGCAGCGGGGGCGGGTGCTGTAATCTTTGAAATCGACCATTACCAGTACAGTGCTGTAGCAGAGGACAGTATAGAGGATTTCATCAGAGGATAAGTGCAATCATTCTCTATCGATTTTCAATGGATCTTCTGCATGTCGTGACGGTCCTGAGCCAATAGACCTTATCTCTGCAGGGGTGAAGCTGTCCTCTGCTCACGACGCAGCTCTTTTTACAATTCAGTCAGGTATCTCTGTAAATAAAAGGAAAATACATTTGATATGGAGTGGATCTGGGTAATATATTGAATTATTCATCATCATTGTTGTTCAGAAAAAAATGTAAATATTGGGTATACTGTGTATGCTGTTCTGGTTCTGGTTTAGTGCATGTGTGAGTGAAGTCAGGGTCATTGCTGAGTGTTCTGGCAACTGTACCTGGCAATATTCTTGGTGTAAATGTGATTATAGAAACATTAAAGGATATGTATTAAGCAAACTTCATGTGTTTGAGCTTTTAACCACGTTATGATGCTATTTCCCTCATCAAAAACATACTTGGAGTTGTATTTTGCTTATTCTTGTGCTTGTTTCATTAATTATGTTTATGAGGCTGTCTTCCTCCGAGTCTCAAATCACTGGTCACACAAGTAGAAATCCCACAGTTTTAAAGTCCATAAACCATCACCAGACTTATTCTGAACATTTCTGCTGTCAACTTGCACTCATTACAACTGCATGCTTATATTAGCATGCCAGTCACATTACTTTAATGGCTTTTTCCCATGGTTCATTCCCACTGTTGCTAATATAAAGTTGTTAAACACGAAGTAGCAAAAGGAAAAGCACTCAAAACCATGTTTAAAGAACACATGTGTAGTATGTGTCCTTTAAAGCTTATTCTGATTTTTGAGGAAGCTTGATTAGTGTGTTGAGAGTTGCCTTGTATTGACTAAGGCTGAAGTTCTTGTCTGGCTGTTGTTTGAAAGTGCTAGTGTCTAGAGTTGCTTGAAAGTTATAAAAAGTTGGAAAGGCCAAATTATACTTTTGTTGTGTCATGGAAACTGAATCTTTTATCTATAGTACACAGGCAGTTTAATTATGGCGGGGTTGGTTTTATACTCAGTGGCAGATCCATAAAATGAGTAAGAGACAAACAAGGCAAGCTGTACTGCAAAAAAAACAACAACAACAACAAAAAAAAACCTGTGAAACAAATATTTACTGTTTTCTGTGTAATTACAGCTGAACCAAAGTGAACGAAGCGGACTGCTGTTTGAAACATCCCACACCTGCTTCTGTCACTGTATGGGCAACACATTGTCATCTTTGTGCAGAATTAGATGATGCAAAACTTAATAGTAACAACAACACAGACAGAATACGTGTTCTATTTTTTCGATGACCAGAGCTGCAACAAAAACCCTTTTATATACAAACCAATTATATACAGTTTTCTCCCCCAGTCTTGTCTCACTTTTTGATTATTTCGTGTCATTCATGAGTCACTGTTTTGAGATGATTCACAGATGAGTTCCTCTGCTGTGACTTTGCCAGAACCCTAAATGTGAATCTGGTTCAGACCTAAATAATTAATGGGTATTGTGTTGGATTCTGTTGCTTTTCCTTCCAGGTGTTCCGCTTACTTCAGTCAGTCCACTGCCAAAACTTTCAAAACGATCATTTTTATTTTATTTTAGAAATTGCATTTGTGTTTCATTTTGTGGGTGTGTGTATGTGGATAGAAAATCTGTCAGCAAGAGGTGATTGGTTGAGAGGCAAAGGTGGCAACTGGTGATTGGCCAACAGTTACTATGTACCCAAATAGGAGCAAATGGAGGCTTCAAGGTGTTCAGGTCCGTTTAGTAATATGATGTACTAAAACTTATTTAAAACTGCAGCTATAATTACTGATAAAAACAACTATCACACTTTTGACAGAAAGATAACAACATCCTTTTACATTGAGTATTTGGTTTTTGGACATGCTATACAAATTTCATTACTCACATGTCCTTTACTCTCTACAGCACAAATTTATAGAAGCTCTGGTCGTTATCAAGTTCTTTTTATCGTAGTCAACCAAAACAAAACAACACGTTCTCGGTGGGTCCTTGTGGAGAGGCAGTAGTTCTAAAATGGGTGAGAAAATGTCCAAACTCATACCTATTATTTACCGGTCTGTTTTTATCTCTTGCATTTGAACACCTCAGCTAGTTTAGTTATAGATGTGTCTTTTGGATCTCTGAGAATCGATTCACGAGACCGCAATCGTTGTCCCTGGGTTTACATTTTGGAAAATCATATATGTAAAGATAGTGGCTGACAAGACTGGTGAAGAAATATAGGAATGATAAAGGAAATGCCGCCTTTGATAGCTTCATTTGAATTCTAGTAATTTCCATTCATTTTCATTCTTCAGTGTTAAACTAAAAGCCAGGCTGCTTCATTGTTTTGTGATTAATTACCTTCAGCCTGGGCTATGTCTATAAAACTCTGCCATGTTTGGTCAAAGTTTAACCACAGAACTGTAATTATTTTGCTCATGATGTTTTTATGGGATTTTTCTCTCCAACCTTCTCTTTCTGAAAAGGTCTCTTGGCGCCTTGGCTCCCGCTGTTGTTATAAATTATTCCCATTGTCACGAATTATGTTTGTTTCACATCTTCACGGCGACATCATCTCCTGTCCTTGTTGCCGTAGAAACGAGCTAATTAGATTTTTGCCACATTTTTATTCAGAGGCAGAAAACACAAAGCAATATTGTTTTAATTGTAGTTGGCAGTCATTGAAAATTCCATCACGTCTCACCAAAGGTCAGTATGGTAATGTCCACAGTGTAATAAGATTAACATATTCAAATGTCCATGTCAATGACGCATGGAGTCTAGTGAGTAATAATAAGGTATGACTAGGCACTGATTGTTTAAAAGTTCAAAACTAGTTTATTCAAACATTTGACATTTCTTAGTCTTTAATACATGTCAGTATGACTGGTTTTAATCAGGCAGCAATAGAATGCATGACAGAGAAAAGGAGTCTTGAACTTTTAACTCAATTTGAAAATATAGGTCGGTAAGTAGACAACTATGTATGTTTATGATAAGTATTCTCCTGAATGAATTAGGGATTACACTGTCCCATTCTCCTTCCAGTTTGAAGTATTTTTGAAAAAACAAATAATATGTACACATGTAGAGGGTATTATTATATTTATCTATATGGGGATTTCTTCTACCCGATTGTATCCACTGATGTTCTGCCTAGACTGTTCCAGTTTAACAACTTATCTGTCTCCATGGTGACAAGCATATGACACTACAGGCCAGTGGAGAGACAACCCCAGCTCACAGTAAAAAAAAAAAAAAAAAGTATATCTGAGCAATTAAAACAGCTGCACAGAGCAACTGAGGTATGTCTAATGGCAAATGTGGAATTTATTTTGAGACAAGCAGGTGGAAGATATACCACTGACCACCAGTGACATTATAGTAACGTCAATACTACAATGCACTGACATGCATCCTGAAATGGGAGTTATATTTCGTTTTAAAATGTCGTACATTGCACAAAATTGACTCTTGTGAGCTTTAAGTCATGTTGCAATGTCGTTACCTCCACAAAAACATACCCAGAGATGTGTCTTGTTTCATTCACACATGTTTGAGTAGTCCTTTATTATTAGTCTGTCTACATTTCCAAAGCTGAAAATACTCTGTTCTACCTTGTGATGTCATGTAGTGGGAGTTACTAAACATTAAATCTTACTTAAATCTGCAGCGATAATTACTGATAAAAACAACTATCACACTTTTGACAGAAATGCACGAGCAACATCCTTTTACATTGAGTATTTGTTTTTTGGACATGCTATACAAACTGCATTACTCACATGTCCTTTACTCTCTACAGCAAAAATTTACTGAAGCTCTGATAGTTATCAAGTTCTTTTTATCGTAGCAGACCAAAACAACATAGCATGTGTGTGGTAGGTCCTTGGTGGAGAGGATGTAGTTCTAAAATGGGTGAGTAAATGTCCAGACTCATACCTATTGTTTACCTGTCCTGTTTACATTTTTTATCTTGTGCATTTGAATGCCTCAGCTAGACTGCTTTGCCTGTAAAACTTGGGAAAATTGGGATCATTGGGATCTTTGAAAATCGATTCAGCTTGTAGTCCCTGGGTTTACATTTTGAAAAATCATGCGGGTAAACATAGTGGCTGAAAAGACTGGGTCAAGCTAATAGCTTCCGTTGACCTTATGTTCAGTAGAGACTGGCAATTCCAGGGCTGCTATTATCCGATAGTGAACGTGTATGGAGTTTAAAAGGACAGTGGAGCACTTCCTTCATTATAAACATGACTTTTACAGGGTTTCTGAAACTGAAACAAAACACAGTTCCATGGTATGTTTTTATGACAAAACAACATTATAACATCGAGCAGAAAATAGCGTAATATGGGCCCTTTAAACGGTGCCCACTATATAAGTACCAAAGATGAGGCTGTTTCTATATGAACTGCTTTTACGTGCCTGTATCTTTCCGTCTGGACTCTGATAGTCTGCAGCTCTCAGCTTCTGCCTCCTCTTTCTACTCCATTAGGGCCAGGTCGATGTGAGGAGCTCAGATTGAAATGAAAGGTGCATCTAACCGACACAACAGCAAAGGAAGATCAAGGACGAACAGGAGAGAGATCTATAAAGAATGCATTTAACAGTATCCAGAAATCTTGCAGTGAAATAAGTCTTGTGAAATAAGAGGAAAGTTGCTTTGAATGGTTAATTGCTTTGGCTATGGTCCTAACTTTCTCATTCTTAAATCCATGGATACATTATAAAGCCATGAGCGTGCTGCTTGAATTATTGTTGAAGTCCATTGGAATATTACAAGACCTTAGAGATTGTAATATTGGGGTGCAAATATTGCCACTAAACCCAGACAGAAACAAGACACAACGACAAACAAAACAGGTTACAAAAGCAGAGATGAACTTTGCCTGAAGCTAGCACATCCTAACAACCTTAGTGTAGGAGAGAATTGTCACTTCCAGGACTCAATCCATAACCATTTGGTCTGTGTGGTTTGTAATGACTGTCACTGATTCAAACATGACGCTATTATTGGGCCGGTGTAGCTCTATATCTCTGTCTTTGTTGTTTTCTCGCACTGCCAGGCCCAATCCATATAATGAGAGCTGGGGATCCATCAGAGGAGCAGATAGGCCCGAAGCCAGGCTCACTAATAGCTGCCAGACGGAAGACGTATTTCACAAGGCTACACCACAGAAAGAGAGCGCTAGTGCCAGTGGAGCTGGCTGTCTTGTGCCAATAAAACAGCAGCAAGATTTAAAGCAGATTAGGCTGAGTTCACATGACATCACAACATGCTAGAGACCTAGAAACACTCTAGGTTTAAAGGTACTATTAAGCGAAATTGACTCTTGTGAGCTTTAAGCCATGTTAAGGCCCGTTCAGACCAGAGTGTCAAGGCATCCACTTTATATGCAAAGTTTCTGTGGACGGGTGTCTCGGGCATCTTGCGTTTTTGCAGTGCGTCTTCGGGCGTCAGCGCAGCACAAATCTGGCATCGACGCTCTAGATGCGTATCCAAGGCATCAGCGTCAGAAGATGAAAATGCTGAACTTTTCACATAAGATGCACCACGCCAACCAATCAGGGACAAGTATCCGGTGACATAGCAACGTTATTATGAGGAAGAAAGAGAAAGACCAAGAACCGAAGTGGGAGCCACAAACATTAGTGGAGCATAAATATATGCCGCAATCACCGAGCGGATCGCGAGGACTACACCAGGACTGGACCAGGACTGAACCAGGACTGGACCATTGTCATTAGTGGAGTATACATATATGTACACCGCAGCCGCCGAGCTGATAGCCACTGCTGATGGTTTAATGTAATAAAAACACTAAAGTCTCTCTCATCCTGGTCTGCCATCATTTAGGGAAAAGCCCAGGACCGGGCACTTGTTTCCAGGGTGTTCAACACGCTCGTTAGGGGAGTCTAAACTCAAATGCACAGGCGTCTAAATAGAGGCGCCTAGGGCATATCTTTATGCTCATTTACATTTAGTTCAGTACAGATTGGCAGTTTCAGGGCTGAAATTATCCAAATGATTCCACTGATGGTGTATGAAATATAAATGCACAGTGGAGCACTTTGTGTATTATCACATGACATCACAAGGTGGAACAGTGAGACAAGAACTCAGCCTAAATATGCAGGATTTCTGTGTTATCATGTGTGAATGAAACAAAACACAGCTCCAGGTATGTTTTTGATGAGGAAACATTATAACATTAGCGTAATATGGGACCTTTAAATGGAGCTAAAGGACAGATTTAAATGGCGGAACTGCTGTTTAATTGTGGCATTGCAGATTTGTTGATATGGTCATTCTAATAAAACAAAAACTGTTAGTATAGGTACGCAAAAGTTAAATAAAGTTTCACATTAGTTCCACCAAGTGGTGCCATTCATCAACATCAAAGGCGGATGATAGTTGAAATGACTTTAGAACATAAGATTAATGGGAGCTTTGGAGCCAATCCATAAGAAATAATAATAGGCTCAACATTTGTGAATGATAAGTTCTGATATTTCTTTAAAAATATATATTCAGAATCTCCCATATAGTTATAGACCCAACTCTCAGAAGTGGTGTAAGAAAAGCAGAAGAATGTATCCTTGCCTTTGAATTTGTGTTTTTGTTGGCCAATTTCGTTTGGGAAAGAGTAAAATGGCAAACTGTTTCATAAGGTCCATATTGGGTAAAGGTCGGGCACACTTCAAATCGTCCATTGCGAGTATAGATTAACCATTAAACAGCTCTTTGTGACGTTTAAGAAAAGTTGACATAATTTAATGTGGTCACAGCTCAACGCAGTTTTCCCCACAGACTGCCGCGAGGATAATAGGGTGCATTGTTTACAAGACTGATCGTGTTAATTACTGATATACATGCATGGTAATTATCAGTGATTTGTATAATTATAAATGTGTGTGTGCTCTGGTTTGCTATACTACACACACACATTTGCTATAAATGTGTGTTCGTTCTCTGGTTTGGCTGGGACTTGTAGGTCTGTGCAAAGTTAAAAAAAAATGCAGTTTTGGTAATGTATTGATTAAACTTTTTTATGGTTTGCTTTTAATTATTTTGCATTGCATAATTGTATGTTATATATTGATGATTTGATGAGAAATAACTTTATATAAATAGTTATTACTTTAGAAAAGAATCTACTCTGCATATTTTATTATAATTCACTATCAAATAAATCTGTGTTTTGCATATTTGACCAGTAATTAAATTATTTTGAACAGTTCTGTGTATTCATGAAAACAATGTAGTCTTCTCTAGCACTTTTCCAGAAACTACTACTGTAGCCAAAGCTGTCCTGGAGCAGACTGCCTAAACCAGGCTGTCAATTTGCACCACTGGACCCTGCAACTAAAAACAATCTCTCACCCAGCACATTCAGGTGCCACAGTGGGGTGCTCCACTTTGGCACCTGATATTGGAGTCTCCCACCCAAGTCCTAAACAGGCCCAGTCCTGCTTAGCTTACAGAGGCACCACTGTAACAAAATTAAATTTCATACAAGTTGATTTTGCAGAATAATGTATGTCCACCAACATATTTTTACAACTAATATGAAGTATGTACCCCATGTCCTTTTTTTCCAAGTAATTTCTTTTTTTTTCCTTTTCAGTTCTGTCTTCTGGTTGAATGGTTGTGTGCATGAGTCATGTGTTTGTAGGTGTGGAGGTGGGTGCTCTCATACTAATCACATTAGGTGCATTGTGTGAAAGATGAATGGGTTTAGAGGCAGAGTGTACAGCCCTGACCTTGGAGCAAGAGTGTGGCAGCAAGGAAAACTGTATAGAAATGGACAGGGGTCTCAATTGCTCCATTAGCGCTCCTTTGTTCCTTTTCTTAAATTTTCAAACAAATGATACAAGTGATGTAATAAATATTGTATTTTATGTGAGAAGGCCGTCCTTGGAAGAAAATGGCTTAGAAATAATAGAGGAACTGCAGGGTAGAAAAAGTGTAATCTGAAACACACATGAGATTTAAACCTAAATTGAGCAAGTTTATTGTATTGTTGGTTTGGCAGTTAAAGCTTTGTTAATGGATGATCATTGTTGTAGTAGAGAAGGAGTAGTTGCAATTTTGTGCAAGTGGAATACAATAAATACCGGTGTAATAAGTGTTTCTAGAACAAACAAGTCCAGATAGATTTTCTAATGTGTGATTGTAAAGACTAAAGAGACACCACCAAATGTAAAAACTAAAGGCAGTAATTTTGTCTGCAGCAGTTTTATCTAAAGCCAACAACAATAACAAGTAGAATGTCAATTTTGTTTTCAAGCTAACCCAGATCAGCATTGCAGAAGACGTTCTTTACACATCTTTCATAATCACGCTAAATGCATTGTGCCTGCTTTTTATGGTCTTAAAAAGCTGAAAAACATAATGATTTTAAAAGGTGTGCAATGGTCAGAAGTTGTTACTCATTTACCTTAAAAATCCAGAGCATCCTTTTATTCACCAAGTTTAAAGGCACACAACTTTTCACAACTTTTGGGGGCCAGAGCAGATTTTTGCAGACAAAACTAACAATTGCACACTTCCTGATACTTGCTTTTCACTTTATTATTAGATGGAGACAGAACATAAATTGACAGGGAACTTGAACTTGTTTTGTATTTCTTTGTATAAATGTGTATATGTTACTTGTAGGTTTTAACTGTGCTTATAAATAAAAGTATCTGGAAAAAGGTGCTAAGAATTTGGTATGAATGAAAGAGGAAAACATTAGGAGCATATTGTCAAGGATTTTAGCCTTGTTGTGTCTATTTTCTGGCCCTTCAATCTCTGTGCAATCTTAAAGCACTTGGTCACATTTTGCGGCCTCAGTAGCTCGCTTTGCTAATGCACTCTCAGGGCAATCAGGGGCCACTTCCAGCTGATTCTTTCAATTACTCTTAATCAGCACCAATCACCTCATGATTAGGTTAGTAGATAAACAGCATTGTATAATTACACACACATGTTCACTTTTACTACTATTATTATCGCCTTTTTTAAATTATTATTTGGAGTGACAATGGTGCAGTGGATTGAGTGTCCACCCACCAACCAGAAGGTATTTGTTAAGCCTTGCCAAATCACACACATTTGGTTAATGTTTAGTATAAGGACAATACTTTTCTTCTACATTGCCCACTGTTGAGACTGGAAGGGCATCTAGTCCAATAAGATTCATTTGGTCTTCCAGTATTCTATGTTATTAGGTTCTTTTTTTCAGACCTAGAGTGTTATTTCATACCTGACAGTTTCGACTGCTCACTAGCATCTTCCTCAGAGTGGTCACGTGATGTTGCTGTGACGTGTCTGGTCAGCTGATTTAAACAGGTTTTGGCGCTGTCTTTCTACTGGTGGAGGCAGGACGACAGCGCCATCTGCAGTCCGACTTCCTCAGGACAGCATCCCAGGTGTGTGAGAGTAAAAAAGCCCCCTCGTCCCGGTTTACAGTCCTGTGGGCACGTTTCTGTATTTCGATTGCTTCTTTAATCCAGCGGCGATGTTTGTTTTCCTCTGTCCCAATGATGTTTGCTCCATCCCAATCCATAACGTGGTTCTCTCTTTTACAATGGTCAGAAATGGCAGAAATAGTGAGCAGTCGAAACTGTCAGGTATGAAATAACACTCTAGGTCTGAAAAAAAAGAACCTAATAACATGGAAGGGCATCTGTTTTTCCATAGTGCTTTTCCACCTTCAAGGCACTCAAAGAGCTTTACATCAAGGAGCCATCCATTCACACACTTTCATACACACATAAACATTCATGTCTTCAGATACTGGTGGCGGGGTGGGTTAAGTGTCTTGCCCAAGGATACAACTGTGGCATTTATCTGTGGGAGGTGGATTGCACCGCCAACCTGTGGGTCAGTAGATCTGGCCACACTACCAATGATGTTTACGTCAAGTGCGTAATTCAACCCACCAACCTTCAGAACAGTGGACAAACAGTCTACCACCTGAGCTACTGTCACACTACTGGCACTCTATGGTAACCCCACTGCTGAAAAATCCAGAAGCTCAAAATAAATGTACTGTATTTTTGTTTTTTTTTTATTTTAGTATAGCCTATTTTTGAAAATGGACAAGAGAGTTGGACCAATATTACCATTTCTTTTAAACAATTTGTCTAATGGACCCTCCTTGTTGTCATTGTGTCCAGGCCTTATAAATCACTGGTAAGTAATTGCCCCAGCTCAGTGATAGCAAAGAGGATGCCACCACACGTCTGAGGAAATAATTATTGCTACAAAGAGGCTTCTCCAGCTGCCTCTGCTCCCTCTAGATAACTGAGTGGGCCTGTGCACTGTAAGACACAGAATGGAACACTACTATTACTGGGAATGGGGTAAACTATATGAGACCGGGCTATATGGCAACAAATACGACTTTTTTTTTTTCTTTGTTTAATTCGTATATGATTCACTCTTATGTTGATGAAATAAACATATTAATGTATTATAAGACAGATTGTTACATTTCTTCCTCCAAACTCTGAACCTTGCTCTAAGTACATCCTTTTACTGATGGTCTTTGTTAATTCTACTAAGTTGTCTAAATTCATGTTTTAGAGTTATATTCTGGTTATTCTCTGGCTACCAGTGCTCATTAGGACTTGGCTTAGGTTTAGACTTGGCTTGCATTGGTCCTGGTTAAGTCGTGGTTTAGATCTTGCTCAGTTTTGACTGCAACTGATACTATCATAGAATAGTCCTGATATAGACTCCAGGTAGACCCAGGTTTAGTTCTGTTTTAGACCTTGTTAAGTGCTTTACTTTTGTCCAAGCTGTTTAGTTTGATGAGAGGAGCTTGGAATCGAGCCGCTGCTCCTCCACGTCGAGAGGAGCCAGCTCAGGTGGCTCGGGCATCTGTTCCGGATGCCTCTTATGCACCTCCCTCGGGCATGTCACACTGGACAGAGGCCCCGCAGAAGACCTAGCATACCCTGGACCTGGGAAAGCCTTGGGGTCTCCCCCATAGGAGCTGGAGGAATTTTCCGGGGTGAAGGAAGTCTGGGAGTCCATGCTTAGACTGCTGGCCCCGCGACCCGGTCCCGGATAAGCGGAAGAAAATGGATGAATGGATGTTTAGTTTGGAGATGGTATATATGATAGTATATTTTTTGTTCCTTCTTCATATATATATATATATATATATATATATATATATATATATATATATATATATATATATATAGAACTTTATTTTGTCAATTTAAGCACAATTTGTGTTTGCTTAGTTGTTGTGAAAATCCCATACTCAATTAGTGAAATGCACAGTTATTTTTTACACTGCGGGGTCCTCTGCAGCAGTGCGCACCATCCTCAGCACTTATTACATTGGAGCCACCACAGGGAGCAGTCACGTGACATTCTGAGGTCTGTGCTTTGGGGAAAACTGCATGTGAGGGCTCAATGTCACTGATCCCTGTACAATGGAAGAGAGAGACAGACGCAGACAGACAGAGAGAGAGGGAGAGGGGGGAGTGAGGGAGAGAGAGAAAGGGCAAAATGACAAGAGGAAGAGGGAGAGAGATATACAAAAAGAAGTAGAGAAAGACAAACAAGAGAGGGCGAGAGAAAGGACAATTGGACAGAGGGGAGGTGAGGAAAAACGTGAGGGAGAAGACTGAGAGAAAGTTTGAGAGAAGGAGGGAGAACGAGAGAAGGGAAAAGAGATAGAGGTGAAAAAAGAGATGGAGAGACAGCGAGAGAGGAATGAAGAATATGAAAAGAGATGAAGAGGGAGAGAGATGGAGATACAAGGATGGATAAATAGATGGAGGCTGAAAAAGATGGAGGAGAGAGAGAGAGGAACAACAAGACAGAGAGAATGAATGTCTGAGAAAGAGAAAAGGATGGAAAGAGAGGGAATGAGAAAAAATGGAAGAATGAGATAAAGAGGGAGAGAGAGAAGGAGGAAGAAAGGGGTTGGGGGGACAGATGAAGAAAATGAAGATTGAGAGACGGAGGGAGAAAGGAATAGAGATAGAGACATAGACTAAAGAAAGATGGCAAAGGAGTGAGAAGAGAGAGAGGACAGGGAAGAGATGAAGAGATTGAGGGAGTAGGAAGAGAGAGAGAAAGGGAGAAAGAGAGAAAAACAGGAAGGGAGAAAAAAAGGAGAGAGGGAGGTAAGTAAGAAAAGGACAGGGAGAGGGGGAGAGAAAAGTAGAGAGGGTGGGAGAAAGAGGGAGCGAGAAAAAAAGGGAGAGGGGGAGGGAGAAAAAAGAGAGGGGGAGAGAGAGAGGGAGAAAGAAAAGGAGAGAGGGAAGGAGAAAGAAAGAAAGAAAGGGAGAGGGAGAGAGAAAGAAAAGAGGGAGAGGAGAAGAGAAAAGTAGAGAGGGAGGGAGAAAGAGAGGGAGCGAGAAAGAAAGAGAGAGGGAGAGAGAAAAAAGGAGGGGGGGAGAGGGAGAAAGAAAAGGAGAGAGGGAAGGAGAAAGAAACAGAGAGGGAGGGAGAAAAAAGGAGAGGGATGGAGAAAGAAAGAAAGAAAGAAAAGGAGAGGGAGAGGAAAAAAGAAAAGGAGAGGGAGAAAGAAAGAAAGAAAGAAAGAAAAGGAGAGGGGGAAAGAAAGAAAGAAAAGAAGAGGGAGAGAGGAAAAAGAAAAGGAGAGACTGAGGGGGAGAGAGGAAAGGAGAGAGAGGGAGGGAAAAAGAAAAGCAGAGGGAGAGAGAAAGAAAGAAAAGGAGAGGGAGAGAGAAAGAAAGGAAAGAGGGAGGGGGAGAGAGGAAAGGAGAGAGAGGAGAAAGAAAGAAAAGGAGAGGGAGAAAGAAAAGGGTTGGGGGGACAGGTAAAAGAAATGAAGATTGAGAGGTGGAGGCAGAAAGGAAAAGCGGTAGAGATAGAGTGAAACAAGATGGCAAAGGAGTGAGAAGAGAAAGGGACAGAGGGGAGAGATGAAGAGAGTGAGAGAGAAAAGGAGAGAGGAGGAGAGAGTCGTGACCAGAAAATCTCCTGGTGCAGCTCCTCTCACACCCACATACGCATCCACACACAGATCCACACACAGATCCTCGTAGTTATCCACCGAGGGGAGAGGAGTAAAACATGCACACTGTTTCTGAGGCCAAGATGATGCAGAAGAGAACAGAGCGTGAATACACAGCTGCTTGAACTCGGCCTTATTCCCCCTCACTCCAGGAAACCCTCGACGTCCAACTGGCCCAATCCCAGCTCTGTTAAACCCTGATGTGTCTGAATTCAACCTCCCAGAGCGGTGCACACTTGATGTATGGAGCGCTCCAGACTAAAGCTGTGGTCTTTGGAGTTATATTCTCTCTATTTTACGGTCTGGGTCAGTAAATCCTGGGGAGACCAGTGCTTACTTTTTCTTATAGATTCTGTATGTTCCACGCACTTCCTTACATCTTGATTTTGCTATTTACCATTCTAAGGATATAACAACTGATTATAATGACTGAAATTTTACTACCTAGTCAGTTTCCAAGTGTTCATTTAACACTTAAAGAGTACAGATTTACACTATTTCTGAGTGTAAATGATCAGTACGTGTACAGAGTTACATTTACTCTAGCTTAAGAGTTCTGTAGCAGAGGGGGGGTGCTTCAAAGGGGATCCCCACTTTCATTTATTTAATTATAACACAGGTAAGTCTGGCTGTAAATAGTGGAAAAATATACAATTCTTTATTTTAGTTCATATTAAAAGAGCTCATTTTACACATTTTTAAAAAAGGTACACATTCAACACAACAATTTGGGGAGCTAAAATCTGGGACACAACTAAACCAAACCGCGCAAAAACGATATTAGTAATGCAAAAAAGAAAGATTAATCAAACCAAGGCAAATAGTTGAATCCCAGGTTTCAGGAACCAAAGTGCTAGTGCAGTGCAAATATCTATTTATATATAAAAAGGTGCTATAGTATTTTCTTTTAGATGTAAAGTGTTAGATGCGTGGTCTTAATGTTGAGACTTTCGATCACAGGTGTCAAACATATGGCCCAGGGGCCAGATGCAGCCCTCCAAGACCTTTAATCTGGCCCTCAGCTGATTTTCTACTAAAATATTTTAATTATATTTTCTATTAAAATATTGGTAATTTTCTGAGAATAGCAGCATCTCCAGTGTCTCTGTACGTGGCCCCTCCCAGCAGAGCAGCACAAATGAAGACTTGTCTCTTTCCAAACGCTCTTAAAGGACGATCGTTTTGACTGTTGGTCGTGCAAAATGTCAAAAATGAGAAAGTGGTTTTCCAAGAAAAATTGACTTATTCCTATTTGCATACAAGTTAATGTTAAAACATTGTGTTGAAACTGCATCTTTTCTCAAGTTTCAGGTTGTTCATAATATTATAATATTTTGTAAAAGAAAGAGTTCATCAATTAAAACAAGATTTCTGTGATAGATTTGTGTTTCTCTGCACAAATATTTGAACTTATTGTTATTTTTGGGGTTTATATGCCATGAGTTTTCTGATCCGGCCCCTTTAGGATCAAAGTAGGCTGGATATGGCCCCCAAACCAAAATGAGTTTGACACCCCTGCTTTAGATGTTTTAAAGTGCAAGGTGCTGTTAGATTGCACTATCCCCTATTGCACAAACCGCCCTAGCTGATAAATACACACACTATAGCAACTACACTAACTACAGATAATAGGAATTACAGAATCAGACTTTACGAGAGAATTTAGAGACAATTTCAAGAGAATTTGAGAGCAGAAACTAACAGCAGCAGCATAATCTGTCACACAGAGATACACCGATTACCACACGCCATAAAATGCCACCACCCCCAAACATACACCCCCCAGAGCCTCTACCTGGGGCCGTACTCTACATGGGGCCGGGAGCGCGTTAGGAGAGGCTGCCGTCTCCGCCTGCTCCAGACTTCACCTTTAAATGTAATCACCAGAAGCAAGGCATTAAAACAAGTTCTGAGAGAAACATTGAAGGAACAACTCCAATACTTACACGCGCCACATTCACAAGCCACAGAAAGCCCCGACTGCCCCACTACGACGTGCGCAGTCTTTTCTAATCGCTAATCAGTGACGCCGGGAGCCACGCACAGCGACGCACAGGTGGACACATTCACGGACACACTACAGTCAGAGAATAGTCTAACCACCCGGTTACAGTTCAAATATTCAGTGTCTGTTTAACTTTTTAGGATAATTTGATACGTTTTATATCTCACGATTCTATTTTTTGGAGGGTTAACTCTACACCCAGAACTATGACCTAATGCTTTTTTTTTTTTTTTTCACATTTAAAGCCAATGTAAACTCCTGTGGCTTCTGGCAAGATTAGGTATTATGCTTCTATAGACGGGTTGTGATTGAAATAAATTGTACTTGAACCATATGTTCATAAATATAACTATTTGGAAAATCACACAGCTCTGTTCTTTTTATTATAGATGATAAAGTAGTTCTGGTCTTATATATCTAAAACAGCAATTATGATAGTATCCATATTACAATTAAAATTAACACCTCTACATCTTCACTTGTAATACTACTTATTAATATGTATTTTTAGCCAGGAACGAGATTAATAATTACATATTGTACATATTTTAAGTAACACAATTAAAAAAAAGGTTTGCACTGACTGAAAATAGATTGGCTGCATCCTCCAAAGAAGTAGAAGTAGTAGTAGAAGTAGTAGTGGATCTGTGTTGATAAGTATGTTCCTTGTGGACATGGGAGGTGATGTATAAACCCAGACTGCTATCGTCCTGGGGTTAGAACGAGGTGGTGCTGATCAAAAATCTTTAGATCAGTTCAGTGACTCTGAGGCACAGGGCAGTCCCTCTGGAGCCCACACCAGTGCTCATTTTTCTCTCAACAAAACAAAGGAAATGTGGCCTTTTCAGACAGCAAAGAAATGACCAATATCAAACAAACAATTCCGACATTTTAGACCATTTTACATTTCTGCTTTTCTATAATACTGTGAACACTTTGTTTTAGACTGCTGCCCATAATGTCAACCAGGAATGTAGAGGAGAAACATAACTTCACAAGTGACACCATTTATGAAATTTAGATCACATCATATAGTTTGTGACTAAAGGTTTATGTAAACGGGTCAGATTTGCATTTACACAGGTTGCTAGAATTAAAATGACTTATTTTTCTTCTCTTTTTTCTCCAAATGTTGTGGTGGTCTATACACGCAGTTGTCAATTACCGTATTTTCCGGGCTATTAGGCGCTCTGGATTATAAGACGCACTGTCAATTAAATGGTCTATTTTTTTTACTTTTTTTACAAATAAACTGCACCAGACTTTAAACGAAACACAACAGTTCGATGGGTCAGTTGGACTTTGTTTGTCGCGCTCACGGTGACTCTTGTTCAGTTGTGGCATGTAGGGAGGGTGATGTCTGGGACCGCTGGATTGTCGGCGTGTTCGCAGTGACTCAGTTGTTCAGTTGTGTCTAGAAGTGGCACATTGCACTCGCTTTTTCAGTTCGCTCCTCCGTTACGTTCCTCGTCCGCGTGGAGTGATGAGTGTGGCTGTGGGTGTTTTTCGCTGCGCGTCGCTGTCTGCTCCGTGCGTGTTTGCGTGCACTGTGGTTTTTGCGGCTTACTGAAATCGTGCTGGGACACTCAAGTGGATTCGTGTATAGGACACTCTGGCTTGTGGGGCTCACGATTGTTTTTTGATGGGGTTGGAGGCTTAAGAGTGCGTCTAATATCCCAGAAAATACAGTAACCAGTTTTTTTTTACATCTCCAATGTTCACATATTATGCGTCTAATTTTATCAGAAAATGATTAAAGCTTAATAGAGATGTTAACCTTTAAACATTTCGGTTGGGGTCTGTCACCTTCTTGTTTCTACAGAGATGCCATTGCTCTGCTTCAAATGTTTCACAATATAACATTAAATAGAACTACCATAAATTAATTCAATTACAGGTAGCTTTCTTGCTCAAAACTACTTAGAAAAAAGCACATTCTGACTGTGAGCTTGGTTGCCTCTCCAGAGATCTGACCACGTAACTTCTGGTCTGGTCTGGTCTGGTTTGGTCTCCATGATGATATTAACATCTCCATGGAGAAAAAGCATTGGACGGGCCTTCCACCAGAAAAGTTATACAATGCACCTTTAACTATTGGTGATTCTTTTGGACCAGATAGACAGGTCTTCGTTATCTGCTTGTTAACTGTCCACTGTTCCCGTTCCTTCTATGCAGTTCTCTACTTGTCAAACTTTGTATAACTTTATATGGAACTCCAACTCCAACTGCAGATCACCTCCTACCTGTGGCTGCAGTTATGAATAAAATTTCCTGAACCTGAATTTGATCGAATTCAAATCAGCCACAGTCACTTTATTTTTATTTCACAAAACTGTTCATACAAAGATAAATTACCCATTAAAATCTATGTGAGAGTAAATGATTATCTCTTTTTCTCTTTGTGTCAAATATGTGTAGACCTCATTAGAAAAGATAGAAAAATTATAAATGTAACTGAAAAAAATATACAAAAGCACATTGTATTTTTGTGTAATTGAAACAACTGTCCTTCTTTCCTATTATCTCCTGTTTTGTGCTCACTCACCGCAACATAACGTTCCTCATAGACTGCACTGCGCCATATGGACTCAGAACATTTGAACAGAAAACTGCCAAACTCTCTCACTTTTGTCTTGGAGCTGCAAAGTCTGTCTCAATAACGCAATAATAGTGGTGTTTGTGAAGCCAGGGCCATTATAGGTACTTCTGGGTTAGTTTTATGGTAGTAATTAGGACCAAGAGCAAAACAACTTTAGTTTTAAAGCAGGCCAGGAGGGTTATTTTAGATTGAGTGGTGTATAGTTTGCTGCTTTAGGTAAAGACTTGGAAAAGAGTGGTCTGAATATTAATGTATGGTCCATTCCTTGGTACAAATGGCGCAGTATAAACAATGTTCAGAGACAAGGGTGTAAGCAAAAAGGCAATGAAAAACGTACATTTTGTTAGAAGAAAGGAAATCTATGAAAAGTAGTTAGGACAGCATCAGTAGTAGTAGCTGTGTTGTAGTGGTAATAAAGTACCATAAATTCCGGACTATAAGCCACTACTTTTTTCTCACACTTTGAATCCTGCAGCTAATAAAACGATGCGGTTAATATATGGACGGATTCTTTGTTTGGCACATTGTCCATTCATATATATGGCCTATAGTTTGGCAACACAGCAGATACACGCAGCCTGAGTGCAGAAAACATCTCTGTCTGTGCGGTTCACACATGGATCTAGGGTTCACATGAAGTTGCTACACTAGCTAGTGATATTGTCAGTGCACTCAAATAATTTATCGCTGTGTGATAAAAAAAAAAGTTATGATGCTAAATTAACATTAGTGAGTGTGATACGTCTTACTCGCATGTGTAAATGACGAAAAGCAACGTCTCAAACTTCAGTAGCCGGACATCCACTCAAGCCTGACTGATAGAACTAGCCCCGCCCCCGAGAGAGTCTGAAATCTGCTGAAATCCTATGAGACACTGACATGACGCAGACAGGACAGAGGCTCTTGCAGGAGACATGCACAGTAGAGTGCAGAGAGAGAAGGTGGTAATGCGCCGAGGAAGATCTGATTGTGTTTTGAACAGTTATTTTGCGCTTCATGCACACACACTTCTCATGGAAAACACACGAAGAAATACAGATGATGCACCTTTTAAGTTATCAGCGATTGATGTGGCTATGGAAGAAGGAAACAGACTCAATGCAAAAAGACGACAAAACCTTTCAGAGGTGATAAAAGCAGATGGTACAAACTTGAAAACATGAAAAGACGTGGACACCTGCGGCTTATATTCAGATGCGGCCTATATATGAACAATATAAAATTTTTGTTCAAATTTTGTTGAAGCAGCTCATATTCAGGTGCGCTCAATAGTCCGGAAAATACGGTAAGTCAGTGGTAAAGTGTAAGCAGTAGTGGTAATAGCAGAAGTAAATAATTTTGTGCCAATTTAATTTATTATTGGCTAAAAAGGTTATCTTTATTTTACTGACCTTTATTTAGCCAGGATGTTGTACATGATGTATTGTATGTGTTTTTAGTCGTAGCGGAAACCCAAGCACCAGGAGGAAACGTACGCAGGCAAGAGAAGAACATGCAAACTCCACACAGGACCTTTTTGCTGTGAGGCGAGAGTGCTAACCAATTTGCCACCGTGCCACCCATCTTTTTAAAGTACTGAATTGTTGAGTAGTTTACTTGTAACTGTGCTCTTACCAAAGTTGAGACTGCAGCGGGATTATAGTCCTTACATTGTCACTATAAGCATTGGAGGAGCTGGAGAGTGTGTGAGTGAATAATGACAACTGTGGAGCAAGCGATTCTGTAGCTAAACCAATAGACAGAAAAATATACGGAGACATTGAGTAGCCAAAATGCACTCGTTTCTGCTTGGCTTGTCTCCTGCAGTGATGGAGCTACTAGAAATGTGATTTAGAGTTTTAATACAAGAGGCCGTTTCTACACATGTGCATCTACAAGGCACTTTACTGCTCCATCAGACTGCAATATGTGACTGAAGCATGTACAGCGGAAAAAATATCAATGCTTTTTTTCAGATATCCTTCTTTCAAATGAGCCGCTGCAGCTCATCTCTGACTGGCTGGTGCTAGATGTAGCTTATATAGGCTTATGACCCTGTGTTCCACTATGCAGGGGACGTTTATCATTCACTGTTAATGGAAACTATAAACAGGAGAACAAGCGCTTCATTTGTGAGATACCATGAGCAGATGCAAGATCGGTGACTTTGCTAAGATTAAGACAACGATTTATGTATGGGAGCTAGCTTAGTCAATATTTTATCTATGGATTAGCATATCGTTGAGTAGAGTAAATGCCAAGCCACTATTGACAATATTTATGGAGATAAATGGCATCTACAGGACATACAAGCAGCTCATAGTACTTGAATAGTACTATTGATACTTTGCAGCGACATCACACTGGGGGTGTACTACATGTATCTCTATTGGCGGAATGTTCAGCAGTTACCATGGTGACACAATGCAAACATTAGCCCACACACATTTTTTGAAACACAAGAATAAAAACACAAAACTGATTTAAACAGCACATTTTCAGGAGCCATTTGAACGTTCTTGGTCCTGTTTAGATCAGGTTGCTTTATTCCAAGCTGTAGGTAAATTTATTTTGCAGATTTGAGAGGCTGGTTCCACATTTCCTATTTCACTAGCTGGGACCAACAACAACAACAACAACAACAACACAGTGCGAAGAAGTTTATTGATAATGTACGAAGCGAGGCAGAGATGGCTGGGTTGAGACTATGGGTGGGGGCTCCGTCTAAATCTGAAATTGGCCCAGCCGGAACGGGACCCCCCTTGTAGGGGTCTTATGACTGAAAGACAAAATAGGGGGTGGGAGGGTGGGGTCGAGTTAGCCAAGACAAACTGGGATGATGGGAAAGGCTGCTACATATAGGCTTCTGGGAAATTAGTGAGAGGAGAGGGCCACTGCCCCTGAATCTCAGTTAATCATATTAACTACATTTCATTCATCCACACATACATGATAAACACATATAAATAAATAAATAAATATTAGGTGTTTTAATTTTCAACAAAATATGCAGAAAGCCCTCTCTGTTTGTGGATATATGTTGTTCTTCTTTCTCCTTTCCCTCTGTGCTTGTAGGCACCACTTGAGCCCTGTGTTGTCCAAATAACTCCAGGTTTGTGTTGCAGTGGGTGGTAAGAATCAAAAAGCAGGTACTGGTCCGTGTGTGTGGGCTTCAGTTTCAGTTTCAGAGTAGTTAGTTAGCTCCTCCCTGCAGGCAGCAATAAGGAAGTGTCCACCAGCATTCTGACCAGAACTGAAGAAGCAGCTTGGATGAGCTACGAAACGTATTCGACTTAAAACTTTTGTACAGTCAACAAACTGAATTTCTCCTTTGCCAAACTGAAACTGTTTGCTAATGGTAACTATCTTATGTCTGTAATGCTGTCTGCAAGGGATTTGTTCAACAGCACAAATCAGCTCACTTGTAGTAGTTCCAGCTAAAACAGTTCTTTCTGGTCAGTCTAAGTCTAACTTGAGTAACAGAGCTTCAGTTGCAAAGTATCAATAGCAGTAAAAGCATATGTAGAGCGTGTTGTATCTTTTTCTCATATCACACGGCTCTACCATATACCAAACACAACCTATACTTAAATAACATCGGGGACATCCAAGGAGATGAAATGAATAAACCATAAAACGGCATTCAAGGAAGACACATGAAAGGAATGATAATAAGACAGAGATGGAGCATAAATAAATGTCGTCTAGCCTGCTTTAGAGGGAGAAACAGACAGGTTAGAACAGCATACTACCCACAATCCTCTGAGGCACGTGTCCTGACGGTCAGAGCTAGCGTCACAGCACATGAGACTCCCGGGGGGCGCTGTATGTCACGCCCCAACGCACACACACACATGGACACGTTGCAGAGGAAGTGACACAGGAGAGAGGGGAAAAAAAAAGAGTGAAAGAAGGAAAAAGAGGGTTGGGGGGCAAATAGTGAGTCAGAGTGAGAAAGGGATGAAAAGAGCAGGAGAAAGAGGAGAGAAATCGTGAAGAGGTTAGAGCGCTGCAGTGATATGAGTGGAGGAACGTGATAAGGCCAATGCCAAATGTCAGATTTAGAGAGCTTCAGCTGGTGTAGAAATAAATGCATAAAATGTGAGAAGTGTGGAGAATGTCACGATCACATACAAGGCTGAAAATTGTTGTAGTAGTACTGTGGGGGTACTACTACTACAGCAGTGGGAGAGGTGAGTGGTATCAGTTCATGATAACGGATCAAGAGTAGATAAGTGGGAGTAGTGGTAGTGTTAGTAGTAGGAGTATGGGAGAAGTAGGAGAAGTAGTAGATAGTAGTAGGAGTAGCAGAAGAAGTAGGAGTAGTAGGAGGAAGAGGTGGTGGTAATTTTGATAGTTGTAGGTGGTGATAGCAGTAGTAAGTCATTAATGGTAGTAGTGAATCTGTGTATCGTTCATTTTATTTGTTTTTCAAAATAAAATCAATAATAAGAAAATGTTTTTTTTTACATTGCTCATTTAAACATAAAGTCGAAAACCAGTTGTTATCTGTTTTTTTATTTTGGTTTTTGGAGATCAGTAATAAAGAAAACAGTCGTTTGTTCATTTTCTTATTTTTTGAATTTTGAAAAACGAATGATACGTAGATTGTAGCATAGTTACTGTAGGGCAGGAGTGTCAAACTCAAATTCACAGAGGGTCAAAATTAAAAACTTGGACTAAGTCGTGGGCCAAACTACATATTTATTGAAAAATTTCAACAGCATCTGCATATTTCCTGTTCTTTTGAGATATGTAATGTTAAACCTTTTCTAATTAAAATAAATGTTTAATAGTTTTGCTCATTTGACATGTCTGCTATAGGGATATTAAATTTTAATCTTAACAGTTATTCACGATTATTAACACGTTATAATGATATAAACAGCCACATAAAAACACTTCACATTTAGGTTTTGATTAGAGATTAAATTGAAATGACTTAATTTTGCTCCCAAAATGGTCACAATTGTTATTTTTTAGTTCTTACAATTATAATGTGACTTGAATAACAATTATTGATTAACCAAATTATCTTGACATCCCTAGTGAGAGTAGGTATAATAATAAATGTAGTTCTAATACTGTGCTACACTTCTAAGCAGAGAATTCAAACTGAAAATGTCTGCAATATAAAGTAGAGAAACAGTGAGGAATTGGCAAGAAATACCCAAATGCCACAAAATGTTTCTTTTTGCAAATTGTGAAATAGAGGCACAAATATAGAGATGCAGAAAACATCGCACTGGCAGCTGTGTCATTCATTAAATGTGTATACAGCTCAACAGTTACAGGAGTCCTCTCACCACCACAGGCACCATTATTTTCACTGCTGACAGCTGAACAAATATAAGGTCCTATACTATGCAATTGACTCTTACGCACTTTAAGTCATGTGGAAATGCTGTTACCTCATCAAAACATAACCAGACTTGTGCTTTGTTTCATTCGCACAATGTTTGAGTCACCCTTTATTATTAATTCGTTGACATCTCCAAAGCTCAAAATGCTCTGTTCCACCTTGTGATGTCATGAAGTGGTAATTTTCAATTTAACTGCTACCATTTACCTTTTGTTTAGTAGGGATTGGCAATTCCAGAGCTGAAATTAACCAGATGATTCTAAGAACTTTGTATGGATTTTAAAAACATACTGGAGCACTTCCTGTATCCTCATTCCTGTATCCCTGTACCATATGACATCAGAAGGTGGAACAGAGTGTTCAGCCTAAATATGCAGGATTTGTGCGTTAGATATGTGTGAATGAAACAAAAAAAAATAAAAAATAATAAAAATAATAAAAAATAATTTGTGCACATTGTACCTGCATGTTTTAGTTGCCATGAACTGGGTTTCTATCCTGATTCATCAGCCGGTTTCACTTCGTAGAAACCGTCTGACCTCGCAGTGTTAGAATTCATTTGCTTAGCAGTAAGTGGGTACTTTTTTTATTTAACCAATCACTGCTATTTGGTTGTGACGTATATAATGAGCTGCTAACGGGACTAACTGGTATATTAAGTTTTTCCCAAATCCCGTAGAAAGAAGGGCAATAAAATCTTCCCCCTTGATAAAATTCACCAAACATTCTTTTTGTTCTGGCTTTAAATCCTCGATATCAGGAATCGTTGCCAACACAGAATGTATGGCTCTTCGCAGATTGGCTGGTGCCCGAACTTGCATTTCCGGGGGTTTTGTGAACCGTCTAGTGTATTCTGATTCCTGACCTAGTCACTGGAGAGAAATGAAATTGAGCGGAGGCACTAGGTGGCATCATCCTGGCTAATGGGTTTCAGCTTCATGCTAATTTTTCATCACAAAAAAGAAACCGCCTTTATAAAATTATGCTTTAAGTTTGTAATAAATAGTAAAAGATGAAAGGAAATGATGATGGTGATAATATTATTTAAGTATTGTGACTGAAAATGTTTATTAAAAAAGAGGGCAAAAAAAAGAGAGAGAGAAAATGAATTTAAATGGGGGCAGCATTTTTGTTGTTTTGTATTTGTTGTGGGTGTTGTTCTATTTTTTTGTATTTTGTTAAATGTTATGTTCTGTTGTCTTTAATTAAAAAAAATAAAATAAAACAATAATAATAAAAATGCATCACTCTAAAATGTATAATATTGCAATAGTTATCACCGAAGACATTTGAAGACATGTTAGCACTAACACTACTGAAATATCGTGATATCGTATCGTCAAAGTTCTCACAATAATATCATGGATCATCACAATATATCGAATTACAAGTCTCGTTGCTTAAATTAAGAGTTATGGTGCAGCAATAGCTAAAAAAAACAGAACTGCATAGATGATGATCCTTTGCTCCATTTCAGTGCAGACTACAAGAAGAAATAACAGTTCTTTTAGTATTTTTAAGTTATAGTTCTTTGGATTATGTCTTGTTAAGGCATTTTAAGAGGAAAAAGTAGCATATTCACAGTTTTGTTAGACTCCACAAAATATCGCAATAAATATCGTACCTTGAGATGTATATTGTGAAAATATCGTACTGAGAGATTTGGATATTGTTACATCCCTAATCGTGAGCCTCCCCACCATATCGTGAGCTTTCCCATGATATCGCAATAAATATCGTACCGTGAGGTTTATACTGTGAAGATCGTGAGACTTGGATATCGTTACACCCCTAGTTAGTACATTCCAGATGGAAAATATCATCTGAATATTGTGATCAAGATAATGGAAAAACAATTTTGTCAATTTCGCCCACCCCTACTCTTAAAAATAAAAAACAACTGTTGCAAATTTACATAATATTAGTAGATTAAAGATGTAATTGGAATGTCAAACCTATAGGAACACTCATCTATACCTGACCATGACTATACTGGTAATCTGGCATGGACCATTACACTGTGCCTCTATATTGTGCTTTAGCCAGATGAAAAAGAGCATCTCAACTTGCGATGCTTTGAAGCTGCCATCACAGAGGAAACATAGCGTGTGTGGCAAGCTGCTGCAGGCTACAAACATTCACACTTCATTTTCTCTGCTTCCTCTATACATACTCTATACATACATATTATCCAAGATGGCTCCGCTTGATTAGCTCTATAGGCTACTCCAGCTGTTCAATATGTCCATGCTATAGTGAAAGTTAATTAGCACCTTTCTCAATTGGTAATTCGCTTATCTTTGTCCGCGTAGAGGTAATGTCAAATGTGACTGGATGATGGTATCTGTGTTATTTTATCCTGTCAAAGCATTCAAGTGTAATTGATTGAAATGAACAGTCCATACTGGAATAAAGCAGTTTTATCACATATTGGACATGCCATAATCAATTTGAACGCATTGCAATATTGCTTTATTAGTCCTGAGAATATGCAGAGGTTGGCAGTAATGTAGCACTGACCGTGAAGCTCTCAAAATGCATACAAGCATTTTTAAAAGGTATTCACTTTCTGTTTATTCACTATCTCAAATGGTGGGCAAAGGCTGATGATTTACTGTGTTAGAAAGAAATGTCCAAAATATGAATCACATGGCTTAACGTCCATTCAGCTGACAACAATGGCATCCTTAATGGTGAATAATGGCACCACTGTCAGAAATTCATCATCACAGGCCCAATAATTACAGATATATTAACCATAAACCAGGTCTACAAATCTGCAATCTGACAATGAAATAGCAACTTCCATTTTAGAATTCTGACCTGTCCTCCAGCTCAATTTTAAAACTCTGACATTACACAGAATGGATTTTTGTTAGTCTGTCTACATCTCCAAATCTCAAAATGCTCTGTTCTGCTTTCTCATGTCATGAAACTAAGTTTTCAAGTGAACAGCTACCTTTAACTAGCCAGGCTGGCACCACCTAGTGCCTCCGCTCAATTTCATTTCTCTCCAGCGACTAGGTCAGGAATCGGAATACACTAGACGGAGACATTAGATTCTCAAAATCCAGAAAGTTGAGTTCGGGCACCAAGCCAATTAGCGAAGAGCCATACCACACACAACTCCAGGTATGTTTTTGATGAGGAAACAAAATTATAACAGATCTATAGGGATTCTGGACTGTGATCTTACGTGAACCAAACCTGCTTCCATCTTGACCTATTTGCCTAATCTCATTCCTGACTTCCATCCCTGAGCAATAAAAAAACTAATACGATAACCTTTTTCAAATCAATAATAATGGTTTTGGTAATTACTTAAGATTTATGCTGCCCGGAAAAGGAAGTCGATATCTCCTAGGAATTATGCAAATATATACATATATATTTTTTATAACTATATAAAAATGTTTGACTATTGTTGCTAAAATTTGTATTAAATTGTGGAACTATTTCAGACAACTGTTTTTTCTTTTTTTTATTGTTTGATAGATGATTTGATAGATGGATTAATTTGATTGTTTGATAGATGGATTAATTAATTCCTGACAAGTATAACTGTTAACAGCAACCTGATGACAGTTGCACACTTTTTAATCTGTGGAATACAAGCTTGTAATTGAGTAATACATGGACACCAGTATGTCTTAGATTTTCTTTCTTTTCAGTCTTCATTTTGGTTTGTGACACCCACATAACAACAGCAACGCTCTGCACACCACAAGCTCCAGCTAATGAGCAGATCTGGACCAAAGACCATTCTCTTACAAGTCATTATAAAGCTCGGAGAGAGAGGGAGAAAGAGACAGAGAAAGAGACGGAGAGAGAGACCACATTGAAATGAATGCAGAAGCGTTTTTTCAGTCAGTTCAGATGACATCACACCATTGTATAGGTACCTTCATCTGCGTGTGTGCTAGTCTTCCATTTTGACAAACAGTGGAGCAGATACCATGCAGATATCTTTGATGTTTCCGTTAATTTTACTATACTACATTATTATTATGTGCATATGCTATAGCTACTTTGTTTTACTCTGGATTCCCTGTCTAGTACAAATCTTATTTATCCAAGCCTGGACCAACTCAGTGTTCCTCTATGGTCAATGGAATCATTATAGAGTAGTCGTTGTACTTCCTTTGCACTTCCATGTTAAAGTAAGATTAGAATTCTTGACGATTTGATTTGCATGCTAATCCTGATATGCAACAATCAGAAACAAAATAAAGCAACTGAAAAGCATGAGGTATAAAATGTAATTCATCCTCAGACAGACAAAACTGCTGAGCTGATCTATTTAAATAAGTTGTGATTTTCTTGTCTGGTGTGCTTTTCAGAAGGTACTTTTCAGTTTTTATGCGGAAACAGGAAAAAGTTTGCAATGCATGTATTTTTAATGAAGTTCAGCAGCTCTGCGTGGGGGACAGTGATTTATTGCTGAATTTTGGTTTCATTGAGAAAAGCCATTATCACTTAACTCCCCTTGGCTCCATATTTAAACCCTGGGCTTAAGGTCTATTGAACCATGAAAAGGTCTCACAGTAATTGAATTCTACAATATGGAAGCAACTGGTCTGGTCTTGGTTTCTCTACCTACCTCTCTGTACTTATGATTATTCTAAAATGTCAGACTCCGAGTCATACATGTAGGGCCAAAATGCCAAAAAAAAAAATTGCTGATTTCTAACCCCAAAAATAAATAAAATTAGATATGCTCCTAGCTATGGTGAAATACTACTATGAAACGGGGGGGCTCTGTAGTTTTGAACAGGAAGTCAGTGCACCAGTTTCTTCCATAGACTGTGTAAAGAAGCCGAGTTCCATATTTGGAATTCTGAGCACGAATCATAGCAACCAAAGAGCGAAGGCTGTTGAAGGTAACCACACTGTTGGATTAGGAGGGAGCACAGGCTTAGCAACACTGTCAATCAAACCTGTTGCTAACCGTAGCTGGAGTGAACTGGGGGAAAGATGGCACCTGATTTATCTGTTATTCATGTTCATATCTCGATTTACAAACAAAACAGTGAAACAGTAAAATATGGGTTAGTACAATTATTTTAAGACCAAACTGATGACTCTGACAGCAGCTGTTTCAGAGAGAGGGGTGACAGTTTTTCAGTATAAAATGAAATGGAGCTGGAGTTGATAAAACCGTAACCACGCCCATGCTCACTTCCTATTTGGAACGCAGCGACTAGTGGGGTAGCCATGTCCATTTATATATACAGCATGGCTTCCGTAAGTTAATTATCAATGTTGTAATGGGCGGCAGTGCTCAGGTGGTAGAGCGTTCCTCTACTGATCTGAAGGTTGGCAGTTTGAATCCTGCTCTTGACATAAACATCATGGGTTGAGTGGTCAGATCCACTGATTCACAGGTTGGCTGGTGTGACTCCAGCTCACACAAATGAATGCTGTCATTGTGTCCTTGGGCAAGACACCCATCTTGTCCCCAGTGTCTGCGTACACAGGTGAGTGAATGAGTGAGTGACTATGTGACTTCTATCTGTTCTTTTAATGAAAATGCGACCCAGGCCAATTGGATATGTGCTCCTAAAACCAATACATATTCAATCTTTTGATCGCATGCATCCCACCTACCCATCAGGCTCGGAGTCTATTCAATGGAGGGAAAGCGGGGTTAGTGGGTTAATTCATATTTGGGAGGATCGCTGTGTTCAGGCCAAACTGGAGGGGTCATATCGGAACGGGACAGTTTTTGAAATGATTGCCAAAGAAATGACCGAGCCAGACGGTCCTGGCTCCAAAGTCAACAAAAAATAAAGAGCCTGCAAGCCAAATACATGGAGGTTAAAGACTCAAACAAAGCAGCCGTGAAGTGTAATCTTTCCATTTTACGAAGAACTGGACAGTATTTTGGGAGACAAGCTCAGCGTTTAGGC
The DNA here is from genome assembly GCF_026225935.1 of Boleophthalmus pectinirostris. Classification (NCBI taxonomy): domain Eukaryota; kingdom Metazoa; phylum Chordata; class Actinopteri; order Gobiiformes; family Gobiidae; genus Boleophthalmus; species Boleophthalmus pectinirostris. The sequence continues at coordinate 31,109,588 of NW_026571299.1, forward strand.
GACTTCCATAAACACTGACCACACTCGCTGCGTGTGACGTTGTCCTGCACTGTGCATGTGGACACTTTTGGGGCGTTCACATACAAGTTGCATTTAATTGGAAATGTGAACAACCTCGCAAAAAAAAAAAAAAGTCCGAATTGAGCATTAAGCCCTGCAATCTGAACGTAGCCTAATACTCAATATTCCAAAAAAGGATAACATGTCTTCTATATATTCACCCTTTTATCTTCCACATGTCACACTACTAATCCATCACCTCTACATGATTCTTAATATTAATCCAGTTGTTTCCAGTGGTTTTTGCAGATGCCACTTTCAGCACATCTCCACAGTAGCCCACACTAGTCCACCCTTACTCAGACACTGCCTCCTCTGCTGGTCCCTCATATCGACAGACTTCCAGCAAGCACACGCACACACACGCAGATGCATTCGATAATGCGCTCTGGATTAATGGATGCATCCTTCATGATACCATCTGTGAGCAGAGACTGTGGACAGGCTGAAATGTGGCTTATTTATCTTGGGGAAATATTAGCAGAGTGATCAACAGCTGTAGTCATGTCTCCAGGTTAAACGTGCTGGTGTTCAGCTGGGCAGCCTCGAGGAAAACTGCTATTGTTGAAAAAAAATCACACACTTATGCAATATAGACATCTTTATTTTTACTGTATGTGTGAATACTGCTTTACACCATCATAGGCCAGGATTTTTTTTTTGTGTGTGTTGTGTTTTGGTTTAATAAGACGCAATATACATCTTGATAAGTATATAGTGGAAAATATTTTTAAAGAAACTAGTGAAGTGGTCAACAACATTGGTCATTAATAGAACATTATAGATATTTAAAGGTCCTACATTACCCCAAAATTTACTCGTATGAGTTTTACGCCATGTTAGAATGTTTTTCCTCATCAAATACATACCTGAAGTTGTGTTTTGTTTCATTCACACATACTTGCTTAATCTTAGTTTTCAAGTTACTAGCTCCTTTTACCATTATAGAGGTTAGAGGGGGCAAACATTTTAACGTTTAAGATTTAAAGTGTGTATTGCCATGTGCACAGTAAGGAAACGCCCTGCCCTATACAATGAAATTATCACTTTATTGTCCACACCGCTGTGCATCACACATGATCAGGGGTGCAGTGGGCGTGGTACGCAGGGGGACCGTGCCTCACGGAACTCAGCGCACCCTCTGCCCTATCGCGCTTTGCGGACAACCTGCTCCATGGACTCGGGGTTCTTTCTCTCTCACAAGTCCAAGATCAATCCTGGTTTAGACTTAGTTTAGACCTGGTTCAGCCCTGTTTTAATCCTGGTTTAGTCCTGATTCAGTCCTGGTTCAGACTAGGATTCATATTTATTTCATACAATCCTTTGTGTTATTGACATATTTAAAATACTAATACTTTTTTAAAACGTAAATATTTGTTATTGGTCATATTATAGAATCAACGTCATGACATATTTCAGCTACTAGGGTGGGGCAGTGACCCCCCTGACCCCCGCAAACTCCGCCTATAGTTTGTACGTGACATCACAAGGTGGAACATAGTGTTTTCTGCTCGAGAGAAGAACTCTCAGGTGCAGGATTTGTGTCAAAAACACAGCTCCAGGTATGTTTGTGACGAGGAAACATCGCCATAACATAGATCAGATAATAGCATAATATGGACCCTTTAAGCAACATTCACAGCTACAGGCAGCAATGTAGTTTCTTTAACCAAAACAATAGTTGCAAAATACTTTATAGTCAGCAGTATTATGATATCTTGCATCATACCTACATTACATTACACATACTATACATTTCTTGCCATTTAATACAGAGGAAACACTGTTATCCTAACAGAAATAGTAATCATCATTGGCTAGACGTATGTTCATTTTTTTGCATGTATGAGATTGTAGCTGTATATGCGACTTGACTCCATTATGGTAAAACTTTTGAATTATTTGTAATTTATAAATAGAATGATACAGTAAAGGACAGAGAGTGGGAAAAGACTAGTGAGGTTTCTTTGTTTTGGAGTTACCCTTAAAAACTCCCACATCAGCATTTTGAAATAACACTGGGTGCTTCAGGGTGACATCAGGCTCACTCAAGCATAAACAGCACTGCAGTGTTCAGTCACGACAAAAGAAAATACTGAATAAGAGTTCTTTAGCCATTGTTACCGAGGTAAGAGCAGATGTACAATCAGGTCTTTCGAACTCAATTTCAATATTAAAGGAAAGGGCTCAGCAGTTGATACAGATTTTGACACCCATGTGTTTTACAGGCACATTGATCTCAATTCCAGCACAAAATATACAGTAGTACTTTTATTATCATGCTTTCTTATACTAGTTATATGCTGATACTAGGGGTGTAATGATATCCAAGTCTCACGATACTATATGATGATACGATATCACAATATTCTGGTTATTGTTACATCCCTAGCTGATATTTGAAAGGAGTGGTTTGGTTCTGGTTTGAGCCCACTTTGGTAGAACTTGTTTGGTCTTAGTGTAGTCCTGGTTTAGTCCCGGTTTAGTCAGTTTTTAAGTGGCGTGTGTGCTTGTGTAAATGCACCTTAAACCTATTGAGGAAAGAGCCAATTTCATCCTATTTTCATCCTATTTTTTCACTATCCAAATTTGTTGGGTAGCTAAAAATCGATATACTAACTAGTAATACAGTGCATGATCTTCTCCTTGTAGGTGTGCTAAGTAATTTGCTTTGACTCTGTATAAAGTGTAATTGTGCGGTGAATGGTGCCTGTGTATGGCCCTGTTCCAATCTCACACATCAATAGCTCATAATGAGAATTAAGTCACAAATGAATAGATTGAATGGACCCAAGCTTTTTAAAACCAGACCAACCATGAATTACACAATGCTACAATAAATTTACTCCCTTACAAAGCTTAGAAAAGACAGTCATTTTGTTTTGTTCCATATAACTTTTAAACTTGTAAAATGTTCTTTGTTTTCCACTCCTCTTCAAACTTTCACTCACATTTCACATTTACAGCGGGTGCCATTTTCGAGTGAAAGTCATAAAAACATTGAGGTAATAAAAATGATCCAGGAAACTTATGACTGAGCAGCAGGGACCTATAAGACTGAAGATCCATGGTGAATTGCCACTTTGAAACCTGAACACAACATTCAGGGCACAACATGGGAATCTGAACACAACATGGAAATCGCAAGGGCCTTCGTGATTCGATATGATACATGATACATTGCTCAGGATACAGCATTATCACAATATGGCAATACATGCGATAATTGCATTATTGCACATGATACTCTGTTAAATATTGCTGTTTTTAAGAATCAAATACATTTTAGCAACACTATTGTTTAACCCTACTTGTGCAGAGTTTATATGGATTAGGTCTATGATAATCATCAAAACAGTGAATATGTCAATGTATTGCATAGACAAGTTTTTTTTACACTAAATAAGAACACAAAATTGCAAAAAGATCCCCAAAAAATATATCTATAGGCAATATATTGATGCAGCAACCCATGATAATGATACTGCATCACCAAAATTAGTATGACGATATATTGGTATTTTGATATTTTTGCAAACCCCTAGTAAAGACTGGTTTATAGTCCACAGTCAAATCAGTGCAGATGTGTCCTCAGCCAATCAGAAAGCTTGAAGTATTTGTTGTTTCTCAGCCAAAAGTTACTACAGTATACTGTGTGTCAAATTTCCATTAACTCCAAGGCTTGGTTGATCCCGAAAGACCAGCGTATTTGAAAAACTGATTCGAAACAGCTTGGAACTGCTTAGGCTTGGCACAGACAAGTCTGATTATAAGCTTAATGTGATTGTTGTTTATTGCAGCAGTAAATAAATAAATGCAAATTAAATTGTTTTCCTTCCCTCAAAGCACCTGGTCCGTGATTAGCTCCACACAAGCTCGAAAAGTTCAGGTTTACATGGAGATTAGTGCTGAACTGCAGTTTTACCCAAGAACAATAGACCAGGTATTTTTACTTATACTTCTGCATACATTACTAAAACATTCTTGAGTACTGCTGCTTAACATTAAACTAGGGGTGTGCAAAAATATAAAAATGTTAGATATATTATCATTTATACTGTTACAATATCGATATTGTGGGCTGCTGTATTGATACATCCCCAAGAGTATTTTGTGGTATATTTTACTAAATTATTTTGTTATAGTGCTACAGTTTTGCTGCTTGTTTAGTGGAAGAACATTTGTTTATGCGACACATTTGACATTTTCACAGATTTGATGATTGAAATGTTTGTGTTTCATATGAACTTCGCACAAAAAGTGGTTTAACAAAGACTTTTAGTATCAAAGCCCCGGTTTAGCCTTTACTTTGTATTGAACTGTATCGAATCGATTTGAAATATACCTTATCGAACCGAAAGTGCACTGTATCGAGATATGTATCGTATCGTAGCCTATGTATTGAGGTATTCATCGTATTGGCAACTTCTTCTTCTCAAGATAATTGTAAAGTTATTCAGGAAAGGTTCATTTCTGACTTTTTTAGTACAAATGAGTATCTAGTTTCAATCGTTTTATTATCGATTACATCTGGTTTTCGATACTTTTCACAGCCCTAGCGTAGTGCCATATATCTGCAACAATTTTTTTTTTACATGAGATCACAATTTATGAGTTATTCCTCTGTTACTGAAGGAAAATGTAGTTTTATTAAAGTCCCATATCTTATCTCTATTAGATTTTCCATTTCCTCGTGGATTGTGTTCTTGAGAAGTATGAAATATCTTTAGTGACTGTAGAATCCGGTATGCACAGAACAAGCTGCTTAACCATGCAAATTGCCTTCATTGAGAGTACAGGCATAAACGCAATATGTCTACCTGAAAATCTCTGCAGCCGTAGATGGGGAATGTAATTTGAAGCAGAAATTATATACGGTAATGGTGGCACACTCATCTCTGCCGCGGTGTTGAGTTTGACAGGTTTAGTGATGGAGAAGACTCACTGATTGCTTTGGATGTCATATGTGAAAGAGCCCAGCGTTAAATGTGTTTATTTTGTTTATGACATGTTACTAATATAGGCCTTTATAGAGATTAGTGGTGCATGGTCATGTCCCTTATGGAGTTATAGTAATGGAGCATAATGTATGTAGCTTTTATACTTGATTAAGCTTTTACATCCTTGTGTCATCATGTCAGCACAATATAAACAATGGATGGGATGAGGAGTGTTAGAGATGTTAAAGGAACTAATTCACCATCTGTTTGTCTTCATGGAGATGCTATTTGCATTGCAGAATCAATTGTATGGTTCAAAGGTCTAAGGGGCTATTTTGTGATCTGATAACATGTTGTTTCAGCATCAAAAACATACCTGGAGTTGTGTTTTGTTTCATTCACACATCTTTAACACACAAACAAACCCACAAACCCTCCATAAATAGGCTGAGTTAGTCTCTCAAAAGGAAAACACACTGTTCCATCTTGTGATGCCATGTGCATTTATTCAATTACACACATTTTAATTGCTTAAAAATGCCTTGTAAATCATGCATTTTTTGGGAGCACCGTCACTACCATTCCACAGATTTGGAACCTGTAACATGGCCTACTTTTTTTCATGGAGCGAGACACATTTAATGCCATTCTGTGGAATATTCTAAGCAAAGCAATACCATTTTCATTGAGACAAACTGGCGGCGGACCCTCAACCAGAAAAGTTACCGTATTTTTCAGACTATAAATTGCACTTTTTTTTAATGAGTTGGGTGGTCCTGGGAGTAGTGAAATATGCAGCCAAAAATGGTAACTGAACAACAGAAAGAAAGTTTGGAGTGAGTGAGAAACTGGTGAAAAGTGGGGATGGAGAACACAGCTTCACAGCAACCAGGAGGGTGCAGCATGCCTGGACTTCAGTGACAACTGAAATTGCACAGAGTTGCTCAGAAGTGACACTGAGGATAAAGAATTCAATGGATACTATGGATTTAGTGATTTGGAGTGAGATCGAGAGTTTGGTAAACTTACAGTATGTTGTTTATGCTATAGTTATCTGAATAACTGTTCATATGTTACGTTAACATGCCCGACGCCTATACATCCTGTTGTTTATTCTGTTACTACTATAACTTGCCTTTCAGGATGAAATGTTGGTTCCTGGTCCTTGATTTTATAAAATAAATTTCCCACAAAAAGTGCGACTTATAGTCCGGTGTAACTTACATGTTTTTTTCTTCTTCATTATGCATTTTTTGGGTGGTGCCACTTATACTACGGAGCGACTTATAGTCCAAAAAATACAGTATATAATATACATATAATGACAATATGTGTAACTTTTTCTTTTTTTTCTTTTTTTTTCTTTTTTTTTTGTGGAAGGCTCTTAAGTAATAAAGTGCATCTTCATTGAATTGTGGCGTTAGACCCTGGCAGGTGAAGACAGCAGTGATTAAATAGAGGCATAGTAGATTGGATTGGGAAAATATTTCACCAGAGAAACTGTTGGTGGAGGATGAGATGAAATGGCACTAGAGGCTGATGACAGTGTAGAATGACCGTGGGGAGAGACAGTGCATTAATATGAAGAGCTTTTGTTGCATAATTATCAGCATGAAACTCAAAATAGACGTGACTGGCAGACAGCAGTGGGCTGGGTGCAAGAACTGTCGAGCCAAAGTTGATAATATAGATTTCTTTCACTGGAGATTGAACAGTACATACATTTGTTAATTATAGTTTGTCAGCACCCAATATAATTCAATAAACCCCGTAAATTACATTTCAGAAATTTAGATTAAGCAAATGGAACTGACAGTCAGCATCTGGTTTCAATTCATAAAAGCAAATTTTAAGTAAGAATAACCACTCATGTCTGACAAAGCGCTCCCTTTGGCATTTTAGTTTGTGCTTTCATTCAAACTGATGAAAATTCTAATCTTGTTACCAAAACTGTGGCAGTAACTTACTCATGAGGACAATTCTATCCTTTTCTCTAACTTTTTCTTTTAAAGGTGAACTATGTAACTTTTCAGCTAGAGTGTCTGTCACCTGCTTGTCTCTGCTTTGCCTCGAATGCTCTGCAGTATTTCATTAAACTTGTATATCTCCACGGAGACAAGCGAGTGACACCATCAGGCCAAGTCACAACACAGCAAGAATACATGTTTTTTTTTAGGAACAGCGATGTAATAAAAGGGAAGAACTGTGAATGAACATGTGTAAGATAATTAAGTTTAATGCCATACTATGCAACATATCAGGCAAAACTATAACAAAATAAAGTGGTAAAAATGGGCTTGCTTCTCCACAGATCAAACCTGTGACGTGACTTAGTGGTGCCATCTACTTATTTTCACAGAAACAGATAAATTCAATGCCTTGCTGTGGAACTTTCCAGGTAAAGCAATCTGGAAACAAACAGGAAACTATAAAGAATCTTTTGTAATGGTTTCGTTTTAGTTTTGGATAAATTCTCAAACTGTCAAACAAATATCTCACATGCTTGGGGCGGTCGACTTCAAATTACTTTTTAAAATTTGTCTTGAGATTTGAGATCTTCATTTATTGGGCCTTCGAAGGTAAAATTGAACTTGACCTTTATGGCTCATATCAAAACTTTTATACCTGGGGCTTTACAACGTTTGCAGAATATTTAATCACATTTAATTTTTTGAGTTTTTCATCTCATTTTGACAGGCCAAAAAGTACGGAGACACCATCAGGCCAAGTCACATCACAGCAAGAATACATGTTTTTTTGTTGTTTTTTTTAGGTACAGTGGAGTAATAAAAGGAAAGACTTGTGAATGCCATACTATGCAGCATATCAGGTAAAGGAATAACAAAATAAAATGGTAAAAAGCAGCTGAAAAGTTACATAGTGAACCTTTAAATAAACCATTAGCGTGATCTCTACATCCCACGCCATAAACCTGTCTTAGTGGTTTCTATAGGGCCCTGTGGTGTGGTGCTGTTGGTGTATTTTACTAACTGTCACAATCAATGGAGGAAATGAAGGGCCAGTGGAGGCCTGGCTCAGCTCTGCTCCTTTAGTGACGAGGGATTGATCGAACGGTGCAGTGGGCCGGCAAATTACCCCCAGCCCATTTACGCTATATTTCTCTTCAGGAACCGTGTGTGGCACCAGAAAATATCAATGTTATTTTTTGGTCTGTTTTATTACATGCTGTGGCTTACATGGTGTTGTGAACTTGTAATTGAGGCTGGGATATGTTTTGTTGTTGTAAATTGGATTGAGGTTTGACCATAGAAAAATAGAAACACTCTTTGTCTGTTTGTCCACTGACAGTGTTGGGGAGTAACGGATTACATGTACCGAATTACGTAATCAGAGTGCAAATTATGAGTAACTGTATTCAGTTAGTTACTGTTTCAGTGAGTGGTAATTGGATTACACTTACTTTGTTGAAATAAATGGATTACAGGGTGGTATTTTCCTGTTTTCACATTTTGAGCTAAAGCAGGACTAAAACCAGCACTAAACCAGGACTAAACTAGAACTAAAACCAGGACTAAACTAGAACTAAAACCAGGACTAAACCAGGAATAAACCAGAAATAAATCAGGACTAAACTAGAACATAATTTCAGGCAGCAGTTGTCTCTTATAAAAATCATTTCACTGTCAATAATATTTTTAATATGTTTAAGTAAAGTCTGGACTTTTTATTTTCTTTTAGCAGATAAAACTAAACTTCTTATGTTAAGATCCTCATCTTTGCTTCTCTACAGCAAACAAAAGTCTGTTCATGGAGACTTGGGCTCAGCATACAATTTGAAGAGAACAAACATGAATTTTCAGGATGTGGTTGGTACATTCATGTAGTTTTAAAAAGCATGACAATATCAAGTAATCCAAAGTATTCAGATTACGTTACTCACCTAAAGTAATTTAATGGATTAAGTTACAAACTAAATTTTTGGATATGTAATCTGTAATCTGTATGGGAATACATTTTAAAAGTAACCTTCCCAACACTATCCACTGATAAAAGTGCACTATGTAACATTTTTGTGAAGGGTCTGCAACAGCTTGTCACCACGGAGATGTTGTTACTTGCCTGGAATGTTCTGTTTACAGTATGGCATCAAGTTTGTATATCTTGAATTATTAATCACATGTATTCTTATCTGAAAAGATGAAAAAACTTACTGTGACGTCTTATGGCTTGCTTCTCCACAGATCAAACCTGTAACATGACTTAGTGGTGCCGTCTACATATCTCCATGGAAACAGATAAGTTCAATGCCATTCTGTGGAACATTCCAGGTAAAGCAATCTGGAAACAAGCAGGAAACTTTAAAGAATCTTTTATTTTAAAACATCATCCCTCCTTCTTTGGATGTATTTGTCAAACATAAAAAGAATAACAGTTTTGATTTTGTTTTAGTTTTGGATCAATTCTCAAACTGTCAAACAAATATCTCACATGCTTGGGGCGGTTGACTTCAAATTACTTTTTAAAATCTGTCTTGAGATCTTCAATCATTGGGTCTTGCGAAGGTAAAATTGATCAGTTGACTGGACCTTTATGACTCATATCAAAACGTTTATACCTGGGGCTTTACGAAGTTTACAGAATTTTTAATCACATTTTATTTTTGGAGTTTTTCATCTCATTGTGACAGCTCAAAAAGTACCATGTGTTCTTCTACTTTATATTACACTAACACTTTCTTTTCACCCAGGTAAATATAGTTGTGTCTGGTGTGACTAAATGCTTTTACTCCTCCATTTGCACATAAATGAGCAGTTTGCATTTGCATGAAACACTTTGGCACACACACACCCAAAATTATGCAAAGTTTGGAGCCATTTCACACATTATCTTGTCAGCGTTAGCATTTCATTTTTGGTGCAGTGCTGAAATTCAGATTTACTTGTAATTTTTGGTTGTGTTTAGGTTTTGGGACAGTAGGTCTTCTGTTAATAGATTATCATAAAGTATTCACACATGTCCTGGTTAGGTCCTTTGATCCCGGTCGAGTTCTACTGTAGATCCTGTTCTAGTCTGGCTCTAGTCCTGGTCTAGTTCAGATTTCAGAATTTCCTTCAGTTAAGTTTATCATTCTTTTGTGATATACTGTATTTTTTAACCCACAAAGACCATTATAAGAATTAAGATATAAAATGTGTATATGAGAAACAACCAATCATCTTCATCTGCTGATTGGCACGTATAAATCCTGCCTCTTTGATTGACAGAAAATTTCAGCTATATCCACTTCAGCCTAGAGACTTACGTTTGAGTGAATCCTGTGAAGAATTTTGAAAAGCAAGAAAAGTGGCATTATTATGTAATAGCATACCGTGTTTTTCGGACTATAAATCGCACTTTTTTTTCATGGTTTTGGTCATCCTGTGACTTATAATCCAGTGCAACTTTCACACTAACTGCCACGGGAGGGCGCTTTAGGCTTGTGTGCCAGTATCAGCTTCCCCTGTTACTCCTGTACCACTGTCACTTCTACTGTGCATGTCTCCTGCAGAAAGAGCCACTGTCCATTCTGGTATCGTGTCAGTCAATCGCACCATTACTTCTGTGCCACTGAAAATTGAAAATTTAAACAACTTATAAAGACATCTGAGAAGACTAAACACAAATTTTCCAAAAAGAAAATTATATTTTGTATATTACAAGTTGCAAGTAGGGAAATATGCAGCCAAAAATGGTAATCAAGCAGCAGCAGAAAGAAAGTTTTGAGTGAGTGAAAAACTTGTGACAACCGGGAGGGTGCAACATGCAACTTTCCTGGAAATCACTGGATGTATCAACAAAGCCTGGACGTCAGTGACAACCAAAACCATCATGTCGGGATTCAGAAAGGCCAGAATAATTCTAACTAATTCTAACTTGTCGCGCTCAGTTTACCTCCAGAGATTGCGGAGTTGCTCAGAAGTGACACCGAGGATGAAGAATTCAATAGATTTAGTGATTTGGAGTGAGATGGAGAGTTGGGTAAACTTGTTCTGTTCTGTTGTTTATGTTAAAGTTATCTGAAGAACTGTTCATATGTGATGTTAACAGCCTGTTGTTCTCTGTTCTATTGTTATTACTATAACTTGGCTTTCAAGATGAAATGTTGGTTCCTGATCTCTGATTTTCTGAAATAAAATTCCTCCAAAAAATGCTATTTATAATCCAGTGCGACTTATATATGTTTTTTGGTGTTGCCTCATTACACATTATTTGGCTGGTGCAACTTATCCTCCAGAGCAACTTGTAGTCCGAAAAATACGGTAATCTGACACATTTATCATAGCATTTGAAACTGTCAGTGGAAGCTTCACTTGAAGTTGCAAAAATATTATAGCAAAAAAATACCAAAACTAAAACAAGAGACATCATTCAATTTGAAATTCTGTCCTTTATATTAAGGCTATACATGATTTGGGGGAATAAAAATGAAATAAAAATGCTATTGTCGTTAAATTAACAGTTAAGGTTTTCAGATCAGAAAGCACATTTTAAATAGATGTACATTGGTAGTCAGACAGTCAGAGAAGATTAAAAATAATTAAACTAATGCAGAAACCTATACATTTTAGAATAAAGGTCAAAACTTCAGTATTAGTTTTTAATTAAAACTCTTATTTGTTTATTTATATTGCAGATGACTTCTTACTGCCTTAAAAATGGATTGTGTTGCAGGTCTATGTTATCATTATTTATGTATGTGTATTTTCTGTTTACTTGTCATGGGCCAAGCTTTAGCGTGAGGGACATTTTTCATTATACGCATCATTAAGTATCGGCTGTGGCTTCAGGCTGTAGATACTTTCTGTTGTAGCCACACTGCATGGATCAGCACTTTTAATGTCTCTTTTTCTCACTGTCTAAATTTAAACAGAGCGAGTTACCAGCGCTGTCACGAAGCCTACGGTGTGGGCGGATCACGTTTCGTACATGTTTGAACAGAATGGCACAATAAGGCGTGATGATGTGCATACAGAGATGGTGAGAATGGAGCATGGTATAAAATTAGCATGTGTTAAAGTGTCAGAGAGAATAGAATATGTAACATAGATGTAAAGTCTTTGTAACTTAGTAACGTAGTGGTGGTTTTGTGGGTTTCTCGTGAGGTTTTTTGAAATTATATATTTATGGCTATTGATGTGCCCACTCATTTAAAAAAAAATCAATATAGTGTTTGCAACAAGTTTAAACATTTACTGGGAACTAATAAATTGCTCATTAGGATCAGTAAGATTCTAAACTTGTGCATTGAGTGTTACATTGTTTTAGATCCCTGACATACCTGGAGTTGCTGTGTGAGTTGTGTGTTTCCTTTACACATATTTGAGTAATCCTTTATTATTAGTCTGTCTACATCTTCAAAGCTCCAACTGCTGGTTCTTGTACATCATGTCATGTAGTGGTAGTTTTCAAGTTATCAGCTACTTTTTTTTATCTTTAGCTCAGTAGAAATGGGCAGTTCTAGGGTGGAAATTATCCCAGTGATTCTAGTGAAGGTGTATGGAGTTTAAGAACGCAGTGGAGCACTTTCTGTATTACCACATGACATCATAAGCTGGAAGAGAGTGTTTTCCATTTGAGAGAAGAACTCAGCCTAAGGGCTACACGACAAAGTTTTTGGTCGAAACAGTGAAGTTTGTATTCGTTTTGGCCTTTCGTCCACACGAAGCCAGCGTTTTGGGTGGGCGAAAATGGTATTTTTTGAGAACGTGTTCCAGAGTGAAGAATACTGAGAACGCTGGTGTTACGTTGTGTGTACAAGCAAACTGCAGCTTTTGGAAAACAATGACATCACAACCCCGTCATCACCAGGGTCCTCTGATGCAGCGAAGACTGCAGCCCTCGAACTAGCCTCCGCGGACCCCAAGGCCGTTGCTGAAATGTGACAGGTGTAGCCTATGGCTCCGCTTCCGCCACCCAGCAACCGAGACATGCTGTTAGTGCTAATGCTAACAACACGCCCCACACAGATCACGCACACGGATCAATAACAAAGATTACCCAAGGCTAATTAAACTGTTGGATTTTCAGACCACATTATTCTAATAATACTCGAAACGAAAACCTATGTTTAACTTTTGCAAAACAAAATGGTTATATTTCTGGGATACATTTAAAATTTTACATGAACATTATAACATCGATCATAAAATAGCATAATATAAATTACAAACCTTATTAAATTCAGTATTATAATGCCTTTAGTTGGCTGCGTGCACGTAACACATCTCGTTACTTCCCAGAACAACTACCTGCAGATATTCTAATGCATTTGTTATGAGCCAGTCTCTCTCAGATGCACTCCAGTGAGCCCATATACCACCAGCGCTAACGACATTATGCCCACTGACAACCCATATGAATGCACTTACAAAAAGTACAAACGTCATTCAACCAGAAATGTGTCTGAGGATACAATCTCATAATATGGGAATCAGCTCGTTCATCTGCTGGTATTCAAGGTGGAGCTTTGAATTTTATATAGAGTAAGATGTGGAGAGCATTAAAAGTTTTGCTCAGTGTGTATCCTGAAAATTATTTGAATATGGCCCAATTAAACTATATCAAAACAATTGTGGCTAATAGAAACAGTTGGTGATAGAAATCTTGAAGTACAGCATATTTTATCTCATCAAGAAGAATTGGCACACTGTGCAATTTTTTGGTTAGGGGTCTGTCACCTGCTTGATTCTTTTGGATATGGATAGGTGCAGGTGGTCTTATAGCTCAGAAATACCTAGAAAAACAGGGGTTGCCTCTTCACAGATCTGACCTGTAACTTGGTCCAGTTTGGTCTCCATGAAGATAGAAACGTTTAATATCAGACTGTGAAACACTCAAGATAAAGCAATAACATCTCCATGAAGAAAAGCATTTGACAGAGCCTCCACCAGAAAAGTTATACAATGCACCAACTAAGATACAACATGACAAAAGAATGTAAATAAGTGGGGTTGTTTTTCAAAATAACCAAAGTTAATCTTGTTGTAATTCAAAGATGAGTAAGTGTATGTTGAAATGGCCTGTAGCATTCTGCTGTGTCTGGATTCAGTGGACAGTTAGCAGAGCTCTTCCTGGACGCAGCTCATTTGTGCCCATCACCATAGATTTTGTGATTTACTCAGCGCCGTCTCCTCTCCTCTCTCCTCACCGCAGTTTCACCTCTACTCATGTGAGAGGGGAGGGGTGATACAAAAAGATACAAAAAATAACAATAAGTAAATATTTTTGAGTTTGCATACTATCAGAAATATCTTGTAAATGTCTGATTTTAGTTCAGGATCTGATTTATTTCACATTAAACTAGAATCCCCCCTGATATTGTAAGATATAATATAAAGATATAACATAAAAGTAAGGTCACTTTATTGGGGAAATCTGTCCTTTGCTTTTGACTGGGGTAAAGAGTGACGATAATAAGATTTAAGAAAATATAAATTAAAAAAAGATTAAAATATGCAATGTGGAAAATATACAACATTGTATGATACTTATCCTATATTTAAAAGGATAAATATATGAACAAAACAAACTTATTCTAGCCTGCAGTTTGTACTTTCCAACCTCTTAAATGGGATGCTGAAGTTTGCCAGCAGCTTATCTCCAGGGAGATATTATTGCTTTGCCTGGAAAATTCCCCAAGAGAGCACTAAGGCTATCTATCTCCATGGAGATAAGCAGGTGATGCCAGTTGAAGCCAGTTTACAGGTCAGGTCTGTGGAGAGACTTGAATGAAAGTAGAATGCCATAAATAGTATTTGAAACTGTGTAAACTGACTTCTATCCTTCAGAAGAAGGACAAGAAACTGCAAGACCAAATGAATGCACATAAGGAGATCCGATACTTGTATAATTCTGTAATACAGGAAAATGAACAACTAAAACAAGAGCTTGCCAAGTCCAAAAAAGTCAAGGAAAAGACTAACAGCTTGGAGTTGAAAGAGCTCAAAGCTACTCTCCTGAAGAAAGATAAAGAGCTGGAAAACCAAGTTAGTGCATACAAGAAGATAATATATCTCTATAGCAATACAGTAAGAGACAATGTCCGGCTCAAACAAGAGCTGGCCCATGAGAAGTCCATGAGAAGATGAAAGAAACTTCAAGCACCTATAATGGACACTCAAACCACTCAAACTGATGTTGGTGGAGATCTAACCAACAAAGAAAACGAGTAATTGTCCAGGAAGGTGCTGGAGAGCTCCTCTAAACTCTTCTCAGCCCAAGAGGAACTGCGTCTTCTGAAATTTTGATCAAGCGAGGGTCAAAGCTCACAGTGATCCAGCCGCCCAAAAAGAGCGGCCATAGTGGAGGAGGAGCAGAGGAGCATCAACAACGCTAAAGCTCCTCCAACTATTATCCTTTACACTTGCATTATTAAAAAAATAAAAAACAAAAATGGTTTTAGATGTGCATGTCAACCTTTTATTTAGTACTTACTCATGTTTTATTGTGGTCACTTAATTTTATGCAGAAATGGGTACAGTGGATGTATAGAAAATAATATAAATATATATGCAAAAATATAATACATGATGAAAAGAAATGAAAAGAATCATTGGCAATGTGGATGTTCACTTTTTCTTCTCAAAACTATGGTTTATTGCCTGTTGGAATCAAATATGATGCTTACTTTTAAAGAGAGATACTTTATTGATCCAGAGGGAAATGCAAGTTTTGCTGTGACAACATTTACTCTGCGCTCCTCAGTGGCCTTTGTGCGTCCGTCAGAGGTCTCAGTGAGGTTTCTGGTTGCAGCGGCGGATTTTTAAGTAAGGATACCTGTCAGACCAATCACACTGCTCCTCATATCAAGACCCCATACTGTATTTATATCAACTAACATGAGTCAAGCCATTTCATAAAAGAAAGCCGCAACTAAACATGATACATGATACGCAGCTGGATTATATGGTTACCCTCTCTGGAATCAAGTCTAGGTATTAAGACAGAACAAAGTATTGCTTATGGTGGTATAGACTTAGATATTCCAGGTAAAGCCATAAAAAAGTTATAAAGTGTTTGAAAGCACATATTTTTGATTAAGTAAATTTAAGTACTAGAGATGTAACAATAACCAAAATATTGTGATAATGTATCATGAAAGTTCTCACAATAATATTGTGGGCCATCACAATATATCGAATCTCAAGTCTCTTTGCTTCAATTAAGAGTTAAGGTGCAAGAACAGCTAAATAAAAGACTACATAGACCATGATCCTTTGCTCCATTTCAGTGCAGACTACATGAAGAAATAACACTTCTAAGCACTTTGGATTAAGTGTTGTCAAGGCATTTTAAGAGACTAGAGATAAGTATTTTAACAGTTTTGTTAGCCTCCACAAAATATCGCAATAAATATTGTACCTTGAATAACAGTTCTAAGCACTTTCAAGTCTTGTCAAGGCATTTTAAGAGGAAAAAGTAGCATATTTACAGTGTTGTCCACAAAATATTGCAATATATATATCGTACCGTGAGAAGTATATGGTGAAAATATCGTACCGAGAGATTTGGATATTGTTACACCCCTAATCGTGAGCCTCCCCACCATGTTGTGAGCTTTCCCACAATATCGCAATAAGTATCATACCGTGAGATTCACACCGTGACGATATTGTATCATGAGACTTGGATATCGTTACACCCCTATTAAGTGCATTTATTTAATTGAATCAACAATTTATTCTGATGTCATTTATAATACCTCTCATCTCTGTGTGCACTGGGTTTGTGTGTGTATGCGTGTGTGTGTGTGTAGGTGTGTATATATGTTTGTGTATGTGTGTGTTGGGTGTTCCTATTATGGTCATCTCAATCTCAGGCTTCCAGCATTGGCCCCATTGTGTGCTCTGAGATTACATGGCTTCATTTCAGCCAAATAGCCAGCCAAATTCTCTGTTCAGAAAATATGATGCTTCAAAGAACGCAGGTCATTTTTCCCCTGAATCGACAAGGCAATATGTAATTTTAGAGACCAGTAGGCTATCCATTGTAGAAAATGGTTCAGGAAGAATGATCTTGATGGTAAGCTTTGTCAAATTGGAAAGGAGGTAGACAGTGGACACCAAAGCAGTATTTTAGGTGGTAGTCCTTTTTTTTTTTTTTTTTTCACATTTGACTATGGACAACAACAGCATTCAGCCAGTACAGTTACTTTTTGCATTTTTTTTTTTATTTTTTTTTGGTATTTTGGATAACATATATGTCAACTAGTAAAGCAAGATAGCAAAATAAAGAAAAAAAATGAAAACAGATTTGTCGCCCAGGATTATTTGGTTGCTAGGATACTCCCAAAGCCATAATTTTCCTTAAGAACCACTGAACCACAAATATTATAATGTGCCATATTTTGTAACATCTTCATGAAGACAAGCTAGCGGAGAACCCTCTACCAGAAAAGTTACATAATGCATCTTTACAATCCTTTGATAACTCGGAAGATCGGAAAATGTAAATATATAGACCTAGAGATTGTTGTGCATGCATAGCCAGATTTGTCTTACTACAGTGATTTTTACATGCGCCACAAAGACATATGCTTTTCTCAGTGGGAGTGTTGTCTCATACTGGGGCTTGTTGATTTGTTGAGCGGAAAATGAAGACAGAGCATTTGGGAAAACAGTCTGTAAGAAGATGAAAGAAAAACTTCAAGCACCTAAAATGGACACTCAAACCGCTTGTGTTGATGTTGGTGGAGATCTGACCAACAAAGAAAATGAGAAACTGTCCAGGAAGGCGCTGGAGCTGTCCTCTAAACTCCACACAGCACAAGACGAGCTGTGACTCATGAAAATGGAGACAAAGGATCTGGAGATTGTTTTAAAAATAAATAAATAAAGAGAGAGAGTCAAAGGTCACAGCGATCCACCTGCTCAAAATAAGGAGGGCACCGAGGTGTCAACAGCACTAAAGCACCTCCAAACATGACACTTGCATTATTAAAAATTTGAACAAAAATGGGTTTAAATGTGTACAATGACCTTTTATTTGTACTTGATTTTTATGCTGGAATGGGCAAAGTGGATGTACATAATAATATGTAATAGATGATAAAAATAAATCAAACCATTAAAATGCCAATGTGAATGGGAAAATAAAGATAACATTTCAGACTTTTATTGATAAAGAAATGTCAAACAAAGCCGGCTCGTCTGATGCAAGGTGTTACAATACTCAAATCTTTCTGTGAAATCTTCCAATGTCACAGATGATTCATGCTTGAGCTTTGAAGAAAACAAGTCTATATTTTTGCATGATTGAATACACCAGTATATAACAAACAACCCTGAGCTAGCTACAGCCACAGAACTTGAATTTACTTTTTCTTGAGTTCAAAATAGGCTTGTATAAAGTATTGGAAACGAGATAC
The DNA here is from genome assembly GCF_026225935.1 of Boleophthalmus pectinirostris. NCBI lineage: Eukaryota > Metazoa > Chordata > Actinopteri > Gobiiformes > Gobiidae > Boleophthalmus > Boleophthalmus pectinirostris. The sequence continues at coordinate 31,127,954 of NW_026571299.1, forward strand.
TAAAACTAGTAAAACTACAGTACATAGGACAAAGTGGGACCTGCCCTGTTTTATTACAGTCTTTATATCAAAACTAGTATGAGACCACATGGTGATATTTAAGAAACTACTTTTATTTTGTGTTGAAAATCACTTTCTATGGTCTGTCATTGTGGCAACAAATTCAACCTTACAATAATACTTCAAACCATCAAACCAACATACTGACCTCTGCAGACATGAGCAACCAAGAGTGGCAGTTTTGGAGATTGTCTGAGCACATCAATAATCCATCTTAAAATGTCAAACTTTTCAAAACATTACCTATAAAATGTTAACTTGCTGCCAAATGCTGTTTTTATTCGAAGATTTTTTTTGTCCTGTGCTTTTGACCAGAATGTGACAGCTGTGCCGTACCTGGAGACATATTTCTCCATCCTGAACTAGGACCTTGGTAGCTGCCTGGAAGATTAGTCTACTGTGTTTTGGTTTAGTCGTTAGGGGAACTGATGCCTAGCCAGACTGGTGCCAATTAGTGCCATCACTCAATTTCATTCCTCTCCAGGAACTAGGTCAGGAATTGGAATATGGTTTGTAAAAACCTCGGAAGTGCAAGTTCGGGCACCAGCCAATCAGTGAAGAGCCATACATTCCGTGTTGGCAACGATTCCTGAGATTGAGGATTTAAAGCCGGAACAAAGAGAATGTTTGGTGAATTTTATCAAGGGGAACGACATTATTGCCCTTCTTCCTACGGGATTTGAGAAAAGCTTAATATACCAGTTCATCCCATTACAACCAAATAGCAGCGATTGGTTAAAAAATTACCCGCCTACCATCGAGCGAACGAATTCTAATTCTGCGAGGTCAGACGGTTTCTAACAAGGCATCGGCTAACGCTAACCAATGCCTAATCTTGCTTTATCGGTCTGTGTACCTGCAATCTTTATTTCATTCCCTGTATCACTATGGATCTCATTGTTTACATAGAATTAGCATATTGTTCCATATTGACAAAGCTATTACTGTATCCCTAAATCAATTTACCCTGCAGAGTTTAGATTTATAATCAGCTTTGAAGCCAGTCTCAAATACAATGTCTGACTGATTAGTTGAGTAACCTATTCCTAACTGTCAGTAGTAATAGATTGTGTTCTCTATCTGTAGTAATAGGCTGTGTTTCTTGTGGAAAATCCCTTATTTTGTATTCCCTCTGTAATTGTTTGGATTTGTTCATTACAGACACAGTAGTCAATACAAACAATGTTGCCTAATTGGTCTCATAGGTTTCGCTCCAATAGTTACTACTAAACTACATTAGTATCTCAGCACAAGCCCATATTGCAAATGACTAAAAAGCCTCATGTGGTGGTATCCAGTCATTTTGCCTGTCGTAGTAAATAAATAAAAACAAATACGATGTAATTAGTATGCACTTGAGTGATGGTCTGTCATTTTGGCACGTTCATTTGCATAGTTGTTTCAGTATTGATGTCCAAGATTTGCTGAAGGACTGACAGAGCTGATCAATGTTGCGTTGCATTTCTTGGCTCAGACTGTAATATTTAATTTGGTGTGGCATCTAATTGAGATTCTACAAATGCTCGACTTGTGGGCTTGGCTAAATGGAATCGTGCTTGTGTCTAAATGGTTGGTCTTCGAGGATTAGTCTGTGGGCTGTCTGGCTGTGGAGGAGTTTGAGGGAGTATAGGAAAGCAGCATGTACACAATATATGTACAGTCAGTGTAAGTTAAAGCCAAGATTCAAGATGTTATGGACATTATCAGCAATATATTGTAATAGAGCAAACATTAGTAAGTAAACATTCATTTTACCAACAACTGTAAGTATATAAATATACATTCTTGTTGGTTCATTTTTTTGGGTGAGCAAATTAAATAAATTAAATAAAAGGTAACGGTTGAATTTGGTTGATTAATTTGAATTGTCCGGTAAAGTCAGAAATAGATGAAAAAAACTAATTGTTAATGTTCTTGTTGCTTAAAATGTTCCACAGTATGACATTAAACATATCTATATTGCGTTTAATCAACAAGTTCTTTTAGTGCTCAAAACTACCTTGAAAAAACATGCATTCATACTCTGAGCAGGGTCGCCTCTGCACAGATCTGACCTGTAACTTGGCCTGGTGATAACGCCTGCTTGTCTCCATGGGCAAGGTTCCCAGAGCCATGGAAGTCCTGGAAAAGTCACGAAAATTTAAAATATAATTTTCCAGACCTGGAAAACTCATGGAATTTTGTAAATTCAATGAAAATTTTGGAAAAGTCATGGAATTTTAGTATCTCTTTCATGCAACTACAGCATTCTGTTAAGTTATCATTAGACTATTATGATTATTTCCGAAAATATGCACCTTTTGTTTAAAAGAGATGATGATAAATGCACTGACAGTGTTTTGAATGTTCAGTGGCAGTAGCTCAGTTGGAAGAGTGTTCGTCTACTGATCTGAAGGATGGAGGTTCGAATGCTGCTCTCGACATAAAACATCATTGATTGAGTGGTCAGATCCACTAACCCACAGGTTGGCTGGTGTGATTCCAGCTCCCACAAATGAATGCTGTTGTTGTGTCCTTGGGCAAGACACTTAACCCACCTCGCCCCAGTTTCTGCATACACTGGTGTGTGAATGGGTGAGTGGTTGCTTGTTGTATTAGAATTTTTTGAAATTTGAAATTTTGTCAGTGAAAAAGAGTGGGAACCCCGCATGGGGATAGATAAGTTAAATGCCATACTGTTGAGCATTCCAGGCAAAACAATAAAATCTCCATAGACAGTCAGGTGGTCGAGATTGCACCAGAAAAAATACATAATGTACCTGTCCTTTTTGAAAATTGGTTTAGCCGCTCTTGCTTGCTATATCAAGACAAATTTCTGTTCTTAGGTAATCTTTTCACATTACATTATGAATGCCCTTGGAAAAATAAAACAAATGCCTAAATTATGAAATGCCTTTTTATATACTTACTTTATATTACCCATTGTCTCACTGAACTGTTATAAAAATATTCTGCCTAAGCCAAAGACCGTGGAGGACACAATAGCAATGAAAAGCCCCGGAAAACCTCCTATGTAAAACAAAACTGTCAAACTGCAGATGTCGATACAGGCAAATCCTATTCTCTGCTGTGCGTTCCAAAGACGAGTGGAACATCTCTCTTTCTTTTTCTCTCTCGCTGGCCCATTAACAGTGCAGTACTTAATCTTTTCATATCTGCAGGCACCAGTCTCTCAAACCATCGTACAATCACGTCTCAAGATGTTCCTGCCACCAAACTCTCTCTATATTTCCTCTCTTGGAGCAGCTGTGATGTCAGTCTGGTTTGAATACTTGGATCTGAATACTGAGTGTGTCTAAATCAGTGCTTGTAGGCCTTCATATATCACAGCTATGTAAAAAGAGAAAACAGTACTAATCGTCTGTTCATTTGTTATAGAAAGAGGAGGAGACGGCACCAGCAACAGATTGGTGGATTAATTGTTTTGTTTAATTTTAACAGCAACATATTGTTATTAGTCATTGGAGAAGTGGAATAGAGACGAGGCATATTAGTAATAAAAATGCTTTATAGGCTTCTCCTCAAAGCGTTCGGTGGTGATGAGACACTATTGTTGTCGCAGCAGCCCTGGGGTGGACTGATGGAGACAAGACTGTCAGTCTGCACCATTGGGCCCTCCAACTACCAATCACTCACACATATTTGCCAGGGTGGGTGAAATGTCTTGCCTAAGGACACAGAACTTGGTCAGAGTGGGAATCAATTCTTCTACTGACCCACTGTTGTCCCCTATCGCTATAGTTGGACACATTCAGTGTTTCTTTTTATTGTTTAACCTGTTTAACATTGCATTTAGTGAAATCTGATCTGACTCTTGTGCAAATTGTTAGAAATATAATCCAACAAAACGTTCAGGCAATTGAAATTTAGAGTCGCATTTCGTTATAGACTAAACTATTGTTGGCTCCTCATGCATTGTTAATCATACTGAACTGCTTTTCGCTTTTTTATATCTTTTTAGCAGCTCAAATTCTCCTATATGAACCAAAATACTGTTTAAAATATTGTGCACTCACCAGACAGGACCTTAGTTGAACCTCGTTCCATTCATTGACTCCAGAAGCTAAATGAAGTGAGGAGCTGCACAGCTTTATACACAACTGGACAATTGCCAAGTGTAAATAATTGATATGAGTGTTTTGACCTTTGGCTCAGGTCCTAACAGCCCCGTTCTGCTCCATTTGTGTAGATCCAGAATCACTTATGCATAAATAATGTTATACCTGCGCCCTGCTGCGTTGTAACCTCTAGGGGGTGCTGCATATTCCTCCCTCAATTAACATGAGTAACTGAAGACGACTACACACCTCACTGAATCCTGCCTTTGCATGCCTGTGCCAACCAATCAGATCACACCTTGCATGGCACACACAGCCAATCACAACCCAGACAGCACAATGTGATTTATTTTCAGTATAAAAGGCACATGTTACAGATTCAAAGTCTTATATCACACAAAATGAACTCTTAGGAGCTTTAATCCACATTACAATGTTATTATCTCATCAAAAATAAACTGGAGTTGCGTTTTGTTTCATTTGCACATGTTTGAGTTTAACCCTTTGTTATTAGTTTGTGTACATCTCCAAAGCTCGAAATGCACTGCTTCACTTTCTGTTGTCATGAAGTGGTAGCTTTCAAGTTAACAGTTTATCTTATCTTAGGTTCAGTAGAGATTGGCAGTTCTGGGACTGAAATGACCCAAATGATTCTAGTGAATTTGTATGGAGCTTAAAAACACAGTGGAGAACTTCCTGTACCGAGTGTTTTCTGTTTGAGAGAATAACTCAGTTTTAATATGCAGGATTTGTGTGTTAAATATGTATGAATGAAACAAAACACAACTCCAGGCATGTTTTTAGGGAGGTAACAGAATTACAGTATGCATCGGAAAATAGCGTTAATATGAGCCGTTTAAACATTCATTTGTTTGCACTAGTGGAACACACAGATAGTGAAAAAGAGAGGGACAATAAAATGGTTGTTCGTGTTTGTGCAATTAAATTATGCATTTGTATTTATTATTCTGATTATTCTGTACTATTCTGTATTAATGTATCAATGCAATGTAATGTTCAGTTCTTTGCTCAGATGCTTTTTCATTTCATATTAAGGTAATTAATTGTAAATCTGATGTTTTTTGGAGAATCTGAAGAACACAATGATATAAACATGGATATCTTGTCAATCTTTTACTATTACTACTTTTACTATGTTCTGTGCCCACCCAAGCAGCATTTTAGTGAAGGAGTTCAAAGTAGGCTGAGAAATATAACAGTGATATGATATGCTATTTTATTTTTTGATATTGTGAGTCAGTGCTTCTTTGAATGCAGCTCTACGCTTACTGCACTGACACTTTTCTCTCATCTTATTGGTCAGACTCCATTATGCTTTTAGTGAGTAAGAGGTTTTGCAGTTACTTTTTAAAGATAGTAAAAGCTACTTGGTATGTGTGCATTTATGAATGATCTGAAAATTGAAATGGTGATCTAAGTTTTAAGAATATTCTGATATAATTTAGGTATATTTGGTTTATCACTTAACCACATTTCAATACATTTTACTAGAGCAATACAGAGTCGAAGTCTGGTATTGGTGATCACACCCCTTGGATGTCCTTCTGTTCACCTCCAGCTCATTACTGTAGGAGGAGCGTGTAGATTGACTGGTGAATAGACAAGCATGAGCCAGCTTCTTACTGCCAGTAGACTGTTTCATTGACAAAAGTAATCAATTTCTGTATGTAAGACTACCTAACTGAACAAGAAGTAATCAATAATAGAGATTGGGATTGTGTCACTCAGAGAATTTTTACATAGACTAGGAAAATCCTCTGAGAATATGCTAAATTTAAAGACGTATCTGATTTTTACAGTCTTACAAAACTATTGTTTTTTCTGAGCTATGTTATAATGTTGTTTTGTTATAAACATACATCGAGTTGGGTTTTGTTTCATTCATACATTCTCTCAAACAGAAAACACTGTTCCACCTTGTCATGTCATGTGATAATACAGGAAGTGCTCCACTGTGTTTTTAAACTCCACACACCTTCACTAAAATCACTGGGACACTTTCCACCCTAGAATTGCCAATTTGTACTGAACTAAAGGTAAAAGAAAGCTGTTAACTTGAAAACAAAACACAACTTCATGTACTAGTATGTTTTTGACTAAGTAACAGCATGATAAAATGGCTTAAAACTCACAGGAGTCCATTTCGTGTAATATATGACCTTTAATTTTTATCAGTTTGCCCTTGCCTAGTCCACATTCACTCACTTATTCCTCCAAATTATTCACTGCAATGAAGTTCGCTTTCAGAGACTGGTGCGGAGTTTTGCAGTGACAGTAAAGCTAACAACATCTAGCATGCGAACAGTGCATTTCCTCATTGCCAGACAATAAAACACTTGATTATTAGATGCAGACAGCACACAGCGGTTTTACTTTGACCTCAAGAGCTGCTTATGTAATATGTCTGTGTGTAGATGCTGATAAGGTTTTTCCACAGCTCTTTTTGTTTACCTTTTTATATTGTGATGGCATCTCTATGGACGTTTTACCGTGTCCTGCAGATTTTACCATTAACATTTGCTACTGCTATACTTCCGATAGAAATTCTGCTCAAGAATACCAAGAACACGAAGATTACACTAGACATTTCTGTTAATTTATTTTTTATCAGCTCTTTGTCATTTTGAATAGTTTTAATTATAGCCAATATACTTAGTTGATATTCTAATTGCATATCTCATAAAGGACTTGTGAGTTACTGTGCTTACTTATAATGAGATTCTTTAGCTACGGTGTACATGACTTAATGGACTATCAGGGAGCCCATACACGGTACAGCAGCCACGCTTTTCCCTTGGGTCTATGCCATGTCTTATGCTTCTTCTTGTTTTGAAAAGTGTAAATACGGTGTAAAATGAATGCCAACACAGTTCACTATTACAAATCCTACACAAGACTCCATTCCGCTGGTAGGTCCGGGGCAGTTGGACAGATAATTACTGAAACTGACAAGATCCTCTGACAACCGCAGTGGCCTTTGCTCCCACCCTCTGCTTATTTTACGCAGAGGGAATAGTTTAAGGAGGAGACTGAGCGAGAAAGAGAGAGGGAGGGAAGGAGAATAGAGATTTCTTGTCGTAGAATAATATTACTTGAGGTCTGAACTCTTATGTCAATAGCAGGAAGGTTGAAGTGTATGTTTTCGGTTGTGTTTATATTGGAGTATCTGGAGGGCAATGAAAAATCAAGCCCTCATTTTTGGTTTTATAAAAATCAATACTATGCTTCCAAATTCAGTCGATTTTTTTGGACGAAAATTAGGCTGAAGCTCTGTGCCCTTATTTGATCTTAAATAGACCAAACGAAAATGCTGTATAATCGCCTAGGTCAGGGGGAAGGAAGAAAGGATCCTTGTTTAAGTAGCAGTAGTAAGTAATGATAAATAGTAGTTAGTGTTCGTAGTAGTAGTAGTAGTAGTAGTAGTAGTAGTAGTAGTAGTAGTAGTAGTAGTAGTAGTAGTAGTAGTGTTCTGATTCTGATACTTGATCATAGGATCTTCTTACAGAGACTAGAGGACTGGGTGGGCAACTCTGGTGCTGCACTAAACTGGTTCAAGTCCTATCTAGAAGACAGGAAGTATTTTGTCAAAATTGGAAACTGTGTCTCAGATCACATGGCCCTGACCTGTGGGGTGCCCCAGGGCTCGATCCTGGGCCCCCTTTTGTTCAATCTCTACATGCTGCTGTTATGCCAGTTAATAAGCAGTAACAATATGTCTTACCACAGCTATGCAGATGACACTCAGATCTAATGTATGTCTCTCTGGCAGCAGGAGACTATGGACAGCGGGCTCACTCTGCCACTGCATCCAACAGATCAGTGTGTGGATGCAAAACATCTTTCTCCAGCTAAGCTCAGACAAGACTGAAGTCATAGTGTTTGGTCCACAGAAACAAAGGGACAGTGTCAGCAGTCACCTCCAGTCTCTCTTTCTAAAACCTTCAAATCAGGCAAGAAATCTAGGGGTAATAATGGACTCAGACTTGAACTTCAACAGCCACATCAAATCAGTAACATCTGCAGCCTTTTAACCACCTAAAAATCATAGCAGAAATCAAAGGTTTACTGTCTAAAGCAGACTTGGAGAAACTTATCCATGCATTTGTCTCCGGTAGGTTAGACTACAGTAATGGTCTGCTCACTGGCCTCTCCAAAACGAACTGTGAGATGCTGTAGAACATCCAGAATGCTGCAGCTCGGGTCCTGACTTGAACTAGGAAGTACGAGCACATAAGTCCTGTGCTCAGGTCTCTGCACTGCCCTCTGTGACTCTGAGAAAAGACTTTAAAGCAGCTCTGCTTGTACAAGTCCCTCTACCACCAAAGTCCATCTTTGACATGTTAGTGTCATATGAACAATCTTGCACTCTAAGGAGCTCAGGGACCTGCCTCCTGCTGGTGCCCAGATTCAGAACTAACCACTGGGAGTCAGAGTTTCAGATTTATGCTTAAACCTGGAACAGTCTCCCTGAAGATGTGAGACAGGCCTCTGCTTTGACACTGTTTAAATCCAGGCTCAAAACTGTTCTGTTTAGCTGTGACTGAAAGGTTTTTATTTTTCATTCCACACTCTTCTCTGTAATTTAATGTTTCTCTTTTTTAAATTTCATGATGATTATTTATGTTTTGATTTGGCTGTATTGTGATTTTAATGTATTTCTTATTCTCTAAAGCACTTTGAATTATTTTGTGTACGAATTATATACAATAAACTTGCCTTGCCTTGCCTAGTAGTAGTTTTACGCTATACACTTTTGAATAGTTTACAAAGTACGAAGTTACAAATTGCTATTACAGCCCATGCACCAATCTCATTACTATTTAAACCTATACCACTGCCGTATTTACCATTCCCTGTGGCTAATGCTGGCTCCACAGCAGCATCACATAGGCGCTCATCTCTCATTAAATACATTAAACGCAGCTACTTATCATGCACGCCTCATTTAAATTCATGTAGCCTTTAATCTCCCTCTAACATTCACATCGATCAGGGAAAAGGCTAGGAAATAGCGACAAAAATGCAGTTCTTAAAAATGCAGTTCTTAAAAACTGCTTTACACTATCATTAAAATATATGCCTGCTGAATTTGTAAACAAAGGCAGAGAGAATAAAGTAAAATGTATAGGTCCATATGATACCTTATGAATTTTACAGCAAATATACTATTATGATTTTAGTGTGCAGCCCTTTTCTGACCACAGTCAACATGGCAACTGGTAGTGTGGGAAGGAACTGAATACATGTACAGAGAATACATGTTCAGAATACTAATCTTAGAATACAGTTACTTGTTATGCATTTCCTATGTTGCATTTTTATACTATAATTTAAATGCCACCTGTTACAAACTGGCTCAAGGTTCGAACAATGGAGAGTCCACACATGTTTAAAAGAATACAAAAATAGATATTTATTTAAAAACAAGGTGCAACTAAAGTTGTGGCCGCACAGTGGAGAGGAGAGAAGAGAGTGAGCAGTCTCCAGCAGCAGCTTTTAAAGGTGGTGGGCCACACCCACAATCAGGTGCATATCGTTATGTCGACCCTCCCACTTGAATCTGGAAGGGAGGGAGAGAGAGAGAGCCACAGCAGCACAAACATGCACCCACAAATACTGACCCAAGCTGGGGTCGTAACACCACCCAATGTAAAAGTATTCAAAGTATTCAGAATACAGAACACTGATTGGACCTGATTGGGTTTATCAAAATATGTTACAAAATACATTTTAATTCACGTATTCGGTAACTAAATACATTTTCTGTGTGTGTCAAGTGTTCTTCCCATCACTGTTAACCAGTTATAAAAGCATATAACATGATACTAAATTAAGTTATATGGTGGACACCGTAGCTCTCTTGTCTCACAGCAAGAAGGTTCTTGGTTCAGCTAAACCCGCCTAGGCTCTGTGCTGGGCAGGTTTCCTTCAGGCACCCTGGTTTCTCTCATCAAGTGACCAAACAAAACAGAAATACATTGTTAGTACATATAATTTTTCATTTTTATTTGCTCCATTTTGGTTATTTTTATACATAAAGTTTAGGCTTGATTTTGTGCATACCCTTTTTGTGTTTAGATGGCTCTTAAAAGTTCCTTGAGTGAAATTGACTCTTGTGAGCCTTTAGTGCTGCTATTTCATTCACACATGTGTGAGTAACCCTTTATTATTAATCTGTTTACACCTTCAAAGCACAAATTGCTCTGTTCCACCTTGTGATGTCATGAAGTGATAGTTTTCAAGTTAACATCTACCTTTCACTGTTTTCCATAGAGATTGATAATTTCAGGGCTAAAATTATCCAAATGATACTAAAAACACAGTGGAGCACTTCCTGTATTATTACATTAAATCACAATGTGGAGTGTTTTCTGTCTGAAGTTATGTTTTTGTAGCCAGGCTGGAGCCACCTAGTGCCTCTGCTCAATTTCATTTCTCTCCAGCAACTATGTCAGGAATCAGAATACACTAGACAGTTCGCAAAAACCTCGGAAGTGCGACTTTGGGCACCAGCCAATCAGCGAAGAGCTATACATTCAGTTTTGTCAACGAATTCCCGAGATCTAGGATTTAAAGCCAGAGTAAAGAGAATGTTTGATGAATTTCATCAAGGGGAATAACATTATTGCCCTTCTTCCTATGGGATTTGGGAAAAGTTTAATGGTTAGCCCTGTTAGCGGTGCATTACATACGTCACAACCAAATAGCAGCGATTGGTTAAATAAAAAAAGTACCCGCCTACAGTCGAGCGAATGAATCCCAATGCTGTGAGGTCAGACGGTTTGTACGAAGTGAAACCAGCTGATGAATCAGGCTATCTGTTTACACTTTCAAAGCCCAAACTGCTCTGTTCCACCTTGTGATGTCATGAAATGGTAGTTTTGAAGCTAACAGCTACCTTTTACCTTTTTCCATAGTGCTTGGTCATTTCAGGGCTGAAATTATCCAAATGATACTGGTGAAGAAGGTGTATGGAGTTTAAAAACACAGTGGAGCACTTCCTCTATTATAACATTACATCACAATGTGGAGTGGTTTCTATCTGAAGGTATGTTTTTGATGAGGAAACAAATATGGGCTCTTTAATGATTCATGGTGTGCTAAAAAACACATTTCTTTTGGTTGAAATAAAAGCATTACACTCAAAGATACCAAATTACCAGAGAAATACTATCATCTTATCAAAGCCTTAACATCAGAAGCTGTTTACTCCTGGTGAGATTTGCAGGGATAGACAGGTCTAAAAATAGCCTGATGCCATGTGAAGTTGATGCGTGGGCAGTTGTAGGGGTCCACTGCCCCTCCCCTACAAAGCAATTCAGCTAAATCAATTACATTAACTGGTAGCTGTTTTATTGAAGACTTTGCGAACGGTGATTTATTGACGAAATTGTTACTGTTACTATGGAGACTGGTATGGCATTGGCTCAGTGGTGAAACAATATCTGTAGGTTGCCGGTTCAAATCCAGCTCCGACTGCTGCATACTGCTGTTGTGTTCTTGGCACACTTTACCCACTTTGCCTCCAGTGTCTACGTCCGCTGGTTTATTGATGAGTATGTTTGAAGACTCATACAATCTGGACGGTTGATGCGTAATTTCTCCACTTTTGTATAGGGCTGGGTATTATTAAGAAGTTGCCGATACGGTACATAGGCCGCGATACGATACATATCTCGATACAGTGCACTTTTGATTCGATTCGGTATACTTCAAAACGATTTGATACAGTTCAGCAAAAAAAAATAAAAGCTAAATAATGTTTGTGATACTAAAAATCTTTGCTAAACCACTTCTTGTGCAAAGTTCATATGAAAAAAGCCCATTTTACTCATCAAAACAGTGAAAATGTCAAGTGCGTTGCATAAATGAGCTTCTTTCCTCTAACAACCAACAAAACTGTAGCGCTGTAACAAAATAATTTAGTAAAATACACACAAAAAATACTCTTTTTGTTTAGTTTTTGTGTTTTACTAGAACCATTATAATTATTGGCACATTTTAACACTTTTTTCTGACTACCAAAATAAAATAATTTCAAATATCTAAACATTTATTTTGGTCTCCTAATATTGCCCACTGCTTTGTGTCTATTAAACTGTGCTATCCTGACCAAATAAATACACACACAAAAAAGACAAACTACATTTTATTACGTAACTTGTGAATAATAGAGAATATGTGCACCAATCAGGTTAGAGCCAACATGTGAACATTTGCTCAGTACCATCTGTGATAAGATTAGCCGACTTGCCCCTGTTATATTTATTTGTTTATTTGAATAGGGGCACATACAACAAACACAGATTAACAATTAAGTCATTTAATGCAGTATCACAGTGTTTCTAGCCTAGAATAATGCTCAACAAAGTCCCCAGAAGGGCTTTTGACAGTTTAGATTTCACTTAAAAGAGTGGGATTATTTGTAGAAAAAGCAAAAGACACAGTGAATTTGTCAAGAGAATCAAATATCTAAATACTGCGCGCTCACATTTCACTCTTTCTCAGCTCCCTCTCACATTTCACCACTAGATGCTATCTACGGTTTCTGCGGTCTGATAGTGTGTCTGCTTTGGCCTGACAGAAGAAGACCACAGGGACGAAGCTTCACATCTGCCATCTACTGGTGAAAAATCAATCAAGTAAATGTTGTAGTAGGCCATTATATAGTACTAATACTGACATACTGTATCAGCTGCAGTCACCCAACACAATATTATGCACTTACTGGCCATAATCGAGGTAATTTTCTCATTATTTGATATATTTCTAATCCTCAGCCTTTGGACTCCATGAACTGCAGTACACTGTGATCCTCAAATGACTTCTCTGATTAAAAAAAAAAATCCCCCTCCCTTTCTCTCTCCTCTTTCTCTCTTCCCTCTCTCCTTATTTGCCAAACCTGCCTCAGAGCTTATGTAACTAACTGCTGCACGTCTAATTTGTCTGCGTCACTGCGCTGATGTGATTTCTCTGCTGTGCACGCTCCAAAAGAGGAAGAGAAATTGGGCGGGTCTTGTTTCAGATAAGATTAAGGAGAGGTATTGGCAGAGTGCTGTGATCAGGCCTGGTTTACTGTGGGCTCTGTCATCTGTCTTCTGCACTTGTACAGCTAAATCTCTATCCAAGCACATTGTGTACACAGTGGTTGTCTGTTTCTACTAGTGTTATACAGTGCAAATTACAATATAGCAGGTTTTTATTGAGAAGAAGAAAAACGAAGAGAGGAAGAGAAGAAGAAAAGATATGACATGACTGTGCGACTAGACTAGATTTGGATTCGGAGTCTGCTGTATGAGTGCATGTTTCATTTAGAACAGGGATGTCGAACTCAAAATCACAGAGGGCTAAAATTAAAAACTGGGACTAAATCGTGGGCCAAACTAAATATTTATTGAAAAATTTCAACATCTGCATGTTTTCTCTCCTTTCGAGATATGTAATGTTAAACCTTTCCTTATTAAAATAAATGTTTAATAATAGTTTTCCTTAAACACTGAATCCAGAACAAGCAGAATATAAAATAATAACAACATTTTAAATAAATGTCTGTAGCCGGTGGGCAGCTTTAATACATATTTGATATGATCTCGCATTCCAAATATAATTATATCACTGGCCAAATTTGGCCCCCAGGCCTGAGTTTGACATGTCTGATTGAGAAGACTCTCTTTTTAGTTAATATTTTGTACAATGAATACATTTTTGACATGGTTTAGCTATGGTTACATATTTTAACCCCATTTTTGATCTGATATAGACCTGGTTTAGATCTGGTGGTACTCTGGAAGCCAAATTACATTTAAGGTTTGAGAAACATTGTTATAGACCATAATAAACTGGTAATTCAGCCATATAGACTATTTACTGGTTGAAGCTGGACCAGAAAGGATCATAATATTTGAATTTTAATTTATACAAAGTTGTTCTGTTCTTACTTGAGAGATCAGTATCAGCTGCATAAACCCATTTGGGTCAGTCTGGTCTTAAATTAATCTTGATTTGAGGAAATAAATGCAATTTTCAGTCACTGGCATTGGTTGATATCAAGTACTTAAAGCCATAGTATCGAAATCAGTATCTAAACTAAAAAAGTTGCATCCCTAGCTGTTAAATTTGTAGTTTTCAACCTCTAGGCTTAAATGTTGATGATGATTTCAAGTCTGCAAAAACATTCTTTGATGGAGTAGACCCGTCAGCCGCGTGGGGAGGTCAGGGGGCCAGCATACACGCACAAACATTACTTTCCCCATAGCCATTCTTCAGTTTCAAACTTTCCTCCATTTCTGCCGCCCCTCAGCGTGTTTGTCTGTTGGCCAACCCGATCGTTATTAGCTCGGGCGTTATATTGCGTCACATAGGGCGCGCAAGTTTGACATCACCAAGAATGTCAGGTGACTTTCCGTCTTTTTTAATTCAATATTTTTTTCCTGTCAATGTTTAAAGGTTATTATTTGGATATTTTTGTTTCTGGTAATGTTTATGATGTTTTAGTATTAAAAGGGGATCCAGTTATTTCTATTTGTAGAGAAAAAGGCATTTTTGTTTGTTAATTGATTTGGGGTAAGAGCCTCGTACTATAAAAGGGGACTCCCATCTGCACAGGGGCACAGTGAGTTTTGAGAAGGAGAGCTGTTGCACTGCAGGTACCAGCTCAAGAACCTTTGAAGGACTACCACAACCTGTAAATACCAATTTTTCACAGTTTTTGCACACTTCTGTAAATAAATTCACAAACACTATTTTTGATTACCCCATATTATTTATTTTTGTTAAAAAGAACCCACGACACATACACTACACAGAAAATAGTACTATTTCTATGTTATAAGTATGCATTGACCAGCATTTTTTCTTCTGTTTTGTTTTGTTTTTTCTTTTTTCTAACTAATAATACAGTTTTGACCAAGCTTGGCCTACAGAAACAGTGTGATGTGTCCTCCTCCGTTCTGCGCTTGGCTTGGTGCTGTCTTGAGCTCTCCTGTGTGGTTGTTAGATTTGAACTTGGCAGATTCACCTGCTGCAGACTTTTATCTCAGACAGAAGAGTTGAAGATGTCAACTTTAAAAATGTCTCCAGTGTTGTGGAACAAAACTCTGCCAAGGCCCACAAGAGCTGGTAAAGTGTAGACTTGAGTAAGGTTGACTGCACTTAACTCATGTACAAGTCATGGCAGTATTAAGATGAGAGTGCACTTAGGGAGATACATGTATGTCCTCTGCATTTGATCTATCTTTCAGTACCACTAGGGTAGGGTGTGCAAATTTTTAGATCAGGAGTAGCTGGAAGATGGAACTTTAATGGAGGTTTTAAGATAATTATAGATCTACAGTATTATCTTTGCAATTTATGAATTTGACACATAATAATTAGTTTGAGAAAAGAAACGCTCACAATAAAATGAGAAAACTGCTCAAAATGCAAGTTCTGTACTGGAAAAGTTATAGGAAAGGCAAAACAAAGTTATTGTATAGTCATGTTGTGTGGGTGCTGAGCTTGAAATGATGTTCACAAAAGGTGCACTATGTAACTTTTCTAGCACCAGACAAAGTTACATACATGTCAGATCTGTGGAGAGGTGAACCTGCTCTCCAGACTGTTTGTTTTTCCATGTGTTTTTTTATAGAATGTAATTGAATTAATGCAAATCAGATCAGTTTAATGCCATACTGGAACATTCTAGGTAGTGTTGTAGTCAAGACCGCACTAATCTAGACCAATACCAGTCCAAGACCACAGGGTCCTGAGACTGAGACAAGATCAAGACTTTTAAAGGTCGAGACCAAGATAAGACCGAGACCACGGCCCATCGAGACCGTCTTTGTCATTTTCTACATTTATTTGGATTTTACTGTTATTTTGGCACATATATATCAATGTTTTTTGTTTTTTTTTAAATATAAATCTATTTCCATTTTATCTGATTAATGTTCATTTAAGCTTAAAATAAGCCAAACAAACTGAACTGCACTGAAACACTCTGCAACCCTTTTTTGGACCCTCACCCACAGTTTGAGAACCCTTTCTTTAAGAGAACTTACACTGGCACTTTACTGAAAACTGTGAAGAAAATGAAGAAAGTGGGTAGAATTATTGAACCAGTTTTTTCAAGTTTCTTAATAGAATTACAATCTCTTACTGGTTTTGCAGCGGTATTGAATTTTGGCACATTTACCAAACACCCGTCGAGACAAAAACAGATCCATTTATGCCCTTTTATTAGGCAAACTTCAACCACATCATGGTAAGAAGTTTATTGCAGCTGTAATGAAACATGATCGCACTCGTCGAGTGTCAGACCTCTAGTCCGAGACAAGACTGAGTCCAAGTGCCTTCGAGACCGAGACAAGACCGAGTCCAAACGAGGTCGAGTCTGAGATGAGACCAAGACACTAACAAAACTGTTTTGAGGCCAGACTCGAGTACTGTGATACTAATTGTAGGCAGTGATACTATTTCCATGGAGACAAGCAGGTGGCAAAACTCCAACCAGAAAAGTTACACAGTGCATTTTTATTGGAAATGAAATCATGTACATTGACCACAGGTGTCTGAAATCACCTAAAAAGGACAATAAGAACTTTCAGCGCTCTGGTACAGGTGGCTAAGCTGTGAAACATAACTGCTGAGAATTGTGCTATGAAAAATACATGACATCCACTTTAGTTGGACACAGTTTGTGCTGTTCTGAAGCTTGTGATCTGCATCTTGTTTGGACCTAATTGTTCGGTAATAGAGAAACCCTGTGCAGAGAAGGGATACCAGTTAAAGTGATGAGGCTGACATATCACACTCCTCATTACACGTACAACTGTTATCTTGTAAATGGCTGATTGATGAGCTGGAACTAATTGTCATGTTGAAGCAATCCAGGCCCATTTGTGTAACCCTATTCATACATTATCTTTTTGATGCTTTTATGGAAGGTTACGAGTATTCAATGCAAATCAGAGTCGAAATTGTAGCCACTATGAGCCTTTTATGGATACCCTTTGATTAGTTGTCAGTTAAACACCTTTACTGTATCGTATAATAGACCATTCAGTCACATTCATTCAGTATGGATAAAAGTACAAATGTAATGGAGGGCAAATGTTATTTTTTGCCTAGAATGTTCCATAATTTAGCATTAAACACATATCACCATAGAGTCAAGCCATCATAGCAAGTTACAGGTCAGATCTGTGAAAAGGCTACCCCATTCACAGTAAGTTTTGACACTGCAGGCAAAGCAGCAACATCTCCATGGAGACATGCAGCTAGAGGACCCCAATCAGAAAATGTACACAGTGCACCTTTAATTCACATTTTTTTCAATGGATGAGATAAGAGATCTATGAAAAAAATACTTGGATATTTGAGGTTCCTTTGCCAAGACACTATTTGCTTACCATAACTTTGGGCAGACATAAACCGCTGCATAAAACATTACTAATGCTCAGTGGGCATTACAACCTCGGTTAATATTTATAGACCCTTTGCTACCCTTTCTCTTTATAGCGGTGCAAACTAAACAAACTTCGTTTGAATAGACAGTAATAGATTTTCAAATAATGTATTCATTTTAAGTCGTGAAATATTTATGAATAGCAAAATGGCTTTACCAATTAGGAACCAAGCCACAACGTACCGGTATGTGAGGGTAGAAAACATTGGAATATGTATCTGTTTTGTTATTGCTAATGGCACTACTGGATGCATGTCAATACACAATACTGCTATACAAAGCTACAGCACTTCTCAGCTGTAAAATGTGGATATCAAAAAATGCCATCAAAATATTTAATTTATTTTGTGGAAGTATATTTTGCTGATTATCCTTTATTTTGGTCTTATATAATAAAACAGATCACTGTATTAACTTGAAACCTAATTGTCTTATAGCGTTAAATAAGGACTTCCACTATATCTACATAATGTACAAGTTTCACTCAGAACTAACCATCCACTTGCTCTTAGCTTAGACCTTCACAGTTTTACATTTAATCTGTATAAAATGACTACATGACTTTGCTTTTCACTCAGACTCTTGTTTGACTGTGGCGCGTGATGTGTTTATGAGAGCACCATTACACCATCGGCTGAAATTAAATAATGCAGCAACTTCTGCAGCTTCCCAGAAAATCACTGTCCATTACTGTCTCACAAACCTGCTCTGTGTGTGCTCCCTGCATTACAGACAGCACAAACTTTCCTTGTTGTAAATATACATACTCGTGTTTTGTAGGTTGGTTTCTTTATTGCATGCACACAAAATACCTTGATAAACAGGTATTGTTACTGTGAATGGGGTCGCCTCTCCACAGACTTGGGCTGTACATGAGAATGTTGGTCCAATGAGAAAAAGTATGATTGCTGTTTTGATTTTTATTAACTCAGTAATTACAGCATTGCCCATCAACCAGGCTGCTGTTGTATCCTTTGGCAAGACACTCTACCCATCTTGACTGTATGAATATGTATGAAGCTTAGCACCGAGTTTGGGGAGTGAATGAATAATGCAAGACATTGTAAAGTGACTTTGAGAAGTGGCATTTGATAAAGGGCTAGACTTGTGCTTGCCTCATTTATTATCTTATTCATAAGAAGTGTTTTTTGCATTTTATTGCATTTTTATTCACATTAAAATACAAAATTAGCCAAATAAACATGATAATTGGGAATAGGCAGATGAAGTAATACAAGTCATAAGTGTGAACTCCGATCAACATATTACATAATACCATGTCAGTGTAAGTGTAACATGTATGTGCCATTTTGTGTTGTCTAAATACCAACATTCTGTCTTTAGCCTTGAAAATACGCACTTATTTTGTGCTATTAATTTCATATATTTGCATAGTCGGGCCACTGTCCTCCGAGTGTTACAGACAGATGGCCTGATACTAATGAACCAAAGTTACAACCCAGATGCCTTTGAGCCCAACCAGCTCTGAGGTATAATATAAAATGAAAAATACACAGCATTTTGACTGTAGTCTTTCTCAATCATGATGTTAAAGTTTGCATATACCACTTTTATCTTGTGAAAGAGCTTCTAATCTAGATGTATATATAGATTAAATAAATACATACATTTATTTTTCTGAGTATATTTTTGAAGTAGCACAAACTCAGACAAATTCAAGTGTGTGCTGTCTGTTTTATATCACCATAGTAAACATTAACACGGAAGAGAGAGACGTGTGCATAACGCCTTCACACTTGCCCTTTTTTGCGGTTTGACATCAAATAAAAATAAATAAATTATAAATCACTTGTTTTATACAAAGATAAAGCAACATGGTCGTTTTATTCACCTTGTAGCGTTTGGGGCCCACAAATCCGGATATGTATTTTTTGGTTGCATCTTTTTCCATCACTGCAAATGGATCCTGAGTGGTAGTTACATTGTTTTATTGAGAAAATGAAATGGCTTCTTCTTTTTGAGATTTTGAGACTTGTACTCGATTGATTTTTGTGTTGCAGAAGACTTTGTCCTGAAATCCACTTGCAGGCAATCCATTCATCAATTAATAAACATTAAGCAGTGGCCACTAGAGGGCAACATTGACAACTTTCCCCATATCTCTGACGTTTCCTTTTTTCTGTGTTTTTCTTTTTAGGGCCAAGGTTTTCAGAGGAAAGAAGGCCCTCGGGGACTACGACATCAAAGTGGAACAGGTATGCACCCAAAATACTTTCAGAACTTACATGATTAGTCAGACTTACTGTGACTTCAAAGGTGCTTTATACATATAAAATATGACACTGTTTTACTTTACTTTAGTTTTGTTTAGTAATCTTTCACTTGCCAGCTGAAACCGAATATATCTTGTTGTATGTTTAAACATTCACTTTAAACATACAACTTCTTTCACGTCGTTTCACACTATTTAAGTCAAGCTAAAGTGCATGTCAGATCTGTGGAAACTGACCTCACTCACTGTAAGAACTCAATGCCTGTTTCTGAACTAACTATAGTAACTAACTGAAAAATTGCAACATTGACAGGTAGATACCAGGCATCACCATAAAGACAGGCAGATAGTGTAATCCAAACCAGAAAGTTACATAGTGCATCTTTATTATCTTCTCATATGATCCTGTGCTTTTATTATTCTCTTCTACCAGTAAATAATGGTAGTTTTGTTTTGTTTAATCAAATCAAAGTCTATAATGAGTCATGATCACAACCAGGAATAGATACTTTAATCTTGTGTATGCCTGTCCACTCTACAGTTCCACAACTAATATAATGTGACAGAGAAGCCACAGCCTGAAGTGTGAGCACAGACAGCAGCAATGGGCCATGAGTGGTAGTCAAACCTCAGTAGGACCAGCTCTGTTCACAAGAAGAGCTTTCAAGTGGTCGTAATTTATTAAATAATAAATAAATAAATAATAAATAAATAAATTCTGGTGGAGGGTCAGCGATCTGTGGTCTCTATGTAGATGTGATTGTTTTGCCTGGAATGCTCCACATTAATATCTAATGTACATTTATTCATCACACGCTTGTCTTCATCAAAACAAGGTTTATGCAATACTGTGGAACACTCCAGGCAAAACAATAACATCTGCACAACCATGGAGACAAAAGATCGCTGACCCTCCACCAGAAAAGTTACTATGATTTCAGTATAGGATGGCCTCAGGGTCAAGGCACAGCACACATGTTACTGTGCCAGTCTCAGGTTTGTGAGGTCAGTTTCCAACTTTGAGCATTTGCTGAATGTCTCTCCCCTCTCTTCCTTCATTTTACTTAGTTTACTGTCTAGTCATGGACTAGTTTTGTTATAGCTATTTGTTTTTTGCAGGCAGAGTTTTCGGAGGTGAATCTTGTGGCTCATTCTAATGGCACCTGTAACATCGACATGCAGGTCATCAGAGGAGGCACCAAAGTGGTCAGGTACGCAACACTGTCCCTTTTATTAACGTGTTATTTCATCTCAAACATAGCTGATATATATAAAGTTGCTAAGTTGTGCTATATAAAGAAATTATACCACAGCCAGTGAAAATTCCAGTGGCTAACCGTGTGTGCCATGTGTTAATACTGCATAATGCACAAGTAGTTCGGCAACAGCCAAATCGCTGTTCTGTATCACTGTTCTGCCATGACATCACCACAGCAATGGATAAACACATGCACAACTTCTGTGAGTAGAATGTAGGGACTTGCCTCATTTAAAACACAGAAATAACTAATCTGAGACATTTACACACATGAAACAGGCTTTTCAGATTCACAGGAGACAGATTTCAGTTTGTAGCCGTGTTATAAGCGCATTAAACAACTTCATGCCGTGTGTTCTGCAGTTTTAACGCACTTTGCGGAGGAACACCACTCTGCTGAGCGTGTTCGATAACTCTACGGTGTGCATTAAAACTGCATAAATAAAGTGGATTGGAAAGTTTTTAATGTCAGTGAACAAACCCTTTTGTGACTCCACCTGTAGCACGTACACAGTCTAATTACTAATGATTACAAAAATAGCTCAAGTCTCTCACCTTAGTTTGTTTTTCTTTGTTCTCATCTTTGCCCACACACTTCCTGAATGTCGTAGTTATTTAATGGGAGCATTTTTGTGATGACATTTGGTCGCGCCAGGATCAGTGGAGTATGGTATTTAATGATCTCTCACATTAGACAGATGCCAATAGGTGAAAACAGACCTGCCCACCAACTGTTGCACCAAATGCTAACCTGTTTTTGTTTACTTTTAGAATTAATTATTAAAAGGAGCAGTTTAAAAGAGAACTAAGTAGCTATAAAATAATTGATATTATAATATTGAAATAGCACATACTATGATAAAACATGTTTTTTTCACAGTTTAAAGAGCCCTTATTACACTGTTTTCTGATCTGCCCTAATGTTGTTTCCTCATCACAAGCATAGCCAGAGTTGTGTTTTGTTTCATTCACACATGTTTAACATACAAATCCTTCATATTTAGGCTCAGTTCTTCTCTCATACAGAAAACACTTTGTATATCACCTTATGATGCCATGTGGTAATACAGGAAGTGCTCCACTATGTTTTTAAACTCCATACACCTTCATACTCCATACGCCCTGGAAATGCCAGTCTCTACTGGACTAAAGGTAAAAGCTGTGAACTTGAAAACTACCATTTCATGACATCACAAGCTGCAACAGAGCATTTTGAGCTTTGGAGATGTGGACAGACTAACAATAAAAGATTGTGTGAATGAAATAAAACACAACTGCAGGTATGTTTTAGATGAGGTAAAAAAGGTTAAAA
This sequence comes from Boleophthalmus pectinirostris, assembly GCF_026225935.1. Lineage (NCBI taxonomy): Eukaryota > Metazoa > Chordata > Actinopteri > Gobiiformes > Gobiidae > Boleophthalmus > Boleophthalmus pectinirostris. The sequence goes on from NW_026571299.1 coordinate 31,150,343, forward strand.
AAAAAAAAAAAAGGTTTAAAGCATCCGAGACAATTTTGCATAATATAGATCAATACTAATGCAGAGTGCCTGATGAATCACTGAATAAGTGATTGGGCTTTATAAGGACTATGTTCTCTAAAGCCGGATGTAACCTGTGTTGAATTGATTTTCTTAAATCATTTGAGCTTCAGAAATCATTGCCAGACTTGAACCTTTGCACCTGTTCTATTTGTCTTTTTAATTGAGTTTTGTTCATTGATTTAGACTCAAAGTCAAAGCAGCCATTTTCTTTGGGCTATGCGTTTTCATCCACATTCTTTTGACCTCACACATCATGACTTTTTAATATGATTTAACAGATTAAAAAAATTAAGTAGTTTGTGGTTTGTTTGATGCACAGACAGTCAAACAGTATTTATAGATTATATTAGAGTGTTAGAGTACAGTGTGGAATATATCAGGACTAATATGATAAAACTATGATTAACCAATAAAAGACAAAATTAAAAGAAAAAAGAAACATGCATTTGGAAGTCAAAACATCCAAAAATTGTATACATAGATTTAGATGAATTTGTGACTTCAAATTGATTTGAATGTAAATGTGCATGATATTTTCTTTAGGTTTTTTCTCATTTTTTTTTCTCATGACCGGGTATTTATGACAGAATAAGATTTTAATTTTAGACTTTAAAAGCATTCTTGTAACTGTGACTCCATCCTTCAGTGCCACTGGGGTAACCTGCCAGGAGCAGAGGGTGACCTATCTCCAGATCTGGTTAGACTTGGTCAGGACTATCTTAGCTGGATGATCTTACAGTTGGCAAAATCACAATATTTCACAATATTACACTTTCACAATACAGACAAAATTTACAGAATTACAGAATTTATCTCAAGACCTATTAAAAGAAAATGATTGTAACGCTGTGATCATAACACTTAAGACAGTGGTTCAACTTGAAGTGTCTGTTTTAATGAACACATCACATTGATATAAACAGCATTAGTTCCTCACAGTTGGTCATCAGTATTCAGAAGATCACAAAGAGGAGCTGCCTTCACACTGGGCCACACACTCCCCTCTGTCTGAGAACTCATTTCATAACAGCTCTCTCTCTCCTCTTTTCTCGCTTTTCTCTCTCTCGCTCCTTTTCTTTCTCTCTCTATCTCTCCTCTTTCTGCTCTCTCTTCACTCTCTGTTACTCTTCTACCTCTGACATAATACAGAAATATAGCAGAGTCATGACCCCATCCTGGCAAAATTAGTAGAGTTTTTGCTCTCGTTCAACCATTTTGAAAGAGGTTTTCTCTGCTGCAAAAAAAACTTTTATAAAATGAAATCATCCTCGCCCAGTGTATTATATTATGGGCCATTTATTTCATTTTATAGAAATCACCATCAGTTTTATGTTATGAAAAGTGCACTACACTGTGGACACGTGCTGGGAAAGTGAATTTGATGGTATTGTGTGATACCATCTGCTCCATCAACATCACACAATGATATATTAATGATTTGAATCTTGAACAATATGGCATATCTATTTCCACAGAGATAAGCAGATACCACCATCAGGCCAAGTTACATGTCAGATATGTGAAGAGGCAACCCTCTCACAGTAAAAATGCATATATTTTGGGGTATTTTTTAATCAGTAAAACATCTATTTTGGAATAAATACTACAGATACAAATGTTGTGGAACATTTCAGATCAAGCTATAACATATCAGTAACGCAGCTACTGTACACATCACCAGAAAACTACTATTTTTTAATGTTTCTCCTCTCTTCTTACTCAATTTTGGGTACTAGAACAATCATAAACATTCTTCAAACAAGATGCAAGTATTTTTGATTCTGTTTGACAAATCCTCTTGCAAAAGTAAAATAACTTCCTTAATAAATATCTGATGGATTTTATTGCTTCCTTATAAACATCATTTTTAGTTTAATTACTTTTTTAGTCTGCTTTAACTAGATATCTAACTAACTAATCTAGCTTTTAAGGAGTTTGCGAAAGTTTGCCTAAAATAACATTGGTAAATAATATATGACCCAAAACTGCTTCCAAGATGGAGATCTGTCCAAAGAGCACGTTCCCGATTTATATTTCATGTCATTTTTGGTTGGTCCTCTTTAAAAATGCATGAGGCTAGACCCAGTTTTTTTTTGGACAAGGCTGTTCGTGGGTAGTCTTGACTGAAATCCAAGTAAATCTGCAAAATGATTTCAGACTTAACAGTGCAAGTGAAGTGTGAAAAGCAGCTCCGCCACAGTATTCATTTCATTTGGATTGGATCGTTCACTCCCAGGTGCCCTACAACAACACTACAATGATATTACTATTGGATATATGCTTTGTATGTGAATGGATGTGGTGTTAAAGCAGATGCTGTTTTATTTTTGTCTGCAGTTGAATTTAAAGGCACTATACCAGAATTTTTATTTTTTTAAATGTGAAAAACAAGACTAGTTCATTTTAAACTGTTTACAGTGGTCCAAATGTATTGCTTACTTATCAAATGGATTCCCAGCATTCTAATTATTCAATGTGGCCATTGAACATGAACTCTGTGAAAGTGCTTATCACAAGGAGGTCAGAGCAGAGTGCACACTTCCTGTTATTCAGAGAATATATATATATATATATATATATATATATATATATATATATATATATATATATATATATATATATATATATATATATATATATATATATATATATATATATATATATATATATATATATATATATATATATATATATATATATATATATATATATATATATATATATATATGTGTGCACTTTAATATGTACTTACAGGATAATGGGTATGGCTGGTACATTTATATGCAGCAACATGTATTAATTAGCACATCTAGCAGTGCCTTGGCTAGCATATGCTTTTTACCTTAAACTACTGCTAACTGCTACTATCACAGTTGTAACTACTTTCACTAGCCCACTATTACTTTATATTAATATTTTACCTAGTTTTCAGGAATTTTATATTATTTAGCATCTTTTAACAATAAAAACATAAGCTTTATACCACACTGGAACATTCCAAGTAAAGAAATATCATATCCAGATAAGCAGTTGGCAGAAACCCTACAGACAAAGTTATATTATGTACCTTTAATACATTCTTGCATTAATGTTTTGTGTATAATTTGCAGGTCCTTCAGGCCTGATTTCGTGCTGGTCCGGCAGCACGCCTACAGCATGGCTCAGAACGAGGACTTTAGGAATCTGATCATTGGTCTGCAGTACGCCGGGGTGCCCTCTGTCAACTCCCTCGACTCCATCTACAACCTCTGTGACAAACCCTGGGCGGTGAGCTCTTCACTGCATAGGCCTTTTACTCCTGTGTTCTAAACCACACATGATTTACAGTTATATTTCTTCTGTGCTTTAGTTCTCACAGCTAATCAACTGTCAGAAGAAGATGGGCTCAGACAAGTTTCCTCTCATCGATCAGACCTTCTACCCCAACTACAGAGACATGGTCAGTCTGTTTTTGCGCATTTTCTCACAACAGTTATACACATTTTACCTGACATTATCACCTGGCATGACGAGGTGGTGCAGCCTCACAGCAAGAAGTTCCTGGGTTTGATTCTCTGAATGTGCAGGGCCTTTCTGTGTGGAGTTTGCATGTTCTTCCAGTGTTTTCTCCAGTTTCCCATAGCACTAAAACATGGCTTCTCTGAAAATGACAATCTCAGTGGGACTTTTAAGAAGAGAAAGAGAAAAAAAAAAAAGCTGTCCCAATTCCCCAATTTTACTTATTATAGTACTTATTCTAATCTCAGATTATGTTTTATGACAGTACATTTTAAAGGATTCTAATCCTACACCTTCCGTTCAGGTCCATATTTATGAATTATTAGAAGAATTCTTACAAAAAGACAACTTTGTCTAATTATATATTATAATGATCTCTAAAACCAAAAAAATGAACAGTGTTTAAAAATTTATCTCTTAAAATCATATAAACTTAAATATTGCCACCATTCAAAACATAAATATTTGAACTATCTGTACCCCCTTCCGCTTGTCAGTGAACCTCCATGAATCCTATCACTCTTCTCCCTCATTATCCCTAAGTGTCTTGGAGAACTGCCCCTGTTTAATTCACAAACTAAATAATACTCCTGGCACTTGGGCTGTTAATGGCCCGTTTAAAACTGTTCACTCAGCTGTATCAAGGCCTTCGATGTCAAATCTCTACAAAGTAAAACTCACTACAACTCACACACAAGTTTCCATCAACACATTTTATATACAACATTTTTGGTACAATGAAATAAAAAATGTAGACAGAAAAGAACATAAATACAAACATTTCTTTCAATATAAAACATGAACATGAAGCTGCGGACACATTTTCACACAAGCTTTACAGCCATAATACACAATTATCAACTCGTATATTGTACAGTGATACTGTTAAACATACAGTTTTGTGTTGTTAAGACGTTCTTCATGAATCACTTTAAATCACTTATCTTGACATGTTTAGCTTTCACTTAGACTTAGGCTCTGGCTACACATAAATGAAAGATTTGTGTTTGTGCATTTGGTCTGGATGTGTAAATGCAGTCTAATGACGTTTTTATACATGAAAGTTTTCTCTATTGACTTGAAGGTTTGCCTTAAGGCTCTAAGGATGGATACATTAGCATCTGCCACAGTTGTGATAAAGAGAAGTCATATTGCATGTGTTTAGTTTGCAACTGTTCCTCTTGGTTGGCCAGCATGGATAAATAGTTGTTGAAATCTTGAAATCATCCCATGAAAAGACAAGGGAGTAGTAAATTATAATAATATATGTAGGTGCACCAGAGGCTCTAAAGACACACTGAGATTTAAAGAGCTGAAAACATCCTTGTTCAAGCAAATATTTAGGTGCAGAAAATACACACTACACCCACTCACACTGGGATGTGACAAAATACTTCGAATGAGTTAGTAAAAACCGTTTTAAATGTTAATTTTCACAAAATACAAAATGTACAATGAAAAGTCTCCCAGTAGTCCTAATTTAGGGATAAACTTTTACCAGTTTTACGCTGTTTACAAAGACAGTTCTGTAGATTGATCACTGAAGTTTGCATGACACTTGGATTTCTATAATATACCATACGTATGAACAGAGACATTTTAGGGAGCACTGCAGACCTATAGGAAACATCATATGTTGAACTGTAATAACAGTTATGGCAGTATTGCTGAGCTCTTTTACTTTTAAAGGCATTTGCTGCAGTTTCTATAGTGTGGTGCATTCAGAGCTCTGGTCCGGTCACAAATACAAACCACAGGAGGTACAGCTGAAAGTGGAGCAGCTCAAACTCTTCACTCTGTTTGAAAAACAAGTCTGAGTCAACAGCTGCACTTACACTGAGTAACCACAGGAGGCCGCTCATTTGAATGTGCTCCTCAGCTTAAGGCTATTTTACCTCACAAGTTACAGACATTAAAACCTTTCAGTCATAAAGTATGAAGCCCTCAGTTTTAAATGTGTGCATCTCACCAGGTCTCATGGGTCAGTGAAGTCCTGGAAGTCCTTTTCTGGGGGCGGTCCCCCTCTGTACCAGCTGCAGCTGGATTCAGAGCGGCGGATACAGGCGTACTGCCGTGCCTGCTCCCCATTCAGACTGTTGTCCAGCGGCCAGTCTGTCCACTGGCACTCATGGTCCCCATTGGATGCACACGGCACACTGTAACATGTGTTGATCTGGAAGTGAGAGAGCAAACTACTTTAAACTATGTACAGGACTGTTCAAAGCATTACATCTGAATTTGTTGAACTTATTTTACTGAGACTCCTGCTGTTAGTACTATTGCCATGTGCCCACTGCAGTGTTACCCACTCTGCACTCGCAGCCCATCTGGTATCTGTAGTTCAGGTTCTTCTTCTGGGATAGTGACAGGTTGTCCCAGGATTCCACAAGGTCACACTGACCAATCGAAATCCTGCCGTCACTCCACATGCTTCCTGTGAGGCCACAACAAACTTTAAAATAACAATATTACATGTTTGAGTTAAAGACATGTCATTTTGTGCTTTTTTATGTAGTAGACAGATTAACAGCAGTGGTTTTACATGTTGTTATGTCAATAGGTGAAAACACAGAATCTCACATTAAAATCTGTAATGACACTGCATTCCCACAGTATTTACCTGAGAGCAGGTATCCGGCCTTGTTGTTAGAGTCCAGTTTGACTCCACACAGTGAGGAGAAGACAGGTGTGTACACGTACTGGATGTCTTTGGCCTTATGAAACCCTTTGAACATCTAGAAAAGGGAAATTAAGTTAGTTTGTTTAAGTTTTCTGTTTTAGTCCAGTCATTGTAGTAGTAGTGCATAATATAATAATGAATTGGATGGGATATTGTGACACCCAAAGTGCTTTACAGACCATTATTCATTCACTCCTTACTTGGTGATGATAAGGTACAGCTGCCCTGGAGCAGACTGACAGAAGTTGTAGTAGTAGTTGTTTTGGCTACTTTTAATTAATTTACTTGGTGGGTCTATATTTTTTGCTGTAGATATTATTTCTTGTGTTGTATATTTTTGGGGCCTGTGTCCACTCTCTCACCTTTATCATCTTGATTTCGTACTGGATCATCTTCATGTACGGAGAGGAGCTGTTGCTAGGCGACACTATCTTCTCTCCGGAGATCTTTGCCCTTATCACTGTCAAAAAAAAAAAAAAAAACACATACATTTACAGCGTCTCCTTCCGGCAAACGACAAGAGGTGACTTTGATTCTGCCCTAAAACATGAAAGTGAAATAAATATAGGATTTTTTTTCTTGTCTTTGTTGGAGACAGTCTCTCTCAATGACACTGGAGCTGTCCCTGCGGAGAGAAGGAAAACCAGAACCCACGCGGAATAACAAGCAGCAGCCCCTTCAATGAACGACCACGATCTGAGGTTTCTGAAGGCCTATAACTAACTAATAACAATATTATCTTTCAGTACTAATTTAGTTATTTTTTAGGATAATAAAAAAAAATAATAATGTTAGATTTGAGTATTTTATTCACTATGTACCTTATAGTGTAACATATAGTGTTACTAAAAATTCAAACTCAAAAGGAATAGGCCCAAATGGGTAACCAATATTTAGTAATGCAATTCTGAACAGGATTTCTTTAAGTAACACAATAAACTTCAAAGATGTGTGCACCAAACTACAGGACCTTACATCTGTTTTGTTGACAGATTTTCAGGAGAGTGACCCCCAAACCACTCCAGCCAAGACTGATTGAGTTTTCTCCTACATGTTGCAAAATGGCCCCTCTAGCCTATCCAGAACAAAGTCTCTCCCCAATAGATAATTTAGAACTGTGCAACTATTATGCCTCTGTGTCCATCATACTTACAGCAAACAATAGTATTAGTCATAATATTAACTCCAAACACGTCATTTCTATAACATGACACTGAGCTGTAGAGGATTGCATTTAATATGTGCTCTACTATTGAAGTGTCCCATGGGGCGCTGGGAGTGACACACAGTTAAACAGCCTGTCAAAGCGCCTAGTGAATTAAACACTGGCTTTTGATTTGAAGGAGGCAATTACACAGAAATGTTGAACTGGGACTTCCTCAAAGGCATGTTGCAATGATGCAGTTTATAGCACCCCAACTTGGACAAGCCAGCAAACAAAAATCTCGCAAAGATTAATTATTGTTTTGTACACTGACCCCTGGTGGCGGAAGTCAATTTATTTTGCTGTTTTTATCTTGCAAGCGTCCTTGAAAACAGTGCGAGGTGCACATATTTCTTGTATACTTATTTTCAACTACATAACCGCATTGACTTTTTATTATAGCACACTGCTTTTGAAATTCAATGAAACTGAAAAGAAAGGTAAGAACGGGCTGACCTCGGTGAAAAGGAAAAAGTGTTATCCGAAGCTTTCTCACCTAGTCAAACAACACATTTTTCAACACCTTTGTGAGAGCAGGGCAGGAGCAGCACAGCATGGCCTGTCAAAATCGGTTTAGATAAGACCGTCCTCCTAACTTGCAGGTGGAGAAGACGAAAACATTCAAGGGAAGTTTTTTAGTTTGTATAGCTAGTGTGTGGAGAGTTCTACTTTAGTGCTAGTAGCTCCACTGTTAGTCCAGAGACATTCGATTATGAATTGTCAAAGGAGGCAGGAAAGACTGGCTCTAGTTCACCATTTTCCGCTGCCTGGGGTTTACAGAGTAGCCTAACAGTATTAGAGAAACAATTGGATCTACAGCACGTCGATAAAGTCTATAGTAAGAATGGGAAGGACCACAGACTGCTGCAATGAAAGAAGAAATTACAAAGTGAACTTTGAACCAATAACTGCCCCTTTTGATGACTGTGTAGTTACAGCTTGTTGCAGAGTTTGTTTTAAGGTGTGCTACAATCTTTATATTCTATCTAGGTTTGGTCATATTCTTTATTTATACTTCTGGAGCAGTGTTTGTCAGACTGTGTTACATGATGCATTGGATTTACATTGCATTATTTATTTACTCCATCTTACCACTTGTGGTAAGATATTACGATTTATGCTATTGGTTTAATGTGACACGCATAGCTCTATTTTAAATGTTTGTCCTCCTTTGGGTAATTACTTGGTTAGAAGTTATAACTACTGTGACAGTGGTATAGTCCTGTTTTAGACCTGGTTTAGCCCCAGTTTAGACCTGAAATAGCACTGTTAAAGATCTGTTGTATACGTGATGGTACTCAGAAAGCAGTGATGCGTGATGTTAAAACTTTGAAAGCAACTGCTCTTGAGGAATGCAGCGTTTGGCGCAGTGGACAGTAGACAGGAACCTGACTGGGTGGGAAGTTTGCATGTTCTTCCCATGTTTAGTTGGCTTTTTTGGATTATCCTCACTAAACAAAATCATTCACCAAATCTGACCAGATGAAGACCAAGATCTGGAGATCGGTCCAGAGGGATGCATGGTTGTTATATAATCCTAATCTTGTTGAAGTACAATTGTAGAGTCCATGTATAAATATATTTTGTAACAGAAGCTTGATGTATGATGAGTTCATGAAGGGTGATAACTGTGAAAACTCTGCTCTAATGGCTCTGGTGAAGAGCCTCTTATTCTTCATTTTCTCCTGTGGTTAAGACAGAGCCGATCACACTATGCGATTTAGCACATTAGCTTTTTTATTGAGACTTCTGAGGCTGTGGAAAAGAAATTGACCAGGGCCTTTGTGCATTTTCTGTTTAGTGAAAAGGGATGGTTAATATGACACATCATTGTCCTCTTTGGGCATTCTTTAGTGGATATAGCTCATGTTTTTCCCTGATAGTAGCCACTAGAGTTGGTTAGTTACACAGTTAGCAGGCCAGAAGCTGACCTGTGACAAACAAACTCTCCCCAAGTGTTTTGAAACATGCCTATAAATGCTTTTCCATGAAGAATTGGGATGTTTGGAATGGAAAGTGAAAGTAAGGAAAACATTTGGTCCATGGCAGTGTCTGTCACAATTTTAAAACTTTAACAATTGGGTAAAGCTCTTTTTTAAATGAATAATGCTTGACTATGTGTGATGTCCATACAAGTAATAAATGATTCTCAGAAAAGTTTACTTCTGCATGCTGCACAGTAGTGTCACCATAATACTAAAATTACAAATCAGTTTCAAAAAGGTATATATCTTGATACCATGATTATAACAAAAATAAATCAATTAAATTAAATCTAGTTTCAATACTAGCCTTTTCTGACCACCCTACTGCACAGTGAGCTGTAACCAGAAATGAAGAAGTATTACTGGGTAAAAGTGGCACCTCTATATCTGTTTTGTATAGAGAAATATTACAGAGCTGAACCATGAGAACTGATGTAGTAAGAAACTCCCCCCTCGCAGATGAATCGTCGCCCCTTGTCATGCTCACAATGTGGACTGTCAGCGGCCTTTTACACGGATATTGTTAGTATGCAGACCATTGGACCGGCCCTATACACATGGAAATGAGTTTGGGAGAGAGAGAGGGGAGAGAGGAGAGGATGGAGTAGCTTCGGTGGTGGCATGGCTTGGCACTGGCCCAAGACACACACAATACTGAGAGGCTGAGAATCTGTCCCGATGAGCTATCACTGATGTTCAGTTTTAACAAAGAATACACCTCCTTCAACAACATACTCAGGTCAAACACAGGCCATGACCTGGGACACTCACTACGTTTACAAACAGGCTCGAGAAGTCATATTACTGTACTACTTAGATTATAACAGAATTTCTAAACCTGGGATCCAGAATACACACTCCAGTACTTAATGAAGATGTAAGTGTGGTCTTTGGTTGTGCCTCTCCAGAATCAATGAGCGATGCACTAATATCTGTAAATCTGAGGGGAAATATGTTTGATTTGGTTCAGAATGGTACATGACCAATGAGCCCTTTTGTCTTGTTTATCACTGAAATAAACAAATCTGTTTGCACAGTTCTGTCTGAATTTGGGATGGGGTGACCAGACTGATATCCCTTTGTGTAAAAAATATAGAGAAATATTCTGGACTTCTGGAAAAAACAATGTGTAAACCCACAAAACAAATATTCACACCAAGTTCCTCAAAATATGTGGGAGTACAACCAGATCTAAACAATGTCTATAGCAGGACTGTTCCAGGTCTGAAAATTGCTACAGTATAGTCCAATGACCAACCCAAAGGTTATAAATAAAGTCTAGTTCTGCATAGGATCTCACTTCTAACCATAAAGTGGCAGTACCAAAGTTTGAGAACCACTAGTCTCTAAACCCATGACACAAATCAGGGAATAGTAATACATTTTTCATTGCCCAGGATAAGCTTGTCTTTTATTATTTTCAACCACTTAAAGTCCCCTTTCTTGACCAGTTCTACCCTCTAGAGTGCTCCATATGTGAACTCTTTTGGTAAATTATTGTATGTGTAAATGCCTAACTTCCAATCTCAATATACAGGGCAGGCCATAATAAATGTCCCTAAAAATTCACTGAAAAAAACACATATATTTTTTCACAGCCAGCCTCTCTTCATGTCCTGGGTTCCACACATTCTGTATATACAGCTGTGACCTACAACAGTGGCCTAAATCGGCTCTGTCCCTGTTAACCCAGATCTGCTTTACAAACCTGGCCCTTTGAACAAGCTATTTATGTGTCCACTTTAGGCATATGCTATGTTCCCTTTCTCTAATCTGATGTCATAATTTCAGATGGAGGGTAAGTGCCTTTACTGAGAAAATTTTCCATTTTGGAAAGACATCTACCAAAATAAAATCTTCAAACGTTGAACCAAATCAGTTTTGATTAGGTCCAAAAACTTGTCACTTTAATCTTGTTGCCTGGCCATCTGAAACTTAAAATGTGTCTATAACTGTCTTATCTTCTGCAGTTTTGATGGTCGGTGGGAGTGATTGACAGATAAATTTACCAAGCAAAGAAACACATGGTATGTCTGCATCAAAACACACATGGCTGCTTACAAAAAAGAAAGAAAAAAAAACGGACAGCAGAAGGAGAAGGAGAAATGTCATCGACTTCATCGGGCAAAGCACTTAAGTTAAAGTGTGTTAGTCTCACATGACAGCTGTTATACAAATAAATTATATGTTTAGTTCTGAATGATATGTTGGGTATTCAAGAGGAAGTGTCTCTTACAATTTAGAGACTAGACTTTATGCCATTTGAATTATGTATTTATTTATATATTGTTATTACAGAGATTCTAACCATGAACCAAATCAAAACATCTGCACTTTTAACAGTCTAAAGTCAAATTCGACTACAGCAACCTTACCTACCCTCTTGCTTAATTCTGAACATAAGACTTGTGAACCCAGCCTCTTCAAAGAGACCCCACTCTACTACAGCACTTGTATCCTGCTCTCCCCTGTGTTTTGGTCGCCCCTCTCCCTCTCTCACAGTCAGAGTCCAGGCCGGGGTCGGTCTGAGTGTTGGTCTTGGACTTGGACCAGGCCAGAACCAGACCAGGACCAAAGGACGAGAGACACCAGAGACACACGGGGAAAGTAGGCCACAGTGTTCAGCCCGCCACGCTTTTGTTCGGTTTGTTTAGGAAGAATTCACAAACCACATTATTGTCATTTACTGCCAGGTGCGGCAAAATAACACAAAATTGTGAAAGAAATGAGAACAGAATACGCCATACACTTCCTGTTGTTTATAGGTGATATTTTGAGGACTTCCAAAAGATGGAATATTTTGCATTGACTTGTTAATTGCCATGGCAACAGTGCTCATTTCTCATCAACCCATGGAAGTTCTACAATTGTATATGTGTATCTATGTAAATGCATAATATGTACTGTATATTAGTAGAACAAATATCTCAACAAATTTACGTGAGAATTTACTTACCAATTTAGTCTTCACAATTCATGCAAAACAAACATTATTACTCAAAAAATACTGCAAAACTTATAAAATTTTCTAATATTTTTGCACCAAATGAATTAAACAAACTAGAAAATAGAAATTAGATTTTCAAACACAAAAGTAGATTTTTCACCACACTGTTTTTGTAAGTAAGACTAATGCAGACTAATATTTTTGACCGTATTTGTGTACATAATATATTTAACAAAGAAAATACACAGTATACAACGATAAAGTTGACTTTTCATAATACTGCTTTTGACAAGTATAGATCTTTGTACATTAATGTTATTGACCACATAAAGCACCGAATGACTATATACATTAGGTTCAATTAGATTATATTTTCAGTGGTAAATCTTGGCTGCCCTTGCTCTCCTCTGTGTTCGGGACACTTGGCCTTGTTTCTACACAGTCAGTATTTTGATTCAAACTCACCGATCTCAGCGCTGCAGAATAGTTGCTGTGGGTGTGCGGGCTGGCAGCTGCAGCTCTCCCCATCCTCCAACAACACCCCCAGAACGAAAAGCACCGCGAGCCCCAAACACGCACTCCGCTGATGGGACATGGCCACTAGTCCGCCTGCCTCTCCCCACTCTCTCTGCTCCTCTGGTCCACCACCGGATAAATAGGCCAACAGCAGCAGCGGCACAGTGGCAGACAGCAGGGGGGGGTAGGAGAGCTCTGCGTAGTCGTGAATTCAAGCTTTTTCATATGTTTTAGTGGCAAATTTGTAAGTTGAAAACGCAGGAGAGGAGTTGGTAGATGCTTCTTCTCCTTGTGGCTAGCTCACAAAGGATGGGTGCTCCGCTGTGGTCTTGAATGCTGAGAGGGTCGGACACAGGGAGCCTCTTATGCATTCAACTATTTAAGCACAGCCTCCTCAAAACGCGCACCAAACAACAGTCCTTCACTTCATTTCTGCCCTCAATTATCGCAATAACTTTTCAAGCGTTAAGCCGGTTTCTGTGCCACATAGGTAGAATCTGAAATGTACTTTTAATTTTGTTGTATCTGCTATCGTCATGTTATTTGCTTATGGTGGTTAATTAGACTTAAAGGTGTGCAGCAATGAAAAAGCTCCAACAGGCGGCAGTAGTATGAATTTAGACAACAATGCTGAAAAATGTGGCTCAAAAATATTTGGATCTTATGGGAACTCGTTGAAGTATGCATGGGACTTACTTAAATCACCAAAGCTCCCAATAAAGAAGGGCATAGCAGTGATATCTGAGCAGTTTATGCGTATTTCCTTTTATAAAATGGCATAGGTCGTGTTTTTGTGACATATCTAGAAAAAAATCTATTCATGAATATTCTTTTGTCTGTGCTTCTGTTTTCCAGATTACAACTCCAAGTTTCCCTGTGGTGGTGAAGATCGGGCATGCCCACTCTGGAATGGGAAAGGTAAACTCTAAAGCAAATTTTTTGTTAGTTTAGTTTATTTGTTTACTTATCATAGACAATGCACATAAAAACATTGATCTACACAAAGAGGTAGTATGCTTGTGCCATGTGGGTTAAAGAAAAATTGTTCATTTTCACCGTTAGTTCCACCTTCATTTGTGCCATTTTAGTGGTCCTGTCATAATAATTAAAATGTTTACATGTCAAAAGTCAAATAAATAGTCTTATTTGTTAAATTATCTGTCTGATAATCTGGCTCGTCAACAGAAATTTGGAGTCCCTGGGCGAGAAGGTTAGTCTGGGTCCCATCTATAATTCATAATAATTAATAGGCAGGTTCCAATTTGGGCCCCTAAGAGCTTGGGGCCTGTGATAACAGATCCCTTTGGTCACCTCTGATAATACAGGAATAATTGTGGTTTTGTGATTTAGTTAGAATACACAGGACAAACAGAAACCCACATTACATCTGGTGCAGTTCACATTATGCCTTTGCAAACAACTGGCTGTCCTTTAAAAGCTGTTAAAAGGACAGTCTGGAATTTTGGACATAGGATCTCACTTCCTAGTGAGCCAGAGTGTTGGAGACGTGTGTAAATATTCCATCCAGTCCTTGTATTTGCAGAGGTCTCTGGTGCTAGGCTAGTGCATGTCAATGGCCATAGTTATCCTGCCACTAAAAACAGTCTTACCCACTCCACAAAGCACCCGAAGTAAATCTATTATTATGCCAGACTGTCGATGTGAATGTCTGTGTCGATAGAATGATTTTAGAAGTAAAACAAACCTAGCATTTGGAGAATTTATGTCTGAGCAGCAGCAGCGAGTTGTACTTCCTGATAGAAAGCTTGGCAGTGGCGGACTGATATCACCTAGCACCTATCTTAATGGCAAAGTAAAATTCCACTGCTGCTGAGAAAATAGTCTCTCAACATGTGAAGATTCATGTGGTGCAAGGTTAGTTTTATTTCAAACATTATTCTATCAACACAAACATTTACATTGACAGTCTGGCATAATAATAGATTCGCTTTGGGTGTTTTGTGGAGTGGGTAAGTCTGTTTTTAGTGGCACTCTAACTATGGCCATTGACATGCACTAGCCTAGCACCAGCGACCTCTGCAAATACAAGGACTGGATGGAATATTTAAAATAGTGTCTCCACTCGTCTCCAACACTCTGGCTCACTAGGTAATGAGGCCCTATGTCCAAAATTCCGAACTGTCCTTTTAAGTTCCTTTTTTCCCAGGTAAAATTGTTGTGAGAATAGCCATGCCTCTTTGCAACAATGGTTTACAGAATTGGCCTATTACCCTCTTAGATCCACTACACAGCATGTGCTTTTAGTTTCATGGTTGGGCTACTCCCCTAATGTTGGCCTTTATATAAAGTGACATTCCTCCTTTGGGAAATGCTCCGGTAACTCCTTAATGGTTTAAACACACAAAACACCCTGGTTTCGGCAGAGTTTGACCTCTACCTACTCTGTGCCTGTCTTTCACTGTCTTTCCTTAGAGACTTGGATGCATTTTAAATTCAGCCCTGTTCGCGCTGTTCGTCTCGTTGTCTGTGAATCGATCTAGAGCCTTGTTAATATTTGGGGCTGAAATCAGAGTGCGATGTTTATGCGATTCCCACCAGCCCTGATCGATCCAATACATCACATTGTGGACAGTTAAATCTGATACAGAGCACTCCAGGACTCCCGGAACATAATCTAAGAGACTGCTTATCGGCCTGTTGTCTTACTTCACTTGAGTTATCCTATCTTCAGACAAATAAAGTTACTAAATTCAAACTGACATGAAAACATCCATAACTCAACAATATAGTTTAATTCAGAATAACATTTAGGCAGAAGGATGAATAGATAATTTTAATGCCATATGGTATAACTTCAAGCAGGTTTTGGACCTTTAGTGCATCTTCCTTAAAACAGGGTTTTAACATATTTTTCCAGAAGCTTGTAGGGATGCAACAATATCCAAATCTCATGATACAATATTTTCACAATATTCATCTCACAGTACGATATTTATTGTGATATTCTGTGGAAGCTTACAGAATTGTGAATATATTACTTTTTTGGCATAATTCAAATAAGTAACATCTAAAAGTGCTTAATAACAGTTATTTCCTTATGTAGATTGGATTGAAACAGAGTAAAGGATCATGGTATATATGTAGTTCTCTCAGTTTTTAGCTTCTGCTACTAAGTTGGCGCACAGTATTTTTGTGACACTTTTCATGAAACAATATCAAGATATTTCGGTTATTGTTTACATCCCTAGAATCTTGTATTGTTCATGTACTTATCTATCTCCATGAAGCAGAATCATTGGCCACCAGCACCAAAACATACCAGAAGCCCCGATTAATTAGGTCTCATTTTATTTGTTGTTTTCCAGGTCAAAGTGGACAACGTGAGTGACTTCCAGGACATTGCGAGTGTGGTGGCCATTACTCAAACCTACTGCACCACAGAGCCATTTGTAGACGCTAAATACGACATCCGAGTGCAGAAGATAGGAGCTGACTACAAAGCATACATGTAAGTTGGATGCAGAAAAAGCAAATCAAGACTGCATTTTCTACTTCATTTCTGCCTAGTGTCTATTGCTGTCAGCCAATCAGAGCCTGTGTATCTGTGTTAGTTTTAAGGACTTGAATTCTGAACTTTATTCTGAAATCTATAGTTTGACCAGTTTCGATTAGGATTTATGTACTTGATGGAAGGAGATGCTTTAACTAAAGGGGCCCATATTACACTATTTTCAGTTGTGTTTTGTTTCATTAACACTCACTCCCTGCATTTAGGTGGAGTTATTCTCTCAACTGAAAACACTCCACCTTGTGATGTCATGTGGTATTACAGGAAGTGTTCCACTGTGTTTTTAAATTCACCTTCATTAAAATAATTTGTATGATTTCATCTCTGGAATTTCTCATCTCTACTGCTAATAAACAAAAGGTAAAAGGTAGCTGTTAACTTTTTGATCTTTGGAACTGTCGTCAGACTAATAATGTCAGATTAATACGTGTAAATGAAACAAAATACAATTCCGGGGACAACTTAACGATGTTATAACATGGCTTAAAGCTCACAAAAGTCAATTTTATGTAATATATGACCTTTAATAATCACATAGTAACATAATAACAGAAATATTTCTTGAAACCGCTTAAATGTTTTACTTTTAAGACCTAGAGAAGCGAGGCTTTCAATCTGCGCTACCAGCCCCTCCGACCACAACCAACACTCATGCACACACACTCCACTTTCATATTAGGCCCAGCGGTCTCCCATCCAAGTACTGTCCAGGCCTAGCCCTGCCTAGCTTCTGAGATCTGATGAGATTAAGCTTTGACAAGCTGGTATGAACACAACTACTTCAGATCCAGATCAAGATTCTAAATTCAAGTAATTTGAATCTAAGGCTAAAAGGTAACATTGTTGTTGAAATGTAATATTTCTAAGATTGATTTTCTATATCAGTTCAATCTGAAGTTTGCCTGTGTTTGATTGTCTTTGTATTATGTTTTAGGAGAACATCCATCTCTGGGAACTGGAAGAGCAACACTGGATCTGCCATGTTGGAACAAGTGGCCATGACTGACAAGTGAGCACCCCGGACTCACATTGTCCCTGTGACACATGACATAATGCTCCTGTCATTGTCCCATTAGTCAGACAGCACTTTGATTTTAATTGAATAATACATAGTGGTAATTATAGGTGAACATTGTGTCATACTATATGGGTTGTGGTTCTCAAATTGTAACAGTGGAACATAAGAGTTAGGCAGTCCATGGCATTATCTTACCTTTAGGGCTTGAATTTTAAAGGCCCTATGCCAAGAATACAGACCTTTTTTTAAGAAAACAGCTTCTTTGTATCCAAATTGTAGTCGTAGGTTGTTCACATTTCATGATCTGCTTTTAAAACCCATTTGCTCTCTGTACCAGGTATAAGCTGTGGGTGGACACCTGTTCTGAGATCTTTGGAGGTTTGGACATCTGCGCTGTCAAAGCCATCTGTGGAAAAGATGGAAACGACTACATCACTGAGGTATGACTTTACGGAGTAGGGTTTTCTATTTAGCCTCATTTTAGTGTTGTCAAGATACTATAATTTCAAACTAGATTTTTATATTAAGGAAAAAGGGCTCACTACTCAAATCCATTTTCAGTACCATGATAATAAAAAAATGTTTAGTAGCATGTGTGTGGCTCAAGACCACTAAAAATACTCAGAAAAGGTCCAACTTTGTCGTATTCATGTTATTTTTCAAGGTGTCAATACTTGTACAGGTGAGTCAGTGAGAAGTAGTAGTTTTGATACTAGCATCAATTAGTATCTGGGTATCAAATATTTGACAAAAATTGCATGTTATTTACAATCAAATGTATATGTTTAACTTTTTCCGTATTGTTGGTTCATGCTGCAAAATTTCCAGAGTTTATGTGGTTTACCTAAGAAGTTTTTTGCCTGTGTGGTATTGATTTAAAAACCAACATGTTTCAGTTTTTAGTATTTGCAGTGAGTTTAAAACCTGGAAAGACTTATGAGATTTTATTAATGATACATTGCCCCCCGGAGTCTGTCAGTCTATAAAAATGAGTGCCACATTGCTAATAGGGACTCATGTCTTAAATTTAGCATGGGTGCCCTGATTTACACTGACCAGACAACTCAGCTGGGAACAACTTTATTGAACCTGACCTAATTATGGAGTTGGACAAACAGCCTGGAGACGGATAGCACAGCGCACACGTTATAATCTTTTCATCAAAGTTGTCCTGAGTAAGCAGACTCTGAAAAGACAGTCTACCTCATTAGCAAAGGTCCCTAACTCTCAATCGGCAGCGTAACAGTAACTAGGAAAGCGATATCGACTAAGGGCTAAACACTGCAGAAAAAAAGTACAGTCAACATTAAACTTCATGTGTGACTGCTTTGCTGTTGGGTTGCAGTTAACTGATTATCTGGCCACTTAGAACCACACACTTTGACAAAACTTTACAGAGACAAGTGGGTTTGGTACTGTAACCTGTAGGGGTGTGCAAAAGTATCAAAATATTGATATATATCATTTAATGTGATGATATTAAGGATTTGCGCGTGACGTGGTAGTCACGTGATTAACTTTTTGGCGGCCATACTGGAGGTCAAGACTGGGATTATTCAGTTTATTTCAGTATAATCATGGCTTCTTTAAAGAACGCAAATGACATAAAATTGTCTGAAATCGCTAGCTCATTATCAGCCATCATTAGAAAGGTATAAAGCGAAAGTCATCCTCCTGGAATAGATTCCGATCTAATTCCGATGGAGCACTTTGTCAGTCTAGATAGATCCAGATATTTACAACTACTTAATTCATTCAACATTGGCCGGGTGAGAAGCATATAAATATTTTGGCAGGATGGTGAGATCCTCCTGATAACAGAGGGGAAGTAGAATGGACTCAGAGCCGGAGTTTGGTGGATAAGGGCCGGGTGGGGGGGATTCCTTGCGAGAAAAATACTTTTGGTATATATCATTTAATTTACTGTAAATCCCTTCTTCATTTGTGTGGAGGTGGTCCTTCACCAGAAATGAAATGCTGACTGCACAGCCGATTGTCCTCAGTGGGCTCCCATCCCTCTCTTTTTATGTCCGCTATCCACCTCTGTCTGCGATACTTTGGCCTCCTGCTTTTGTATCGAGTTATGTATCAGATCAGCAACTTCTTAATGATACCCAGCCCTAGTAACCTGTCCCCCAGATTCTTGAGGGTGTCATTGGCGGGTGGATTAACCAATCAGAGAAAGTTAAAAACAAACATGGCTGTTTCTGCTTAAAAAGGGGGAGTTACACCACCTGCTTGCCTCCAATGAAATGTTATTGCTTTGCCTCGAATGTTCCACAGTATGACATTAAACTTATCTGTCTATCCCTATTGACACAAGCATGACCAATTTACAGGTCAGATATATGCCAACAAATGCAATAAATACAAATTTAACATAAATACATTGAAAAACTCTTGCCTTTCCACAGATCTGACTTGTAACTTAACTTTGGAATCTTACCTACTTGTCTCCACAGAGACAGAAAAGATGAATACTGTGGGACAATCTAAGCAAAGCAAAAATATCTTCATAGAGACAAGCAGGTGACAGGTCCTCTACCAGAAGCAGTGTACCTTTACTGGAAATACAAATGCTAATTTGTCTAAAGAACAAGAACCAGCAATGAATAATACATTTAAAGATGCAATACACACTCAGTGGCCCTTTACTTGCTTCTTAAAAGTATAAATAATGAGCTTGTTTGGTATGCCGTGTCTGTGAAGAAAAATAATATTGGACAAGAACAGAAGCTTTCAGACTAATTAGACTAAGTGGGCAAGATTACAGCAGATAAACAACGTTGCCAGAGTTTGTTGGACTGTTGAAAGCTCTAAAAAGGGGCCTGTCTCTTTGCCCATTGGTTTCAACTGGCAGAAAGTGCAGAACTACCACTCAACAACCACCAAATTATTCTCCTATCCAAATTACAAGGACAAATTTAGATGACATATGGTTTTGATAAATATCCCGTCCTTTGCCTGGTCTACGGATAAACAATATGCCAGTTTGTTGGACTCTCTTAAATGGTTAAGAGGTTGCCCGCCCGGCCAGCCAAAACCACACTCACTGACAGTTATATACTTTAGAAGTATGGGTGTGGAACCAGATTCTGTCTCCTTGATTTCCCATGGGTAGTCCTGTCACAGCAACACATCTTAAAGTGTGATATATTACTGAAAAATATGGACTATAAATGAAAATATTGAAACTAAATATGTCATCTTAAGAGTGATTTTCCCTCACTGAAATACTTGAGAAATGTATGGTCTGTGTCAAAATAAACATTGTGGTTTATGGGCAAAAAAAAAAAGTAAAAAATAACTGAACTGAGAAACAGCATGTGCGGAATCAACAAGCAAAGCAGTAAATCTGAGGTGAAGTAAGTTGTATATTTTGTGTGTGTTGTAATTTCCAAAGTGGCAGTTACCAATGTCCACTAGGGGTGTGCAAAAATATCGAAATATTGATATATCGTATCATTTAATGTGATGATACAGTATCTATATCATGGACTGCTGTATCGATATATCGCCAAGAGTATTTTTTGGTGTATTTTACTAAATTATTTTGTTGTTGTTTAGAGGAAGGAAACTTGTTTATGCAATACATTTGACATTTTCATTGGTTTGAGGAGTAAAATTTGCTTTTTTCATATGAACTTTCCACAAAAAATGGTTTAAAAAAGACTTTTAGTATCACAGTCATGATTTGGCCTTTATTTTTTATTGAACCATATCGAATCGCTTTGAAATATATCGGATCAAATCAAAAGTGCACTGTATCGAGACATGTATCTTATCGTGGGCTATGTATCGATGTATGTATCGTATCGGCAACTTATTAATGATACCCAGCCCTAGTGTCCACAGTTACTAGTGTCTACAGTGTCTACAGAGAATCTTGTTGAAGGAAATGTAGTTAACATAGTTGGCATTATGAGTAAATAAGCAAACGGAAAACCTTCTTAGACAGTCATTCATGACTTAAATGTTTTATTTTTTTTTTTTAACCAAGAACTTGGAATAATGGTTGACCAGTAGGATGAGTGGGAGGAGAAAAACACAGCATAGAGCCTCATTAAACATATTAGCTCTGAATAAACACTATAATAAATAAACCACTTTCGATCTTTCCTGAATTTAGTTATGTAATAATGCATTTTAATACCACTATATTGATCCCCACTTTTTTATGTGCATAGCTTATATTTCTAGATAGTATACTTCACACCCACTTGAGTTTGAGAAAGAAGAATACATTTACAAACTCCAAACTACCCAAATGCTATACTATTTGTTGTTTTGCCTCCAGGTGGTGGGCTCCTCCATGCAGCTGATCGGGGATCACCAGTCAGAGGACCGGCAGCTCATCTCGGAGGTGGTCTTGGCGAAGATGAACCAGGCTCTCGCTGCCAAAGCCTCGGCCTCGCGCTCTCCTGCCCGCTCGCCTCAGGGCCAGAAGCCAACCACTGTGCAGCCCCAGCAGGTACGTTTTTCTTATGCTATTCCCCCAGGTAGCAGAGGAAACAGTGCTCACAGTCAGAGGCAGGCTAGTTTATATGAAAGGTAGCACTACTTACAGGCGGGCAAAAGCATTGGGACATTTTCGAACTAGGCTGTGTACACATGCATTTATTCATTATATTAAAAAGTGGTGCTGGTGAGATATATGGCCTGTCACATTTAATATAATAATAATAATAAGAAGAAAATACATTTATTTCTAGCAGTCTTTCTAATCCCTCATGGTCACAGAACAAATTAAAAACAGGTTCAAAGAAGCAATAATTAATGTCTATATTCTTTAAGAGTGTATATGTTAATAGTAGCTTCCAGACATTTTTATTATTGCATTGCTGTTATAAATAAATCCCACAGTATGGCATTAAATGTATCTATCACTTCTCTAATGAGTGCTTTTATTGTTCAGAAATATGCATTCAAACTTTGAGCGGGGTTGCCTCTCCACAGATTTGACCTGAAACTTGGTCGTGTAGCAGTTTATTGCTATTCAGAGGAAAATTCTAGGCAAAGCAATATTTTCATAGAGATGAGCGAACAGAAAAGTTACATTGTGCCTTTAACTGCTCAACATTTACGAAACATTTTGGATTACAGTTGAGCATGCTCTGTCTAACTATCTAACTAAAATTGCATTCTTGTTTCTCTTCTCTTACAAACTCCAGAGTGCTCCGCCCAAAGAAGGACTGGCAGATCCCAACAGGACCCCAGCACAGCGCCCCCAGCCACAAGGTCTGAGTACTGCGCTGCACTGAAAACAACAAAATGTGCCAAGAGTTGTGTCATACATTCCTAAAATCGCATTTCAAAAGAGATTGTATTGGTTTTTAAAGGTCCTTTATTATGCAAAACACAGTATTTTGTTTCATTTGCTCATCTTGAGTAATTCAACTAAATCTGTCACCCTCCTGAGAGCCCAAAGTTATTGATGTCCACCTCTTGATGCTATGTGCTGGCAATCCAATATGACTCCTCAGTGTTTTTAAATTCAGTTCATCTTAATCAGTGTTACGATCATTTCAGCAGCCACATTTCCTTCACTGTGCAGCTAATCATTTTGATGTCAGCAGTTACTGTTTTTAGATAACTGCTTCACTCTACAGTCCACCAGCAGTTGAAGTCCTTCTGATTTCTCCTGCTATTTTGTATTATAAATAATCAACTGCTTGCTTCTGTGGAGATGTTAGTGCTTTGCCTGAAATGGTCCACAGTGGCATTAAACACATGTATCTCGGTTTTATTCAGCCACAGGTGTTATTATTGCTCAAAAATGCCTTGATAAAACATGCATTCTCATGGTGGCAAAATCATATTATCTCTCTGGAGAACTTTCACCCAAAAAGTTATATAGTGCATCTTTAACTTGTTTTCCAGACACACTGTGCTAATTTGTGCAAATGACAAAAGCCATGGTGCTAAGTAGTTTTAAAAGAATGCATAATATAGGACTTTTAAACAACTTAACCAACTTCTGAAAAACTCCATTAAGATGTCACTGCCAGTTAACATTTTGCCTTACATCTGCTGTGCTAATTTAACTTGTGAAACATGCAGTGTTCGATTTTAACTGCAGTTAGTGTAGTGTACTTGTTCCCATGGTGATATTTGTGCGCAGGGCTAAATTAAACCTACTCCCTAGAATTGATCAAAGCCATTGTTAGTTGTCCACCAGTGACTGTGTACGCATGATTTATTTTCTTTAGGGAAATAATTTATGGATTTATGTTGCATGATGTGGTAATTGCATGATCTATGTGTTGTGATTATGAGTAATATTTTTGTGTCACTTAGAAATGCTTGAAGTGGGATTAAACACCTTTCCTTCATCTGCAACCACATTTCAAATAGAGCTGCTAAACTGCGCAGTACCTGAAGGATTAAAGAAAAGAGTGAGGGGGGAGGAGGGGCATGGTCTTGACATATGAGGAACAGTGTGATTGGTCTAACAGGTATCAACAACGCCCCTGCAGCCAGGTATTTCTAATCAGAAACTGGAATCATGGCAGTCCTATGTGATGTCACATTGTACAGTTTGTTTTTTTTTTTTACAGTTTTTGAAACAACGCAGCATATTTACATAGTTTGCACTTAAATTGCCAAGAGAATGAATAAGAACTGTAGACAATACTGTTATAACACCTGTCATGTACACAGGTTAGTAGCGAAAAAGGTTGATTTAGTGTTTAGTTCCACTTTAAGCTCGGGATATTGTGAAGGAAGATGTGCCTACAGTGGGACATGGCCTTGGTTTCCCTGAGATAAAACTATTATTGTCCAGGGAGTGTTGTGCCTATTAGACAAGCTCCTGCCTCTAGTGGCCTTATAGGGGATAACCGGTAAAGTGAAATGTATGAATAAATAATGGGACTGAGTCACACAGGTACTAAGCCTAATTGGTAAACAAAAGAAATGGTTTCAATTCCCAACTGCTAGCTATTCCATACATACTGATTGCATCTGGACCCTGTACTCTGAAACTTGGTAAGGGGTATTTTATTATTCAATTAGGGACATTTTATATATTATAAAGTTGTTTCACTTTAAGTAATTTTCTATAGAAACCTTCCAACTTCAGGGTACTGGTCCTTTAAGTTGTTTGTGGTTGATGTATAAAATGTGAGATTAACCATTGTTTTTCTATGTGGGCATGACCTTTTGTAACTTGCTTGGATTCAAACCATAGACTTTTCTCAGGTGGTTTTGTATCCATGCAAATATCAACTGTCACATTTTATTTCAATTATGTTTTTGTACAAATCCTTTTTTTTCTTTGGTTTTTGTGCGTTGTGAGTTCAAGCAGTCGTTAGGATACATTATGAAAAACTTTCTAAACGTAAGATTCTCAACCTGGCTGTCTGACATCAGGATGAGTTTTCATAAAACATTCTCAATTGATATTGAATCTGTTATAGTGAAAATATTTAATCTTTTTGTAAACAAACCCAAAATATGCATGGTTATATTGAAGATATGCTATTGCATGTGCAATACAGATGAGCCTAATACTAATATTTATAATAATACTAACAGCTAATATAGATTAATAAACTTGCCATACCATATTGTACGTAGTATATTCAGTGTTGTTGTTGTGACTGCAGCCTTCCTCTGTGCAGTGCCTCTGAATCTGCAGGGTGAGCTGAGGACACTCACTGACTATTTAGCTTTGCCTTTTTCCTTTTTTACTGATCAGTTTTGACAACAACATAATAGAAAAACAAATATGTGTGTTAAAATTATATCTAAAATTAATTATTACTATTATTATTATAAAGTCACATCTTTCTATGAAAACTCATCCTGCCTTATCTCCTCTGTTCTCTGCATGTGAATATGTTTGTGCATGTTTGACTGAATCTTGTTGAAGCCTCCTACCACTGATTTGCACTGTTTCTTTGAAATAATTGGCTTCACTGTTTCAAGTATCTTTTGTGCACAGAGCAACTAACATTGGGCATGATAGGCGTGACAGTAACTGTGGGTCTGCTGCCCCCTGCTGGTCTTTGTAGTTCAAACATGAAAATCTGCTCTAGAGATTTCCTAAGGGATCTGCTTCACAATTGCCAGGATCCTCAGCCAGTGGGAAAGTACATTCATTGCTACATTACTTATGATTTCTATAAGGTTGTGAAAGTACACATCTCCTGGCCAGTTTATTGACTTTATTAAATGGAAGTATGGAACTGTTCCATTTAAGTAGAAACCTTAATTCCATCTTCAAGGATAACATATATTTTGTTCTTTATCTTTGGTATTTTTCCTCTTATTTTATTTACTTCCTCTCTAAAACACATAAAATTTAATGTATTTTGAAGACTCCAAAAATCACCTCTGAGGGCTTCACAGAAAGAGTTATTGATGAATTTACCACTAGTAGATTCAGTCACAGGGCAAAAAAATGTTTTGCTCAGAATTCTGGTGGGACACTGCCTTATGTCAACAGTCACAGGATAACTATTAAGAACTATTCCCAAAATGGATCTTGGTGATTGTGAAAAAGCCACTATTACAGTTACTGCAAAATGTTTCTTTGTGAATTGGCACTTGAAGTAAATTGTGCATCATGTACTGCTTTTGAAGATTGTCTTTGCCTGTTTTACTGCTTACTTACTGAAATAAAAGCCTTCCTTAAACCTAAAATCATATAATCATTCATCATATTTTCTGCTTTTTAGGTGCACCAATCAAGTCCCAAAGTGTAGACCAGTCCTCTGAGTCTAAGCGGGCAACTGAACCAAAGTTTGTCCCTAAACCGGCTGCAGCTCAGAAACCAGCGCAGCCCCAAAAACCTGCTCCAGTCCAGAAGGCAGCGTCAGTCACCAAGCCCCCTGTCCCACGCCCCCCTCCGATGACCAGGGCTCCGTCTGTCTCGAAACCTGCCCCGGAACCACCTGTCTCTGCACCTGCCAAGCCTGCACCATCCTCACCTGCCAAAACAGCTCCCGCATCGCCACCCAAATCTACCACAACTGCACCTGTCAAACCCGCAACTACCACAACCCCAAAACCTGTTCCATCTTCAGCCGTAGAAGCCCCCAAAACACAGGAGCCGGCCCCCGTGTCTCCTCCCACCACAGAGCAGCCCAAGCCCCAGTCTCAGGGCTCTCCGTTAGCCGCACCAGGGAAACCCAAAGAGCTGCCCCCAAAGCCCACCCCCCCTGCCAAGCCCATCCCACCGGTGCGCAGGAATTCCAAGCCACAGCTCCAGCCAAAGCCCCAGACCCCCCCTCCCCCCAGGGCCTCACCTAAACCCGCAAGCCCCGCCCCGACTGCTACCCCCGCCTCCGAGACCACCGACAACCCCCCTGTCACTGCACCTGCCCCCACACCTGCACCCGCACCTGTCAGCCAGTCCCCTCCCAGGGTCCAGTCTCCTGCCAAAGCCCAACCAGAGCCAGCATCGCCCCCTCAAAACACAGAGCCCGCCCCCGCTGAAGGTGAGGCAGCAGCAGTGCCCTCTGGTGAGAACCCGGTGGAAGAACAGCCACAGCAAAAGAGCCATCCTCTGCTCAAGTAAGAAACATGATGATTGTTTCAAATCTTTTTTTGTGAAGTGAGTTTACTGTTTTAAATGCCATTAGACTCAGAAGTTTGGTTGCCATTATCTGTGAACAAATTTCACAAACTAGGAACTTGCTTTCACATTATTGTGCAACAGCAAAGAATAAATAATATAAAGAGTTGGGTTTTTTTTTAAGCAGTACACTGCTGTGTTCTGTCTGCATAATAAAGTATTTAATCTGGAAGAAATAGCTGTAAGCATCTGTTGTAATAGTCCAATGAGATTCATTTGGTCTTCCGATATTCTATGTTATTAGGTTCTTTTTTTCAGACCTAGAGTGTTATTTCATACCTGACAGTTTCGACTGCTCACTAGCGTCTTCCTCAGAGTGGTCAAAACTGTCAGGTATGAAATAACACTCTAGGTCTGAAAAAAAGAACCTAATAACATAGGACATCTGTTGTAAAGCCAAGAATGCACAGGAAAATTCATGCATGTGAATATTAACAATGCACCAAAGGGGTAGATACCTTCTCCTTTTGCAGTTTGAGAATCATGTAATACATCTTATGTTTGACATAATTATATTACCGGTACATAAAATATTATAATTAGATTTTAGCTATCACTGTGAATATATAATTATTTTCTATTTTCTTTTTTCTCCCCTAGTTTAACAGATTGAGGTACGTTCAAGGATCTATTCTAAGATCTTATCAGTCACTTCTTTGTTTAGTAGGGGGCCCCCAAACCTCATTTTGCATAGAAAACCTACAAAGCTACAAACAGCCTTGGTTGTGAAGTTAATTTAAGCAAATTTTGTATAACCTTTTGTGATATTAGTTCTAACCTTTGTGATATTTTTCCTCTTTCTTTAGTAAGTCGCAGTCTCTGACCAACGCCTTCAATGCCATCAGTGACTCCTCGTTCTTCCGCAGCGTCTCAGGCTCGTCCGGGGGGGAGGGGCAGGAGGAGGCCAAAGCTGAGACCATCCGCAACCTACGAAAGTCATTCGCCAGCCTTTTCTCTGACTAAACCGGTCCAGCTCCTTTTCACTCTGGCTCTTTTCCATTGTCCGGGGATGACTTGATAGACTCTAAATGTGAACCAGTCTGAGATTACGCCCCCTGCTGTGTGTTGACTGTACTGTACTCCCTCTGTCCCGCTCATCTTCATGTTAAACGTTCAGGGCCTCTGGGTAGGATGTCCTAAGAATGAGACTGTAATTACACTGGGACACTTAAAGGCATATTCTGCAGGGTTTTTTAATATCCT
Organism: Boleophthalmus pectinirostris; assembly: GCF_026225935.1. NCBI lineage: Eukaryota > Metazoa > Chordata > Actinopteri > Gobiiformes > Gobiidae > Boleophthalmus > Boleophthalmus pectinirostris. The sequence goes on from NW_026571299.1 coordinate 31,178,566, forward strand.
ACTTGTGGCAGAGTGGTTAGCATTGCCTGCCTTATTAAGATGTCTGATTATAGCTATACCATATCCATGTGTATCCCAGATACTATACAGACAATGTATTGTTTAGTTGATTCATCTAAATAGTTTTTGTGAATGAAGGTGAGTGTGTTCAGATATCATGGGTATATAAATCAGTACAACAAACTCTTGCATAATATGCCTTTAAAGGTACACTTTGTAACTTTTAGTGGGCATCTGCCACCTTTTCAGGGAGATGATATTGTGTTTTCTAGAATGTTCCATAGTATGGCATTCGACTCATCTATCTGGAAATTATTCAAAGACAAGTGATTTTACTCAAAAGTACATGCATTCTTTTTGTGAGTAGGGTCGACTCTCCACTGATGTGACCTGTGGCATGGCCTGGTGGCATAACATCATTGTTTTCCATAAAGAGTTTAGTGCCATACTCTGGAGCACTCCAGGCATAGCAATAATATCTCCATGGAGACAAGTAGGTGACAGAAAAGTTACATAGTGTATGAAAGCGTGAAAGAGTAAAAATCGTAAAAATACACATTTATTTTTAACAGAACTCAGTATAAAATATAAAGATATATATTTAACAGATTTATGTCTATATATGGATTTTAAAATAAACAAAACTAATGGAGATAAGCCAGTTATTGAAAGCCAGTAGCACATCCAGATTTTGTCATTCAGTGGGAAAGATTACATAAGAATATTGAAATCCATAACAAGTACTCAAAGTGTTGTATCTAAGAAAACTGCTTGTACAAATCAGTGTCTTCTCTGCTGTTGACCATTGAGCTGACCACAGCTCGCCCCCTAGTGTCGTGTGAGGGAGTTGGACATTTGTGTGTGTTTGTCACTGTTTGCATGGCTCCATTGGGGGGCTCGATGTGAGGAAAGTTCTATCAATGTTGAGTTTGGGCCCTGCGTTGCCTCGCTCTCTAGATGTTGTAGCCTTATTGTGTACATGTTTTTCGATACACAGCTGCGTGGTTAGCTGTGCAGACCTGGGCTTATTGCCACATGCATTCATCTACTCTGAACTGCAGTCTCGAGCTGGCCAAACGTACACATACTATTTAAATTGCAAAAAAAAAAAGATCTGTGCCTCTTTGTACATTGGATATTCAGTCTTACATAAAATCTAACCAAAAGTAGAACTGTTTAACGATACATTCTGATCAACATTATAATGGTCATATTTTGAGTAATAAGAAGGGTTTCTTTAGGGTTTCTACTCACATCATAACTACTATGTGCTTGATATATTTAAATGTACACTATGTAACTTTTCTTCTTGTCTCCATGGAGATGTTACTATACCTCGACTATTCCACAGTATACTATCTAGCATTTATTTAATTACAGGTATTTTATTGCTCAGAAGTACCTTAAAAAACATACATTCCTACTGTGTGTGGTCGCCCTCCCCAAATCTGACTTGGCATCAGTTGCTTGTCTCCACGGAGACAGAAAGGTTTAAGGCCACCAGAAAAGTTACATAATGCACTTTTAATGGGGACGTGTAAAGGTCTGCTTTACGACTTCTTTAATGCACAGATTTTTGACATTCAACCTTGTTTTTTGTATTTTTTCTTACAAGAATACATTATAATCATTAATCAAAGGGAAAAACTAAGTTTTGACCTCATCTATGACATAATCTCATTAAAATCTGGTGGAGTGATGATGGTGCTAGATGCAGTACTCTGGAGGGGTGGTCTGGTGTTGACAGCAATGTCTCCCAATCTCCTTCTTTCAAATAGGAAGTGAGCATGAGCACGCTTCCAGGTCCATCTACTACAGATTCAATTCACTTTGTAATGAAAAACTTGACCCTGGCAGCTGTTGCTTACAGGCTCCTCATTTTGGATTTAAAATGTTCATATTAATCCACTCTATATGATCTTGATGTTTTTATTCCACTATTTTATCTGTAAATCAATTCCTATTTCTATGGAACTTATTTCTAAATTTGCCCCATAAATGCTAGCCTTGGTGAGATTCATTTGATTGGAGCCAAACTCTTCTTCCCTCCAAAAGGGACTATCCAATCTCCTGTGTTTTGGTGCTGTTTTGTTATATAGAAAACTGAAATTTCTCTTCAAAAATAATTGTGTACATCTTGCCAGCTCTTGTGTCTAATCATGTCCAGATTGTTGCAAGTACAAAAGGCCTAAGTATGTGAATGCATTTGTGAACTCATGTCTGTGAGTGGTGCTTTCTTGTTTCACCTCTGTGTAGATCTATCAGCAGTATTGTATTTGTTGACTATGCTCATCTAAAGACATTGAGACAGTTAGTGCAATAACATCTCCTCTACATGACTGTTTTGAGCGCCTAACCCTAATATGAATATAAATATGGTCATTATTAAAGCTGTGTATCTGTTTGACACCAAACCATTTCTGTACATTCCCTTTAAGGTTCCTTTGCAGTGGTCACTTCTGACTCCAGGTTGCATTTTGCCATACTTTTAAAATGCTCTGTGCACTCTCTATGCATGGTAGACTCAAAATAATGAAATGTTGACCTTAAATAATTATATATAATGTAATCTTGTCCATCTAATGCTATTATAAGTAAGTACATTTTGTGGTGGAGGATCTGCTACCTGCCCATTTCAGTGGAGTTTTTATAGCTTGTCATATTCCACAGTATGGCATTAAATCAATCTGGATCCCATAACACATTATTGTTTTTATTGTAAAAGATACACAAGATGTTTTCCTATATTTCCTACAGTAAGCGAGGTTGCCTCTCCACAGATCAGACTTGTAACCTAGCCAGGTGGTGTCACCTTCTCTTCTCCATTAAGCTTAATGCCATATTGTGGAACATTCCAGGCAAAGCAATGAGAAAGGAGCTGGCCGATCCTCCACCAAACAAGTTACATAATGCATGTTTAAATCAATCCACTTAGACATTCACAATAATAATAATAAATACATGAAATGATACATATATTTAAAGTACACATTTCATTTTCTGAGTGCAAAAAGAGTAACCTGGACAACACTTCCACAGGTCATCTCCAGTTTGTGTCTCAAATTCTCCATCAGTTGTCAAGATTCATGTTGCAAGTAAATGAAAGCATATTGTATCTGTGTGTGTGTGTGTGTGTCATCTCAGGAGTTTATTTTTTGTAAAATTTCAATTTATTTATGTATTTATTTTTTTTAGCTCTATATTTATTGTACTATTGTTTGTTCAGTAGAGTGTTTTTATTTGTAACGCAATACCGCTTTGCATGATCTGGTGACCAATAACCTTATTTTTCTGTACAGATGAAAGTAAATAAACATGTGATTCCATCAGCGGATTGTACCAACATTTCTACACACTTAACAAATTATCATGCATAAAGAGAAATGCTACAATGCTACATCCAAGAAGCTGCTGCAATTCAAAGACGCAGACAGGAGGTGGCACCATATATTAGTAAAATGTGTGTATGCTACTGTGCTATGCTGAAAAGATACCTATATAATGGGTGGTTCGTCTTGAGATATTTTAATACCAGTTGCATCAGATTCACATGGCTACTTCACGTGCAGGAAAAATACTGGCCAACTACATCTCTTTTTGAACCATCACAATGAAAAAATAAATAAATAAACTTTAATAATATTATTATTATTTATTTATTTTTTACATTTTATTTATTTATCTCTACATTTTTTCAATTGTTAGCCTGGACAATATGACACAAAAACTTACCTTGATTTTTTATTTTTTTTTGCCTCATAATGATCGATCACAATATTCAAATTGATTTTATTTTGTCTCAACAAATAAAAAATACCACTGCTTTTCAATGTCATTGCAGTCTGAACTCTGAATTACTATGGACAGAGGATTGGACCAAATCATATCATTGTTGATTAGAAACTACTGAAATCTCAGTGCTGATTATAATATTGTTAACTGCACAGCCCTCCTTCTTCTGCTCTAACACAAAAACTAATTCACAAATTTGCAAAAAAAAAAAAAAAAAAAAAAAATGCTGTCATGAAGTATTCAAATACAAACTCAGATCTTATGTATTAGTAGTCAGAGAATTTGTATTTTTGTGTGGGAACTGTCTCATCGCTCAGGGGGACTTGTACGTAGGCGTAAATCCACCAGAACAAGACGATACAATGAGCAATCCTTTGTTTGTTTTGGTTCTTTTCCCAAAGTCATTTAGCCAGACACTCAATAGAGGACATCTAAAAAAAATACCATAAAAAAGTATTAGTTTGTCACAAAATTTCAACAACTCAATATTTATTAAGGTGTGTTTTGTCAGTGCGTTTTACATTGTCAATATAAAAATTCCAAATGAGGGGTTATTTTAGAATGAAAACACAAGCGCTGTCCAACTAAACAAAACCTCTGGGACTGAACTGTCTAAATATGAGAAATGATGGCTTCACATTGTTTGCCAAAGAATAAGTCAACATTTATTTTTTGAAGAAACTGAGCACGGGGAGGATGTTAAGAAGCATAAAATAGCAAATAACTGTTATGAGTATGGTCTGAAAATGGGAGTTGGGTGCATTTGAGTTACATAGATCAAAGTCAGCACAACACAGCAAGAATAAATGGGTTCTTTCTGGCCTGAAATGACCAAAGCAGCTTATGATGTTATAAAGTAGGGTAGGTGTATACTTACAGCCTGTTTCCAGAAGTCTGTGAATGCACTCACTAAAGCTTTACAAGGTAAATTAAAGGCGGTGTGCATACACTCTTAAAACAGAACTAGTTCATTTTAAACAGTTTGCAGTGGTCCAAAATTATTCCTCACTTACCTTATGCGTTCAGAGCGCCCTAATTATTCACCATGATGAATTTATAATTGATTTTCACAATTCTTATAAGCTAATGGGGAGTTTTGGCATCACAACTAGCCTATGAACCGCACACTGAGTCTTGGACAATAAACTGCATAATTTGTTGCAGGTAGGCTTATTTTGACAATATATATGTACTGCAGCAAGACAAAATTTGTTCAAATAAATGGAAATATATTGGGTACAGGCATTTGTAATGAGCCAAGATGCGTTCTCACATAACACCACTTGATGTTACCTATGTTGCTGCGTTCTGATCATGTACCAGCTTTGACCTGATAAAAGAAGAGCAGAGAGCGCAGGTGAGGGTTAAAAAAATGTGATAAAGTTACAGATGGTAGCTTTAAATGTATAATGTGTGTCTTTGCCTTTACCTCCAGAGGGTGTAAGTCTGTAACACAAATGACACCACATTTCAATGGACCATAGTGATACCACAAGAAATCTGACAAGAGGTGCACATGCTGAGATTAGCTCATGCATTTGAACGCTTTAATATATCTTAAAGGGACAGTTTGGAATTTTGGACATCATTTCCTACTGAGCCAGAGTGTTGGAGACATGTGGAGACAATTTTTTTTTTTTATATTTGCGGAGGTCGCTGGTGCTAGGATAGCGCATGTCAATGGGCATAGTTACCCTGCCACTAAAAACACTCACTCCACAAAGCACCTGAGATAAATCTGTTATTACACCAGACTATCAGTGGAAATGTCTGGGTTGATAGAATAATGTTTGAAATAAAACTAACCTAAGACGTTTAAGCCGTGACTCAGCAGATCCGAGGGACACGCGCTGATTGCACCCACATATCCGCATTTACATCACGCACCACCAGCACTATAGATAGGCCTTTATTTACATGTGTTACTATATGAATAATGATACTTATAACTACGAGCCTATTCAAGATCAGGCTACTCTACAAGAGGTCCCCAGCTGTGCGGCTGCAGACTATCTGTACAACTTTAGCCATGTTTAAAAGTCAGGTCTAGATGTGGGAAAAGATAAGCAGATAGGCCTACTAGGTGGATAAAGTTTAGCCACTGCCATTAACTAGGTTTTAGCAGAGTTGGATGGCAATTAGGTACATCATTTTGAAAAAGGTGTTTTGAAAAGGAACAAAAGCTTTTACGATTGTTTGTGTATTGTATTTGTCCAATTATATTAACTCTAAAATATAAATCTGATATTACATCACAACCATTTACTCCCTGTTTTCATTAATTATGTCATCAAGTATTTTTTAGGGCACTGCTTTTTACATATATCATATTATATTGCATGTTGAGGGACTATTTTCTCATATATCAGTCCGCCACTGCCAAGCTTTATATCAGGAAGTACAACTCACTGCTGCTGCTCAGACATAAATCCTTTAAAAGCAACATTGGTTTTAATTCTGAAATTATTCTATCAACACAGACACTCACATCGACAGTCTGCTGTAATAATAGATTTGCCTCGGGTGTTTTGTGGAGAGGGTAAGACTGTTTTTAGTGGCACGCTAACTATGGCCATTGACATACGCTAGCCTAGCACCAGCGACCTCTACAAATACAAGGACTGGATGGAATATTTTAAAAAGTCTTCTCCAAAACTCTGGTTCACTAGGAAATGAGGCTCTATGTCCAAAATTCCAAACTGTCCCTTTAAATCAATTTGACCCTTTTTAAACATACTATGTCAACTTTTTTTTTTTTTTTCATTTAAATGCCATGCTAAATAAATGTTTGTATTTTAATTATATCTTTTAATTTGCTTTGAATCAGCGAAAAAGAATGAAATGGAAATGGATGACATAATATACTGAAATAGGTTCACCTCATTTAATGGAAAAACATTTGTAATGATTTGCATTGTTCACTTTCATTTAATAATAGAAGCATTGACTTCTGTTGGGGTCAAACTATGGGTCACTGTCTACTTAAAACAGGAACTTCTTACTTCATAATTTAAAGTTATTTGGAAATCTTTCTCCACCAGATCTGTCTATTCTGTTGGCGCCACATGTTTCTATTACTCACTTTTTCACTTCAGCTTAAGGTCATATGAGAGTTATATCTGTAGTGGATTGTACAAGCCCAGGCTATTTGAGGTCATTTAATGTTGATTTATGGCTGATGCTGAATAGTGTGTAAATGTTTAAATAAGGTTCCACTTGAGAATGATACACTGCAGAGATTTGCTATAGGTTTGGTCCCAGCCTGCAGTTATTACACAATACACGAGCAGCAAAGATATCCACTGATGAGCAAACAACCAATCCCTATCAATAATCTAACACATGTTCATATGTCAATCATCTATAACCACATCATCATATTATAATAATGAAGTCACAATATATTTTATTTGAAAGAAATAGTAGTAGTAGTAATAGATAGTTTAAAAGTGAAATTATGTACAGCGTACCCCACCAGCTTGTCTCCATGGAGATTTGTCTGGATTGTTCCACAGTATGGCATTAACCAAATGATAGTTGTAAGATTTGTTGTAAAAGGTGACCAAAAAATAAGTTTACTGTTGTATCAAAGCAATCCCATCGATCAGGTGACAGACCCTGCACTGAAAAAGTTCCACAGAGCAGCTTTATATGTAAGCCTATCCATTACACACAAGTTGATTTCGCCTGTTTTCTCGTGACAAACTTGTGTTGCTCGTCATATTACATAATCTTTAGCAAAACCCAGATTTCGATATAATGGGTGTATAAGTCAAACTTCATAGGCTTATTTTTGAACAGGCCACCTCGCACCATGCAACAAGGGAGATTGAAGCCTATGTTTACCGGGGAAACCTGACGCCTCTGGTGCGTGTCCTCAGGATCCCGCGGCTCTGTGGAGGGAGGAGAGGTTGAGCTGAGCGGGGAAGCTTCACATAAACAGAGCCCCGGCAGCGAGGTAAAAAACGCTCCATACAAGACAGGCAAAGCGCACGTGGACATCGAAACACACCAAAATAACAGATTCATTTCCATACGGACCTGATAAATTAGCTTCAGGAGGAGGGGGACCCAAATCCGAGACGCACCGTTGAGTTTTGGTGCCGCGCGCTCAGGTAAGAATAACCTTAAATGACCTGAACAATGTGCGGGACAGGTTTGAACACTGGAAAACATTTGAATTTGTAGTAGAGATTTGCATCTTTGTTGAAGTTTACTGTGGTAGCAGTAAGTAGGTTAATTGCAGTCACTTGAGTTGTGATGGGCATATGAAAGTGATAAACCCGTGCGTAAAGGTGATCATTCGGAATAATAGTAATTCGTCGACTTTTAAAATAATTGTATTTTTATAATTGTTAACTGGACTATACAGACAGATGACAAATACCTTTTATAACAAACACATCTTAAACATTCTCTATTTAGAAGCCTACCACCATATTTCGAAATTTATTTTGTTAAAAAGCAGTGTATTTAAAAATAATCTAGAAATAGTGGCCTAGATATGGTTTGACTATTAAAATAACAATAATAATAATAATAATAATAATAATAATAATAATTGTTAGTTGCTGCCCTTGTTCTTTATTCTTTAAATTGTCTTTAAGAAGTTGTACTGAAAAAAGTTTTGCTCTTTTGTATGAGGAGTGGTGATGTGATGTTATCGAAGGGGGCGTGCGTCAACTCAGACAACTGGCACGCAGTCAGGTGCAGTCCACAGTGCGACTGTTGTGTCTGACATGCAAACACCCGGCGTGGATTCAAGCCATCAGCAGAGCAGCTTATCAGGTAGGTGGGACAAAGTAGCGTCTATAGCCTATTGAAGTTATTTAATGAAGGATTTGTAACATTATTATACGTATGCATGTATGAGGGGATGAAATGATTTCGTTTCGTGAGAGACAGGGACACTCTTGGATGTTGCACAACAGAAGTTGGCTGCAGTTGGAGCGAGTGGACGTTTAAGCCGTGACTCAGCAGATCCGAGGGACACGCGCTGATTGCACCCACATATCCGCATTTACATCACGCATCACCAGCACTATAGATAGGCCTTTATTTACATGTGTTACTATATGAATCATGATACTATAACTACGAGCCTATTCAAGATCAGGCTACTCTACAAGAGGTCCCCGGCTGTGCGGCTGCAGACTATCTGTACAACTTTAGCCATGTTTAAAAGTCAGGTCTAGATGTGGGAAAGATAAGCAGTAAGCATTTTTATGAAGCTGTATTTGCTCATTTGTTAATTAGGCCTACTAGGTGGATAAAGTTTAGCCACTGCCATTAACTAGGTTTTAGCAGAGTTGGATGGCAATTAGGTACATCATTTTGAAAAGGAACAAAAGCTTTTATGATTGTTTGTGTATTGTATTTGTCCAATTATATTAACTCTAAAATATAAATCTGATATTACATCACAACCATTTACTCCCTGTTTTTATTAATTATGTCATCAAGTAATTCTTTAGGGTACTGCTTTTTACATATATCATATTATATTATATATATTTAAGTTAGTAACTATAGTCTTACTCCTACTAATATACCATGAGAAATGAGTCTTCACAGTAGCTTACATTTTGGACATTATATTAATTATGCACTTTAAACATAAAAAAAAATCATTACAGTTTCAAAGCATTTTATTGGTATAATATGGAAATGTGCCATAAAAAAATCTAGCATGTGACAAACAAAGGACTTCAAAGTCATGTTGGCACTGGAAATTTTGTCATTTCTTCTTGGTAAATAGTATTTTTTATTTATTATTACACATTTAGTCAGCAATATTATACTTGCACATTATTGTCTTTCTGGTTTCAAAACTGAGCTCAAGTTAGGGCCTGTCCCACAGTCGTCGATATTTGTCATTGCGTTGTATGACATGGCTAATCTGCTGTGTGTGTGTGTGTGTGTGTGTGTGTGTGTGTGTGTGTGTGTGTGTGTGTGTGTGTGTGTGTGGTCCCCTGTATATGACGATGTGTATGGTGTTTGGTGTATGGTGCAGTGGACTCTGGTCATAGTCACATACCACGCTGAGTGTTTATGTTACGTGTCCTCACAGTCACGTTTGACTCAGGCTCCAGGTGACAGACCATCTAACGCCATAAATTACTTTTATCTTAAGTAATAAATGCATAAAAAAAGCATAAAAACAATGTCATCAAAAACTCCAAAAAAGGCCAAACTGCTTGACTTGTGGCTTTGATTATTGAAACTAAAGCTGCAAGATGAATCCTAATTGAATCAAAATCACATTTTGAATGGACGTAATTAGCAAATCTGAAAGGCTGCAAGTATCAGAACAACAAAATTTCCAGTAAAAATGACTAACTCTGTAGTTTAGATCTGTACAAACATGTTTTGAAATGTAATTCTTGTATTAAATCATATTTCATAGTCTTTTTGTCAAATTACAATGCAGATGATATATTAGAGATTATAAATATACATATATAGAGAATGATATGTACTCATTGAGCACTGTTTGAAACTATTCAGAAATGCTTTTTTTTCCCAGTTTGATTGACCTTAAACTTTAATATATGAGCTATTTGAATATTTATTCGATAAACATGTAATGATGATTATAGACTTAAAGAATTTTATTGGTAGCACAGCATTAATTGAATTCATTTGTAAATAGATAATGTTTTGAGTTTGGAATGATACAGGTGGTGTATCAAACCGTGTTTTGTGTAATCCGGTAATCGTGGGCGGCCAATGATCTTCAGGTGGCGGTGGTAACTTTCTGAAACTCTTTTCCATCCTCTTTGATCAAACAATATGCACAGATAGACAACAAAGTAAACGGGGCATAGAGAAAATAGCAGTATTTTTGACTTGATCCCTGTTTTTGATTGACTTGTATTATAGGTTGGGTTTGTAAGGCGAGTTGGATTGACTTTTTATTGTTGTGTCCAGGAGATAGATGCATTTCTTGACAGTGTTGACAGAGTGCAACAAAAGTAGTTTCTATTTAAAATAAAGAGTAAGGAGAGGGACTGTAAATGTGAATGGGTTGTCAGTAATAAACAAGTAAATCCAGGTGTGTGATGTATGAGAGACGGAGGTACAAGACCACAATGAACTGAACTTAGACATATGGTTCAGGCCTGAATGCATTGTCCACTTGTACACGTTTGTGTTGATTTTAGATTGGATTAGGTTATCTGTTTCCAAAAAAAATATTTGTTTTCGTATTCATCACATTATGAGCAAATCCCACTGCTCAGCCTCATATAATGCACTTTACATATGCAAATGTTTATTACCATTTCATAGGTGAAGTGTATCACTTGTGTGAGTTATTGGCATTTTCACTTGCACCACTGACTTTAATTTATATTTAGAATACATGTTTATTTTTGTCACTCACAAAATAGAAATAGAAAAACTTTCCTCCACTGGCCTTTGACCCATATTAAAGACGGCAATATTTCGCTTTTCAACTAATTTCTCTTTTGGCAAAATGTGGAAGCTCCCCATGTCCATTAAACAGGACGTCACTTTGACTCACCACTTACAGTGTGTGGTGACACAAGCAAAACCCCGCCATCACAACACAGCATTAATTATGCTATTTCAGCAATGGCAATAAGAGCTAACCAATAAAATATAATGCAATAGGTGAGTGACAGTGGTGCGATCAGTAAACGCCTTCAAAGCTTCCGTATACTGTCACTCTCTTCCTCCAGTCACAGTAATGTTGCTGCTTATGATTGGTAGCGCATCTTGTGTACAACCTGCCAAATAGCTGGTTTGCCCTAAAAAAAGTTTTAGATGATTTCACATAGCCAATAGCTTCCATTATATTTAAACTGTGAAAAATAGTTTGTATGTATTAAGTTGTCAGAAGGCAGTTCTTAGTTGTATTGTTAGAGTATGTCAGATGATTAAAAGTTAACTTATGTTGAGATTTTAACCATTAAATTGACAGCATTGAAATATTTCACCACTTCATAAGTACACAAAAGCCACAAACCAAAGTTGCTGAGCAGTGCTTCGTCAAGTGTTTGTAAGAAACCATTTCTTGCTGATCTTTCAGCCACAGGAATTTTTATCTCTTAACATTTCATTTCAAACGTACATCTCCCTTTTTTAGTTTAGTTATTTATACAATATCATATAATTTTCTATTTTTATTTCTCAAAAATACTTGGAAACAACTTGGTTTGAAGGTGCAAACCACTTTTCTATATCAGGTAGGTGAGTTTAATGCCATACTATGGAACATTGGTTCATGGAAAGAGGCAGATTGAGGACCTTCCACCAGCAAATTACGTAGTCAAATCAGCTGTAATACCAAAACATATTAAGATACCACAATTTTGGATTGCTATCCAACATGCTGCTGTATTGTTCATTCTTCAAAGCATCACAAGTGTCTGTCAAACTTATTTTAAGCTGTGATTGACAGTAAACGTAGAGTTGAGTTGGGGGTTAAAAGCTTACGAACAATCATATCATTGAGCTCATTGTTGGCTCGCTCCTGTGTGAACTCCTGTACAAATGGCTGTGTCTTGCGTGTCCTCTTCCCGTTGGAGAGGCGCTCATTTCCAGTATGTTCTGTCAATGGGAGTCACATGATTGTTTTGTTGTTATTGTTCGACAGCTCAATACTCCTGCATTTTCCTCTGCTCTTTGAGGAAACTCAGCCCACCTCTCCCTTTTCCTTCTGCTGCCCCTTGTCAATCCAGAAAGTCCTCAGAACATAACTCAAAATATTGTAATAGTGTAGTGTTACTTAGCCATGTCAGAAGAGAGGGTTTGGGTTGGCAGTGGCTCATTAGTGAGAGCAAGGGTTCCCAAACTTTTCAGACTGGGACCCTCAAAATAACTCCAACCGTCCTGGGACCACTATTGTAAATTACGTCAGTTTGTCATGATTTTTCTATAAAAAGAAATATCTGAGTATGTACCAATTACTCAAGATGATTTAACTTGATTTTAGTAGATTTCACCAGACAAGTAAAATGATCTACCGGTAGAATAAGGCTTTTTTTCTTAATGTAAACAACATACAATTTAGTTTCTTATTTAAAGTGCAAAGGTGTTGTGTTCCTTATCTTCAGTGTAACTAGGTGTACTTTCCCATTTCAAGTAGAAAAATACTTGTTCCATTGGTAGATCATTTTGCTTGTAATGTGAAATTTACTCAAATCAGTATAAAATGTTCTTAATTCAAGTCATTTTCACTTGGCAAGATTTTAGTGTTTTGTTTTTTTTGTTTGTTTTTTTTGAGTAGTTTATTATGCAATTCAACCAAATTTCACTAAAATGTACAGTTTTCAATTGCATGCAGTGCGTCATACAGTGTCAACATTTTAAAATTACATCTTCCAAGTCATCTCACGATCCCCCAGCTCATGCCAACCCCCCTTTGGGAACCACTGGGTTAGAACACTTAGGATTCTCATTCAAACTGACTCACTATTGTTGTTGTAGGTAAGACACTTCACCACCTTGCCTCCTATGAATGTGGTGTGTGTACGTGTGTGTGCGCATGCAGGTGTGTGTGCGCGTGTGTGATGTTACAGATTGGCGGCCTCACTTCTACCTCAGAGCAGATGTGGCTACAGATACAGGTTATCATCGCCGGATAGTGAATGAATGAATAATGCAATGTATGGCATCTGATGATAAAGTTAGATAGACTTGTTTTGAAACATACCATGAAATGAAGATTGAGAGGCTGAGGTGGCTGATGGCTCTGCTGCTGTTGAAATGGGATAGAGTAGAGACCAACATAGGACATTTGATGTATTAAACGATCAAGGTGCAGTATTCTGTTCTTCTAATATTATTGCAAGAATCTTTTATACAGCTACTACAGTTAATATACTACTATATAACTATGGTCTTTTGTCCTACTATTAATTGTACAGTTCAATTATCTCATTTTCCTATAGTTAATATAAAAATTATCAATGCTACATTTACATTTCGTGCACTGCTCTTACTATATCTCTTACTATTAAACTATTACTTCAACTATGACCGTTTCCCAAACTGTGTATGTTTGACCCTGACATGAACATCGTGTCTTCCTCTGGTCCAGGAGGAAGCTCAGAGACTAGAGAGACTCATCAACCATTAACTCATAAGAACTATTTAAAGGATCTGGGCCAAAGTTCATGTCCTCGAGTTATTGTGAAGATGGCCCGTTCCCAAAGAGACACTTTAGGTTTTTTACCATAATTTTCAGCTTATTTTCTTATATCTTTATTTAATTCACATGTGCAATTGGCAAAGGGCTGCAAGATTAAACATGATCAAAATCACAATTTGAATGAAATTAGCAAATCGCAAAAGCTGTATTTTTGAAGTACAATAATTTCCACCTCAAACAACAAATTATCCTGTCATATTCTGCATAAAAACCTGATCTCTTCTGAATGCTCTGAAATATGATTTTTGTACTTACTAGTTCTGTTCTCTTTTCATTCACCTTAGACTTTGTCAAAGATGAATGAATAGAATCCTGTTATTGAAACATGTTGCGAATGTTCTCACAATGCTTTTCAGAACTATCTCAGTTAGACACGTTTCCATGGTTTCTCAGCCCTGTATTGGCAATTATGATATTTTGTATTGTAATAACTTGCCTAGTACAGCGTATCAATAAAGGCTATATACTTTCACCACTAGCCATGATTCAAATGAGCCAAATGATGCCCAGATGATCAACCAAATCCATCACAGTGTGTTTGATTCGGAAATGCAGATAAGATAAGAAAAAAAGAATAAGTATAAATTAGAGCCCGACCGATATGGATTTTGTTGTGGCCGATATGAAACCGATATAATGGGAGTTGGAGCTGCCGATATAATCACCAATATATTTAGTGATGTAAAAATTCACTGTAAATGTTGAATTGTTTAAAAAACTTAGGTTTGGCTCTAGTGGATTCTAAATTGGGTTTATTTAGGCAACATTTATTGTTATTCTGACTCTTTACATCATATTTACATACAGTAGATTGACCTAATGGCATTTTTGCGTCACATTCTAGCTGCTAGTGATGGGTATTCCAGTTTTTTGGGGGGAGAACCGGCTCTTTTGGCTCGGCTCACTAAAGCAGCTGGCTCTTTCGGCTCCCAAGCAACTCTTGAGATTGATTTGTTGCAAGCAGGACTAAACCAAAACTGAACCAGGACTGCAAAAGGACTAAACCAGGACTAAAACAGATTTAAACCATGTGTAAAACAGGACTAAACCAGAACTGAACCAGGACTGAGTGTCGGGACTCGGTCTCTCCCTCACTCGAGCCCAAGATTAGTCCTGGTTTATTCATTTTATGCTGAACTGCCGCCAAATATGCACTTTTTTTTTTTTATCCTATGCACACGCAGATTTCTGAAAGTTTCGTTTTCAGCCTCTGCCGCTGTGAAACTACGGGTCTACAAGCGGCTTGAAGAGAAAAAGTGAGAAAAAGAGAAAACACGGCTCCCAATAAGAAGCAGGCTCCCGTTGTTCGCTTCAAAGAGCCGGCTCCAAGAGCCGCTTCGATTGCGACTAACCCATAACTCCTAAATAATAAAGAAACTACCGCTATTATCCTTTAGCTGTAAAAACATGTGCACCGCGGTAATTAATTATATGCATAAATGTGGCTCATTCACACGTCTATTCACAGCTCATTTACATATCAATGCAGGTTCAGTAGCAGATATACGGCCAATACAGTCAATTTACAATAGGTCAATAGAAAACAGCCTGTTTATGTGCGGGAGCTACAGTAGCTAATCGCTAATAACAAATAGCCATAACTAGCTTCAAAGTCGATGTATTTCCAACACTCACCGCTTACACAGGCTCCTCTCACATCACAAGTCTGCACCAATAAATGTCCTTTTAATCCAGACTCAAACCGATTGTCCGTAAAAAGAATATAATCTCAGTGTTGCTCACCGCTGCGGGTGTAAACAAACACACGTGAGTGAAGTGACGTAACTCTGTGGTGTGTTCAGGGACAGTACGGACACAGACACAGACAAATTACACCGCAGATAAATACTGATGCGGAGCCACATATAAGGACATTTATCTGTCTGTAAATTGGATTAAATGAACATAATGTAGAGAGTCTAAGCTTTATAACGAGGTATAACATGCCCACGTGAAATATCGGCCCATATCAGCAAGCATATCGGCCGATAGCCGATATGTCTCCAGGTGCCCATATCGGCCAATAATATCGGCCAGCTGATATATCGGTCGGGCTCTAGTATAAATATTCCCTTTCTGATACCATAAACTATACATTCCATCTTCACGTTGAGGAACCCTGAGGCACAAGTGTCCATCAGTAACTCTTATGAATGTTACTGGCTGCTAATGCGTAATGCTGTTCTAAATAAATGTTTGCACTACACGTATCTGCACTTCTTGATTTGTGCATTTGTGAGAGTTTAATTTTGAGATATGACGCACAAATTCCCCTTTTCCAGATTGTGGCTCTCAGGCCTAATCTGTAATCAAGTTTTATTTTAAACCAGCGTTGGGAACAAGGGTCCAGTTGCAGTTGTCTTGTCCAAGAAGTCACTTATTTTGGGCTACAAAAACTACAGAAAAGGTAGGTTCTTAAATAAATAAATATTACGAATAATACTAATATAAAGGGCGTTCACTTGAGGCACTGAATGCTCTGTTCCAGTCAGTCTGGACACACAAACACAAAAAGCACTTAAAAAACCAGAATGAGCTCCAGCGACCTCATTACCAAAGCACAAGTTTAGCTTATCAGCCTCTGTTCTTTCTACAAAGGACTTTAAAAACCCGTGCATGTATAAGACTCTCATGATGCGTACTGACCACATTCTTCACAAGAGGGACTAACATCTTCTCTTCATTTACTCTAAATAGTGTTAGGGCCTTTATTTATGGCGGTTTCACAGCTTTGCAGCCGCTTGTTGGAAACTTGTGTAGTGACGACCACAGCATGTGAGGTGTGATCTCTGGGTAAGATAACACATCATGCAACAACTCACTACTCCACGCTCAGAAAACTTTGACAGGTCACGTTTTACTTTTGTGATGGTCAGCTTTGCTTTGTGGTACCACTGCATCCTTGGTTTATAGCTGTAAATATGTGCCTTAAATACTTGAGTGAAAGAGAAAGGTTGTGGTGGCTGTTATCTTGTTTTTTTTTCACTTGTGTACTTGTGTTATTGATAGCTAATACTGGGTCACGTGCCAGGTGTGAGACTGCTTATTTTATTTTTGACAACTGCTGCTGGCATGTTTTCATAAAATAAAAAGGGGCAGTGTGAAACTTTTCTAGTTCTAGAGGGTTTTGCGTAAGATTTCACACAGTACAACATGGACCTGCACATAGGCTAAGGGAATGTGCAATCAAAACTGCACATAGGCTTAGGGAATGTGCAATAATTAATAGAATACAAGAATGCAAGGGCTTGCCTGTTAAGAATAGTTTAAAGGTCCTGTTGGTGCATCACTCGTGGTCACACTTGGTCTCATATTTACTTTGTTCTATGGTGTTTGTTTATGTGCTGCTTTGTGTTGTGTTGTCCTGTTTTTTTGATAAAGCATGTTACCCCCTGTCCCAAGACAAATTTCTCCCATGGGAGACAAGAAAGGATTATCTTATCTTATCTGACCTATAATGTTACATAGTATGGTATTAAACTTGGCCTGTTGGCACTACCAGGCCAAGTTACAAGTCTCTGTGGAGAGGTGAAATCGCAACGTTTAAAAGGGAAATAACCAATCAATAATCAAAATGGCGCTTGAAACCCTCTGAGTGTATTTAAGTATTAGGTTTAATACTTGTCATGTAGGCTGCTTTACTTTAGTTTTGACAGTAGGGGAGGCTTACGCCCCCTGCTGTCTGACACTTTTTCCAGACTGCATCCCATGTGTCTGATAAAGGCTTAATTCTTAATAAACAAATAGTTTAGCTGAGTACCTACCCGAACCTGAAATCCTAACCCTTTCAGAAGTGACTGAGCCTGAATCATTCTTAATAACAACTTTATTCATTATAAATTAAGTCTTTGTTCATGCTTTATTAAGGCTAATTGAGGTGTTATTAAGGGTTACTATATTACAGGAGTTTCAAAGTGAATCATTGTGGCCTACTGCCTCTGACTCTGGGCTGAACTGAGCAGGAGAAGTGCAACTAGAGGCACCATGATGACTCTGTGAAGAAACAGGAAGTCATCCGCTCCGAAAGTCTGCCACCTCACACGCACACAAAATGCACAAAACACACACACACACACACACAATAACACAAAGACCACATAGACAAGCCAAAAGAAGAGAGGGGAGCAGGATATGTTCAAACACAGAATATAAGAACGAAATTAGTAATCCCCCCCTCCTACACATGATTGTAACCTGTGCTTTTGAAGTTTACTGTAAAACATTTTTTTTAAAGAACTGAAGACCTATATATTATATTATATCATCTTTTTATTATTATTTGTGTATACATTTTTAGTATAATTTTATGAATGATATATAAAGGTAGATATAAACATAGATGGATTTAAGATGATCCATATATACATACATATATTAAAGATAACATATTTAAATAGGGTCAGCAGTTCATTTTGCTTGACTTGAGTGAGTTCGAATGCTGAATGTAAGAAAGATATTTTCAATCTCTCTCCTCCCACACATGATAGTAACCTCAGTGTTCTTTTGATGCCTGGAGTACACAGGGTGCGGGCCAGAGCTGAAAGTCATGTGCACTGTAAATGAAATCTACATTATTAAAAAGCAAATATTGACTTTAAAAAATTATATTGTGTATATGTTTAAACGTGAATAATACTAATACTAAGAAATGAGCTGTCTCTCCCTCCCACACGTGATACTTTTGATGACTGATGTAAACTGTGACTAAACCAGGTGTGAAAAGACTGGAAACTATCAAAGAAATTTAAATGAATTCTTCTCTCCAAAAATGTTAACTGTAAATATTAACATGTTAGAATGTTGTTATGGCCTCAAAAACATTCCCAGTGTTGTATTTTCTTTCATTCACACATGTTTAAGTCAAGCTTAATGCTCAAAGTAAAGCTCAAAATGTTCCGTTACACCTTGTGATGTCATGTAGTGGTAGTTTTCAAGTGAATATGTGCCTTTTACCTAAGATCGGCAATCCCAGGTCTGAAATCATACAAATGTTTCTAGTGAAGGTGTATGGAGTTTAAAAACACAGTGGAGCACTTCCTGTATTACCACATGACATCACAAGGTGGAACAGTGTTTCAAGTCTGACAGAAGAACAGCCTAAATATCTATGTTAAACATGTGTGAATGCAACAAAACACAACTCCAGGTATGTTTGTGATGAGGAAATAATATTCTAACATAGATCAGAAAATAGCATAATATGGGAAAATATGGAAGATCACATGATGCATTTATTTAAAGTCAACATTTTTTTCAGTGTTTTCCACACCATGTGTTCTTAACTTTCTGTGGAAAACGCATTAGACAATACTCTGCTTTGTTCACTGTGCAACATTTTATATTTCTGGTGAGGATTTTAAACAGATATTAGATTGAGTAGAGGCCCACCCACACTTGGTCCTATGAGCGCTCAAGGTTTTTCTTAGAGGATATTATGGCTACTTTGTGCTGTTATTGTAGCATGTCTTATTGAGTAGTTTGGACAATTTTTCAAGTTTGTATACTGAGATTTCTATTAAACTTCTATTGCACTAAATACCTCAGAAACATACCTGGAGTTATGTTTGGTTTATTCACACTAGGGATGGGCATTTGATGAAATTTTCTTAATCGATCGTCGGAAGAATTAACGATCAATTATCGATTAATCATTAACGTTTTTATATTAAAATGATCATCATTATTATTACTATCTGCACTACTAATGTGCATAAATAAATTCAACTTTACGACATATAAACCGTAATGACTCTAGAGCCACATCAATCCGTTTGACATTATAATGTGTTTAATTCAGTTTTGCTCAACTCTCACAGAAACGAAACTTAAAACCACATCGCTAATTTGCATAAACTCAGCGAAGATAAAACTACAGCTCTTGTGCGTTGATGCGGTCAATTTCTGTCAGATTAAAAGACATGATTCAGTGGAATACAGGTTAGTGTGACCAGATTTGCGTTTGTCAAAACCAGGACACCGTACGGGAGGAGGGAGGTGGACATTGCGCGACTCTCACCTGGCAATGCTTTTTCCCACTGGACACCGAAACATATGTTCCTGCTTTGTACACTGTCCACATGGACTCACACTTGTCCCGAACGCAACGGAAAGCGTGGAATTTCTTGTACAACTCATCGTTAAATACGCATTTGTGCTTCGGTACGCTGCAGACTGACCGAATGTTCGTGTCTCGCTCCTTCTGAGTGCAGAGAGACACATGTACGGACCCCTCTTTGGTCACGCTACGCACAGCAACCTACATTCGGTTTGTCGATTAAAATTAACGTAATCGATGAAATTCTTAATGATCAATTATCGATTAATCATGCCCATCCCTAATTCACACCATGGATGTAACAGTAACCAAAATATCATGATATTGTATTGTCAAAGTTCTCACAGTAATATTGTGGACCATCACAATATTTCGAAATGCAAGTCTCTTTGCTTAAATTAAGAGATATGGTGCACCAACAGCTAAAAAAAAGACAGAACTACATAGACCATGATCCTTTGCTCCATTTCAATGCAGACTACAAGAAGAAATAACAGTTCTAAGCACTTTAAAGTCTTAGTTCTTTGGATTAAGTCTTGGCAAGGCATTTTAAGAGGAAAAAGTAGCATATTCACAGTTTTGTCCACAAAATATCACAATAAATGTCGTGAGATGTATATCATGAAATATCGTACCGAGAGATTTGGATATTATTACGTCCCTAATCGTGAGCCTTCCCACCATATCGTGGTGAGCTTTCCCATGATACCGCAGTAAATATAGTACCGTGAGGTTCATACCTTGATGATATCGTATAGTGAGACTTGGATATCGTTGCGTCCCTAATTCACATTTTTTTCAGTAACACTTTATCATGAATCTTTCTGCATCTCCACAGCCCAAAATGCAAACATGTGTGAACAAAACAAAACACATCTCCAGTTAAGCATTTGATGAGGAAACGACATTATAACAGAGATCTGAAAATAGCGTAATATGGACCCTTTAAGCACAGTTTTCTTGCTTAAAGCTAAGCTCTAAGCTTAGAGCGGATATGAGTAGAAAACTGTTTGAAATTTGTTAAAAGCAGATTGATTGACATAAACTTTTTTTTTGCAGTGTTGACAGTAGCACAGTTTACTTGCTGCAGTGTTTTGTTTTGTGGTGAAGCAAAATGAAGGAAGACCAGATGTTTTTTGTTTTTGTTTTTTTTATGCTAGTTTTGTTTTTTCCTTTCGATTCATTCGGAGGCGGCACTGCGATACCTCTCAAGCTTTAAGTAATAATACGTATCTGTTTCCCTGCATGTAAACAATAGTCATAATAGTAGAAATGTAATAGTGGAAATAAGGAATCACACCCCCACCCTCATGCAGACCACATGATAGTTAGCTGTCTGAACTTCTGCTGAGCCCAGACAATTGTCAAAGAGAGTCCAGTTCCCATTTCTGTGGTCATCACTTCCTGAGGAAAAAGCATGACAACACTAACTCTCCTCCAAACCTCTCACTGAGCTACAGGAACACACAGGGTAAGGCACAAGCAACATGTCTTATGGTGATATGTATCTGTGAATCTGTGTGAGTGGAGTTATGGGATTCATTTGTAATAGGGCTCAAAATATTATATTATGTATGAATATTTATCACCAATTTGATTTTAGCTTTTTCATCTTTGTCTTGGTTCTTTCAAAGTGTCATATCTGTCCTGTAACGATTGGTTTTCTATGTAGTTGTTTGAGTGCTTTGTACTTGGTTTTCCAATGTGTTTTTTAACTATAAATTACAATTAAACTAACTAAACCTAACCTAAATCTAGCCTAACCGAACCTAAACCAAACCTAAACCTGACCTGACCTACCTAGACCTAAACCTAAACTTAACCTAAACCTAACCTATATTCTCGATCAGTGGTTGTTTTTAATGCACGTTGAATGTTTTGCACTTGTTTTTCCACTGTGTTTAACTATAAATGACAATTAAACTAACTTAAGCCTAACCTAAATCTAACCTAACTAAACCTAAACCAAACCTAAACCTAAACTTAACCTAGACCTAAACCTAAACTAGACCTAAACCTAAACCTAACTTAAACCTAAACCTAAACTTAACCTAGACCTAAACCTAAATTTAACCTAGACCTAAACATAAACTTAACTTAGACTTAAACTTAAACCTAAACTTAACCTAAACCTAAACCCACATCTAAACTTAACCTAGACCAAAACCTAAACCTACAGACCAAACCCTAAACCTAACCTATATTCTCGAATCAGTTTGTCTGTGAGAAGTCTTGACATTCGTTTGATCAGGCAAAATGTGTCATGTTGATATTTCATGTTTTATTTTATTTAATTTAAAAAAAACATTTGACAGACGTTGTAATTGTGTTTTTTTTTTTTTTTTTTTTGTTTTGTTTTTGGTTTGTTTCTTATAATACAATATTCTCATGTCTCAAAAAGTGTCTGCCAGCTCATACGTTCTCTGAAATTTATTTGGAAAGTTCTCATAGGTCTGAAGAAAGTCAAAACATATTTAATTGTTGGGACATATTTAGTTGTTGGGACATATGTTGCATTTGTGATGACCTTTTAGTCAAAGTTGAAATTAAAGCATTAAAGTATTGCTTGCTTAAGAAATCCCTGTAGATTTATTTGCAATTAGTCATCATAGGACTGAACAAATTCAAAAAGACAAAAGACAAATTGCATTTATTGTTAAAGGTGCATTGCGCAACTATTTTGGTGGAGAGTCTGTCACCTGCTTGTCTCCATGGAGATGTTATTTCTTTGCTTGTTATGTTCCATGGTATGGCATTAAACACATCTATCTATCATTTACTCATTACAGGTGTTTCTATTGCTCAAAAATACAGATCTGACCTCTAATGTAGCCTATAGATACCCAGGTTTCATCTCTACCATAGAACATTTTTGACATTGTAAAAACATCTCATGAAGAGAAGCAGTCACTAGAAAAGTTACACAGTGCACCTTTAAACACAATCCAACTGTGATTATTTTGTGTTCATTTTCTTAATTTATATTGAGAAGAAAATCTAACCTTTCACTTCATTTTCTTGACTTAAGAGAATCATCAGTCTTAAATGATCTCTATGTTGCTTGGACGAGGGCTAAATACACATTGTAAAGTTTGCCTATCTTATTGCAGTTTATTGAACAATTGTGATTATAGTTTTAATCAATATTAAGATATGGCTGACTCAATTAATTGTAAAACTAAAATAGAAGGTATGTTTGTTAGCATAGATTAATTGTGTATTATTTGTAAGTATATTTCATACAGAGTGAATTGTTACTTGCACATGCAGTTATTCATATCAGAGTGAAGCAGTTGTGTTATAGATTCTATGTAAGACACACAGGTCCCTGTACTAAAATAGCCGTGGTCTCTGGATGGGAAACATTTTCTAAGGTGGTGCGTGGTCTTGAGTATTGAGAACCACTGGTCTGTAGCCATACTTGCGTTTGAGGTTTGCTACTTGTGGTCACCATGTGTCAATCACAAGCTGCTCTGAGACAAGTATACAGGATTTTTATAGCACTTTACATGGCTCTTGAAACTAGAGGCTCTAGAACAAATTCATAATTTTGACCTCAGTTTGACCTGATGCTAATCTCTTATCTTTTTGCATTTCTTTCCGTGCTATGACTTAAAAAAACAAAAAAAATAATGAGCAGAAAAAAAAAAAAAAAAATCTCTTGCCTGGTTTGGTTTTACTCAGAAAACTGCCACCATCAGAGAGATTGTGGTTTCTTCCTCCCACTGTCGTGCCAGGTCTGAGGTGAGCTGAGTGAAGCCTGTACCTGCTCCTCAGACATGTGGGATGCTAGTTTTTGGGTGATGGCAGTCCAGACCTCAGGGTGAAACTGGCTTTTCCATTACTCTCCCCACCTCCACTATTCCACCCATGTTAAGCAAGAGAGAAGGAGGGGACAGGCCCACTACTACTACTACTACTACTCCTGCTACTTCTACTGCTACTACTACTACTACTACTACTATTACTGCACTTACTTCTACTGCTACTACTACTACTACTACTACTACTATTACTGCACTTACTTCTACTGCTACTACTACTACTACTACTACTACTACTATTACTGCACTTACTTCTACTGCTACTACTACTACTACTACTACTATTACTGCACTTACTTCTACTGCTACTACTACTACTACTACTACTACTACTACTACTACTACTACTACTTCTTCTACTACTGATATGGGGTCTGCCAAATTGTAGTGTTGTTATGCTATTGTTATGCAAATATGTGTTTTGTTAAGTAGTGCCATGCACTGACAACTATACCAAAATCATGTATTCATTTTCTTTCATATTGTTATTAAATTAACAAATCTATTTGTGTCCTTCTCTAGTCTGGCTTTCTTACTCATGCTTTTGTTGAGTGGTCACTCATTTTTACGTTTGAGCTTTATTGCATTTTAAATGCATTCAGAAAATATTAAGTTCAACTTGAATTAATACAATTTTAGTCTTGCAGTGATCCCTTTTACAAAGCTTTTTTTTTTTTATTTAAAATGTACAGAGTCAATACCAAATGGACAATAGATTAGTACATTTTGCAATATTTTTTTAAATAAAAATAAATAACAAGTAAATCAAAGATAGTAGGGTGAAAGCAGGGCCAGTTTCCTGAAGAGAGACTGAGACAGGAAGTCAAACCGAGCATTTTGATTCATACAGTCACCACCTTCTTTTTCTGATCAAAGAGTGACATATGACTGTAGACTGCTCGAGTGAGCAGCCGTCTGTATAGGTTGACGGCATTGACTCATTGTGATATTAGACCATTGCACTGTCATACAACTGCACAAATGCTTTTACGTAGGTGCCAAATTAGCAAAAAACAATTAAACATACAGTATATATCAATACAATTAATAACACAATTTGTATGTCAGCGTGGCTCCATATCACATTCTGATCAGATCAACCTGACAATCTGAAAAAAATAAAAATAAAAATCAGCTAAGACATATCTAAAAAATTACGTACTGGCCTCTTGTGGTTGGAGGTAGTAAATAAATCTTCAACTGTCCGTACCCATTAGCTTTGAAATTGCCCTAGATGTTTTGAAGAGAGCTGTTTGAAATATTCGTCAAAGCACATACCTACCGTCTTTGTGCCCTTGGGCAAAACACTTCATCCAAATTGCTCCTTCCCTTCACAGTATGTCAGTAGGGTATCTACCATAATAATCTGTGTAATTACTATATGACTGCTTTGTTGTTGTATAATGAAAGCCAAAAGATCTCTTTGCTAAACCCTCAAAAATCATGTAATAAATAAATATGTAAAGGTGCACTATGTAACTTTTTTGCTTGTCTCCATGGAGATGTTTAAGTTTTGCTGTGATTATTTGGCTATATGGATTATTCAACTTGCTGATGCCACCAGGGCAAGTTACAGTTATCTGTGGAAAGGCAGAAAAGTTACATATTGCACTTTTGAATAAACAATAAAATACATATCAAGCCAAACATGACATTCAGTTCAAACCATAGACTGTATATATATCAATGGACATAGCTTGAGCACGGGTGCTCTTCAGGCTTCATCGAAGAACATCCAGGAAGATGAGTTGGAACCATCCAGAAGAATTAGTTCAAATAATTTTCTATTAAAAAACCGTTGCGATCTCTCCATAACTGCTGTTCCTCATTTTGGTTTTAAAATGTTTGTAATAACCCACTCTGCATGATCCCATTGTTTTTCTTTTGCTGTTTTGTTTGCAAACCGAGATAAGAACATGAATAATGAGGCGCGTTCTTTCCAAGATAACTCCCACTACCGTTATTACCAGGTTCACTTCTCCCTACTAAACCAGTGATGCGGGCAGGAAGGGGCATCACCTTCAACAGCCTCACTCTGGATTGGCTTTTTGGTTGCAATGATACTCGCGGTCAGAATTTTGAACATGGAACTCTCCCCTATAACTGCAAGCCTCGATGAGCTTCATTGAACTGGAGCGGGACGCTATGGGTGATATGATACTATCTTAAATCCACTTCTTTATGCAGTCTACGGGTCAAATAAGTTAAAACTGCCAACCTTACGTGCCCTAGCTGCCAGTGTTAACAGCTTTTCACTATCCTCATTGCCTCATAATAACAACATCATTCGGCGCAGTCACATGTCGAGATAGTGAAGCGGCTTGTACAGCAGTAATAGAGTGGTTTGACTTTGGCGTAGCTGCGGAAGTTTTATCCAAACAGAGAAGATAAGAGTGTTAAAGCGTTGAATGTAGCAGGGCTGGTTTTCTCCTTTGTCCTCAGCATTACTGAATATACTGGTCCAGCTCCAGTGTTGATTTTTCTGCATGCTTTTTCATGTGCTCTGTGACTCGTGGTGTTCAGGGAGTGTAGGAGACGGCAGTAACACCCTCTGGAACAATCATAAAACTAGCTGAAGTGCACTTTTAATACATGTTTTGTTTTTATGACTAATGAGCCTATTTTAAGTCGAAGCAAAACAGAAGTCTCGAGATGGGCTATTTATCTTTGCTGTTTTAAAAACATTCCGCTTGTTGAAGTGAGAGTTTCATTCTTTCAATTCATAGCAGGCATATTATTTTTAACATGTCAGCAAGCTAATTTATTTTAATCTAAAAAGTTTTTGAGTGATTGTAAAGAAATATTTAACTGTTTTGTCTGGATTACAGCTCATCAATAGGCTATTTTGTAAGTTAAAAGAGCATTCCGTAACTTTTCTTAGAGGTTGCAATAAATAACATCTTGTAGATTTTACTGCTTTGCCTGAAATGTTCCACAGCATGGCATTAAAGGTTCTACACAAAATGACTCTTGTTAGCTTAAAGCCATGTTATAATTTTGTTACCTCATCAAAAACATACTTCGGGTTGTGTTTTGTTTCATTCACACGTTTGAGTAATCCTTTTTAGTTTGTCCGTCTCCAAAGCTCCAAAATGCTCTATTCCACCTTGTGATGTAATGAAGCGGTAGTTTTCAAGTTAACAGCTGCCTTAAACTTTTGGTTTGTAGAGATTGGTCATTCCAGGGCTGACATGCTCAAAGCGAATCTAGTGAAAGTGTATGGAGTTTTAAAACACGGTGCAGCACTTCCTGTATAACCACATGACATCACTAGGTCACCAAGTGCTTTCTGTTTGAGTGAAGAAGTCATCTTTAAATTTTAAACGTGTGAATGAAACAAAACAAAACTAACATAGTAAATAGAGTATAATGGGCCGTTTAAAGTCTATTTTGCATTTGTTTTACTGCAGGTGTCCTTATCTGACTGCAACTTGGCCTGTTTTTTTTAATGCCGCACTGGAATGTCTAAGGTTAAGTATTAATATCACCATGGAGACAAGCATGTAGCTGACACTTCACCAGAAAAGTTCCCCAGGTTATTTCAAAATGAAGCTAGTATTGTTCATCTACATGCTTGTCAGCCAAGTTTTGAACTATATCAAATTTAGCTTGACACAGAATTTCAAAATATTTTCTTACTTTTGACACCATCAAATTTAATATTCCCTAATTGCCCTAAACCCGACTTGAACCCTGTTTTGGAGATGTATTTGAGAAGACACAAATCACTGAAGTCAGGTCAGGTCTGGTCCTTCTCAAGTGTGAACACATGTGTAGAGCCCCGAGCTGGTCTGTAACTGACAGATCTCATTAAACACAACAGTGAAGAGTGACTCAATACTTTTAAACTGTGTGGGGCCTCACTGTAAAACAAGACTTTAAATGAGCGAGATTCTGCTGAACTGGATTATAATGTTTCCTCAACAAAAGGTACCTGGAGTTATGTTGTGTTCAAGTTTTAATCATTTTCGTATTCAATCTCCTATGTAGTTTTAGAGTAGGATCAGACAGTTTTTTTTGCTGATAAATTGTGTGCATGCATTGTAGTAGGATTCTCTAGTACTGATTCGATCACTGAAGTAACTCTCTGTGGCATTTTCAAGACACATATGCACATTTTACTTTATAGCAAAGGAGAAATTCAGTTCTGTCAACTAGACAAAAGTTTTTTTGATCGAATACGTGAAATGGGAACTGTGCAGTTCAGCAGACCTAGCGAACAAACAGAAACTGTAAACAAGTAGATGTATTAGTTTCAGAATAGTTTCAATGTAGTTAGCTCCTCCCTTCAGGCAGTGTCCACCAACCTCTGACCAGAAGTGAAGAAGCAGCTTGGATGAGCTGTGAAACATATTCAATCAAAAAAAACTTTTGTCCAGCTGACAGAATTGAACTTCTCTTTTCCAACCTGGACACCTTCACAACATTTCACAAACATGTTACTTTATACTAACAAAAAACAAGGTTAGGTTATCCAATGTAATTTGTCTTGCAATATTAACAGATAATAGTATAGGATAAAGATCCCTATGTTAATCTGAGTGTTTATTGTGCACGTGTATTACAAGAGCATGTCCACAGCACTCCTCAGACTGTCACATGTCAGAGCTTGTGTCCAGGCCCAGTGTGGAGGAGGCTTAATCTGACAGCTCCTCCGTCACCACAATGACAACGGCCAACGGCAAACAGACAGGTCCAGTGAGTCCTGCTGCTCCAAGTGGTTGCTTAAAGGGCCAATGGTAATGCTGTTTCTAGCACTACCGCTTCATGACATCACAAGATGAAATAGAGCATTTTGAGATTTGGAGATGTAAACAGTAATAACAAAGGGTTATTCAAACATGTTAATGAATCAAAACACAATGAGGTAACATCATTTTAACTTGGCTTAGAGCGCACATGAGTCAATTTTCTGTAACAGAACTTTTAATGTAGTTATTAATTAACATAGTACTCATGTTTAATGTGGTCAAACCTTCTTGTTATGAGACAGATGATCACAAAGAGACTAATTATATTCAGTATTTGGAAAAACAATGAAGAAATCAGTGGGTCAAGAGAGTCATCTACAGGTGCTCTGCTATGATGGGGCCAAAAAGACTTTTAATTTTGTTGTTACACATTTTGAAGATGTTCTTCAGTGGCATGATTTCAGCTTCACCCCTAGCAAATTTAGTAAAACTCTCATATTCATGGTCTAAACAACTAACTGATTAATGGAAAGGACAATTGCTAGACTAATCCATAACCAAAATAATCGTTAGTTGCAACAGCCCTTCAATTCAATTTCTTGTGTGGATCAATGAGGTTTTTCTCTCTCTTCACACTTGAACACATCTAAACTGGCTAAACCTAGAGCTAAATCTGGACTAGGTCAGGACTTAACCAGGACCAGAACAAATCAACTATCCTCAGTGGACACATACTTCTGATTCCATAAATTGGGTATTCCTAATTGCACATGCCAAGCGGGACACAAGCCTCTCCAACTGTCTATTTTTAAATTGGTATCTCCTGGACTCTTGCCAACAAATAGAACAAACCATCCCAGATATTTATAGTTATTGTATTTCCAGGTAATGGGAAGTATAGCCCGAGGACACTGTGCCAAACATATCCGTGCTTCTCTCACTCGCACCCTTAAACAATGTCGGCGTCAGTGTGAATTTTAAGTACGTCCCTGTGGAATTCTGTGACCACATTCCACAACAAGCAGAGGAAGCTCCAGGTGATTGAGCCCAGAGGATGTTTTGCCAAGTAATTGCTGCCATTTTTAAACCTTCCACTGTGCCATGCCAGTACTGCTATTTTAAATTTGCCTCATTGCATAACTAATTTTATCCTTTGTATTGGTCCTTTGTAATCAAGAGTTGATTGAGGAAGGTGTATTTTGAGAAAGTGTGTTACTTGTGCCAGTTTTGACCTTCCCCTCTCCCCCCTCTTACATTTTCAAATGAAATGCTTTAGGTCAGGCGGAGGGCACTAATGTACCACTTCCTATTTTTACAACCTTAACATTGTTTCATATCGGAACTAAAAATCCCAGTATTTTTGGCTGTAAAATGAGACTAACAGCTCTTATGAGTAGAATATTTGGTAGAATATACAAAAGTCTACCATTAAAGGTCCTCTGTGTAACTTTTCACTTGCTTGTCTCAGTAGAGATATTGCTTTACCTGGAATGTTCCACAATATGGTATTAAACTTATCTATCTAGCATTGATTTTAGTGTTTAGTGTTTTTATTGTTAAAAAAGCAAACAAACACACAAACACGGTGGTCTCTAAGTTTTCACATCTGATTTTATCTGACTTGTAACTTGTCATCTGTGTGTGTCCAGTGTAATTCAAAACCACACTGTGAAACAGTTCAAGCAATGCAGTACCATCCCCATGGAGACCCTCGTCCAGATTTTTATTGTAAACATTTAAGACATATGTCACCTGTGCATATATTGACTCTTGAGTTGTATTGTCTGAAAGGCTTTACCTTGTACAACCTGATCCTACTTCAGTGATTTGTGAGTGCACTAAAGTGAACTTCGACAGTTGGACTTTGGCCATTCTCTGCTGATAATTCTCCTCACTGTGTAACTCTACACGCTTAAAATAGCTTTAATGTTTAAATCATATGTGAAATACAAATACAATGTTTCATTTCAAATTACATAATTACAAATCTACTGTGATTTAGTTTTGTTACATTTGTCACATTTCAATCTCAACTTGATACTAAGGAAATGTTTGATGGCTGATACTTGATAAATATCGATGAAACAAAGATAATAAAAACTTTTTTTTTTTTTTTATAAAATACAAAGTAGTTTCCAACTAAAAATAATTGTAGTTTCTTGTATATTGTAATGTGGCTTTATAACTTATGGCTTTTGAAAACTATTAAGGAAAGATTCAGTTTTGTCTTATTTATACTTGTTTGAATGAGTATGTAGTTTCAAGAGCATTGGTCAAGTAGTATTTGGGTATCATTAACTCTATTATCAGTACTAATGTAGTTGTGAATTGTAGTGCTATCTTATATCTTGGCCATAGTGAAGCCTCTCCTTTCCAAAGCCCATTGGTGCTGTTGATAGCCTTGGCTTGAGACAGATTTACATTCTAACAGTGGTGAGTTTATAATCATTTAACTCTGCACCCAAACAACAACAGAAGCAGCACAGATCGCCTTGTTCTGGCTGTTCCTCCTCAGTAACAAACAGCCACATACACCCACTGTGATCTAAATGCGTGGGGCTATGTGTAACTACTTTTCATTTCACTCTTCATTTCAGATTTTTAATTTTTTTTTTAATAATGGTTAAGTTTGAAAAAAATCATGCTTTTATTAAGTCTACTCAAAGTACTGTAATTGTAAAGTGGTACTGAATTAAATTTAATTGGGTACTACTGGTCTGTTATAACGTTGTTTCCTCATCAAAAACCTATCTATAGATGTGTTTTGTTTCATTCACACATGGTTAACACACAAACACTGCATATTTAGGCTGAGTACTTCCCTGAAACAGAAAACACTCTGTATCACCTTGTGATGGAATTGCCCATTTCGACTGAAGTAAAGGTAAAAGATAGCTTTTTATCTTGAAAACTACCACCTACATGACATCACAAGGTAGAACAGAGCATTTTGAGCTTCGGAGAGGTAGACTGTTTAATAACAAAGAGTTACTCATACATGTGCGAATAAACAAAACACAACTCCAGGTCTATTTCTGAGGAGATTACAACATTCTAACATGGTTTTAACTTCACAAGAGTCAATTTTGTATATTAAAAGACCTTGAAGAATGCGTCAGGCTCCATAAGTACTTAATAAATACCCTACAACTCCTGACCCTTAATTAAGTAATTATTAACACAGACTCTTTGTTAGACTTTCAGTTCTTTATGAATATAGTCTTTGTTCATTCTGTATTATAATTGTTTTATAAAAAAGCAAAAAATTTTAGTTGGAAATGAGCCTTGGCACGTAGCTGTATTTCTACAGATAGGACATTAGCATGCATGTGTCTCCCATTCCTTTCATCATGTGTGAATCTGTTTTACAAATGAGATTATCATGTTTAGGATAGAGGACTTTAATCCTTTATACCTTATTCTCACTTGTGCGTTTCCGGGTATGATTCCTTATCTCCTAAATGATTCCTGTCTCGTGAGTTGTTTTCTCATAACAAGCCCACACACTCAGAATGTTCTCTTCTCTCTCCTCCTTCTCTCCTTCACTCCCTCTCTCTTCCATCTCCCCTGTTTCTATCAACCATCTCATCTTCTGACCCCCTTCCTCTCTCTCCCCCGTCCCCTCTCCCCTCTCCTCTCCCTCTCCGCAGTACGAGACATCATGGTGGACACCCAGCACCTCTTGGCTTGGCCTGCCTTTGGCTTGAGTCCTGTAGATCTCTCCGAGTTGGACTGTAGCTCCCACGGACTGGAGACGAAGCACATGTCCACTCTAGACTACTCCTCCATCTCCAGCTCCTCCTTGGCCTCCTCCTTGTCTCCTCCTCTCGTCTCCTCCGCTATGACCTATGATCTAAGCCCGCCGCCACACAGTGAGGAGCCTCTGAGCAGCCTGGACTACAGCAGCATGCACAGCTACAGGAGTGAGATGGAGGCGCATAGTACACATAGTAAGTGTGGTCACGTTGGTTTTGCAGTAGCCTTGAAACATTTAATATTG
Source organism: Boleophthalmus pectinirostris (assembly GCF_026225935.1). Classification (NCBI taxonomy): domain Eukaryota; kingdom Metazoa; phylum Chordata; class Actinopteri; order Gobiiformes; family Gobiidae; genus Boleophthalmus; species Boleophthalmus pectinirostris. The sequence goes on from NW_026571299.1 coordinate 31,211,105, forward strand.
TATCTTTTTTTTTTTTGTTCAAATCTAAACTAGTGATGAGTGATCAGTCAGATATCAGTACTTTTTTCCTTTAGTACAATTTAATACATTTTAAATTGTAATTTAATTTACCTGGACATTTAATTATTCATTTAAATGGGCTTAAGCTGCTGTTGACAGTTATCCAAATGATTCTAGTGGAGGTCTAAACCTAAATACACAGGGTGTGTGTGATGAAGAAACAACATTATAACATAGATAAAAAAATAGCGTAATATTGGCCCTTTAATGCATCTTAATATAAAACCTATTGGTATCAGTATTGGTATCAGATCGATATTGTGAGACTTGCTGTAGAATTACTTAGGCTTGTCACGGTAACACATTTTGAAGTATAATATGTAAATGATAATATTGAAACAAATGTAATCCACTGGTACAATAACCAAAAAGCAGCATTATCTAAAAAAAAAAAAAAAAAACAATAATAAAATAGCAGAGAATACTTAGAAGTATAAAAGTTATTTACGCCAGACAGAGAAGTTATTTATTCAACCTTCTACATTTAAAACTGAAACTGTAGTACTGTACAAAAAAGAACAAAAACTCCCCACTACTACAAATCAAAACCATAAAAAACTCAAAACATTAGGGTCTACAAGGCTGGCAATGCTTTAGAGGTAAGAGCATTTGCCTGCAAAAACCAACAGTTGCAGGTTAAATCCCCACATACTTTTCCCAGATGGACATTATTGCCTGGTCCAACTCCCCACTCACAATCACATTATGATACAATATGAGCATAGGACGGGAGAGAAAAGGGCTGGTTGTGTCCTTGAGCAAGACAATTCAGACACTTTTTCTGTATGTGTGATTGTGGTGTATGAGTGAGTTATTGTTGGTGATTGGAGAGGCCACTTCTGCAAATTGGCAGTCATGTTTTTGTCAATCTAGCAGGGCAACTGTGGCAGAAATAACTCACCACCACCTCCAAGTATGAAGATTGAGGAGCTAATGAAAAAATGTATGAATTTGAAAAGCCAATTTTAGTGTCTGGAAAACCACTTTTTGTGTTCAACTCAGTGTTTTAGTGCAAAAATACACTAAACATCTATAAATCCATGTAAGAAATGTTTTAGTCATTGATAAAAATATATGAGCAAAGACAAATGTGTGGTTCAGGTGATAAATAATGTTCCCTTGAAACGCTCTCCCTTGCATACTTCTTCTTTTTGCTTTTCCAAAGAACAATAAAAAGTTGGACTCAACACATTTTTCTGGACACGGCCTTTTAAGTAACAGAAGTTTTTTCAATCTGACTTTCACAATGTTGTAGTCAGCATGGGTCAGTCTATAAATCATCATCTCAATCTTAAATCATGTACAACAAGAAAAGACTGGAAAATGCATTCCCAAAACCATGTATGCAACCAAGCGTGCATTCAAAGACATCTTTTCATCTATTTTATATAGGGTAGAGTAGTCAAAAATAGTACTCAAGTATGCATAATGTTTCTTCAGTTTAATAATACTTAAGCAGAAGTACAAATAGACAAACATGAGAAAATCTAAATCATATCTGAAGGAGTGGTGCAAGAAACACAAACATAAAGCATTTGTTACTTATATTTACTTACTCACAGTAGGAAGGTAACCACAACTTTTATTTTTCATTTAAGAGTACTGCTACTTCAATAAAAATATTACTCAAATAAAAGTAAAAGTACTACCCACATCTGATTTTATGTTGTCTTTTCAGGTCTAATAAAGTTGGAGCCTGAGTCCCCCCCTCTGCACATAGACAGTCCGGTTTTCAAACTTCAGGACGATACAGCGACCACGACCACCACAGCTTTAAACATCGAGTGCAGAGTTTGTGGAGACAGAGCATCAGGGTTTCACTACGGAGTCCACGCGTGTGAGGGCTGCAAGGTGAGGGCCTGAGAGCACACACTGGGAGACTGTATACAGGATAGAATGGGGAGAAATGTAAGGAATTCAAATATGGCATTTTTACAAAAGAAATAAGAAAATGTTCTGGAAATATGATAATGCTTTCTGAGGAAATAATCCTTTCTTAGGACTGGGCGGTTTGATAGAAATATAATATGATACTTTTTCTTTGTATTGGCCAATGACATTTTCTTGTTTATTTAATTTTATCTTATTAAAACAAATAAAATGTCTGTCAGTATTACTTTCCTGAACATAGACAATACACAAAAAAATTATAACTCCAAAGACTGGACTCCAAACCACATGAACCCGAAACATGCACCATAGGTATAAGTATAATCCTCCAGTTAAGGAAGTAATGACCAAGATCATGGAGATGGGTCTCTGCTGCTCCAGACAGGTTGCCCCAGTGGCATTTTGGATGAGTCAAATGTGTATGACAAATTTGCCTAGGGACAATAAAGTGTAAATAATGACAGAGGATTGGCTGTTAACCTTAACAAAACCCAAACTAGTAGCCTGATCGATCAGCCGGTTTTACTTGGTTTCACTTCGTACAAACCATCTGACCTCGCAGCCTTAGATTTCGTTCGCTTGACGGTAGGCGGGTACTTTTTATCATTTAACCAATCGCTGCTATTTGGTTGGCTTTTTGGCTGGGTTCCATCATTTCTCAGCCTAGAATATTCCACAGTATGACATTAAACACCTCTACCAATTACAGGTTTTATAGTTCAAAAATATCTGGAAAAACAGACATTCTGACTGAGAGTGGGGTTGCCTCTCCACAGATATAACTAGGGCTGAGTGTCATTAAGAAGGTGGCGATACGATACATACCTCGATACATAGGCCACAATACACGTACCTCAATACAGTGAACTTTCGATTTGATACAATTTGATACAATATATTTTAAATTGATTTGATGCTGTTAAATAAAAAAATAAAGGCTAAATCATGGCTGTGATACTAAAAGTCTTTGTTAAACCACTTCTTGTGCAAAATAAAAATGAAACACAAACATTTTAATCATCAAAACACATCAAAACAGTGAAAATAAATGAGTTTCCTTCCTCTAAACAAGCAACAAAACTGTAGCGCTGCAACAAAATGATTTACTAAAATACTCTTGGTGATATATCCATACAGAAGCCCACAATATTGATACTGTATCATCACATTAAACAATACGATATATTGGTATTTCAATATTTTTGCACACCTCTAGATATAACCAGTATCTTGGCCTGGTTTGGTCTCCATGATGAAAGAAAGGTTTAATACCATACTATGGAACATTCCAGACAAAGCAATAACATCTCCATGGAGAAAAGCTTGTGATGGACCCTCTACCAGAAAAGTTACAATGCACTTTTTCAAATTGACTATACAAAGTGATTGACTCATTACATTTACGTGAATTTTGATCAGTATCTTAAATCTTATTCTCAACCACATTCTAACCGCTTGATTGCAGTTAACTGTAAATATTACTGTTATGATGAACGTTGGCAGAGATAAGGCCACAAAAGACAAATAGCAATTAATGCATTCAGTTTGTCATGCAGACACTCCTTTACAGCAATCAGGAAATTAATAGTGGTTTTATGTCATTTTATAATACAGTAAATGATATTGTGCACAGTGATTAATAGAATTTAGCTCAGGAAGTGTGGGCGAGGAACAATACGCAGTGCTGGGTACACTGTTTCCTTTTGAGTTATTCATAGAAGAGACACTGGCTGAATTTCATATGTAAATTCAGGGCAAATCTTCTTTTCATGTTGTCTGATGTCTGACCACAAGTTGTGTGTTTTTCCACTGAACCTCAGACTGAACTCTTCATATAGAGAACTAATACAGTGTGCGGGAAGTCTCAGTCTGTTTAAAATTTCTCTGAAGTACTGAGACATCGAAGATCAGAGTTCATCTTGTGCTCTCCAAAAAAAAGGGCAGATTACAGCAAACAAGTGGGCAAAAAGTTTAATTTAAAATATATTATTATAAATGTATATTCTCCATAATGAGCTGGTTAAAGCATTGCTACTGCTACTAATGCTACTAATATGTATATAACAGTTAAGTTTTTACTGTATTTTAAATATGGTTGACAAGACATATAAAAAAAATAAGTATTGACTCATTCATTCTCAATTATTCTGGATCGCTTACAAAGGCAAGGCAAGTTTATTTGGAAAGTACAGCTCATACACAAAGTAATTCAAAGTGCTTTACAGAATAAGAAAGACATTAAAATCACCAAAAACAAATCAAAACATAAATAATAAGTAGAGTAGAGCATATACAGTTATAGTACATTCATGATTGTTTGATGTTGGTTTTCTTTGTGTCTCTGTCTAATGATAGTTCCTCATAAAGCATCCAAAAAGTATTTTAGTTTATTTGAGCTACATAAAAAATAAATAGTATGCGTTTATACTTATCCTGATTTGGTGCTGGTTCAATCTCAGTTTAGTCTTGCTGTAGACTTGTTTTTTTCTTCTTTAGTTTGGTCTTCTTTAGTCCAAGTTTATTTTTTGGGTTTAGCCTCAGTTTAGATTTAGATTAAATGAATGGTTTTGGAGGAGCTGAATTTGTTTTGATTTGTTATTTCATCTATTAGGCTTTACGTCCAACAATAATAATTTTAGAGTAAGAGAGATAGTGGCAAATTTGTTTTTTGGTAAAACTATACATTACAGTTATTATCCAATCCAATCCAACTTTATTTGTATAGCACACTTTATAAACAAGACAGTTTCCATAGTGCTTCATGTAGCAATGTAAAACATTTTACATAAAAAAATCAAAATAAAAAAAAAAATCAGCAGAATTATGTTTCAACCATGAGGAAACTAATAGAATCATTAAATAAAATAATAATAATAATGATAAAATCAATTAACAAAAATAATAAAATCAATACATAAAAGCAGTACTAAAAAAAGATAAAAAATAATAAATAAATAAATAAATAAAAGACACAGAGGACCACACAACTCACGCTGTGTTAAAAGACACAGAATAAAAGTGGGTCTTAAGACGAGACTTAAAACACTCCACTGTGGGGGCTGTTTGAACGTGAGGGGGCAGAGTGTTCCAGAGTTCGGGGCCTGCCACAGAGAAGGTCCTGTCCCTGCCGGTTTTAAGTCTCATTTTAGGCACCACAAGCTGGAGCTGGCCCTCGGACCTCAGCGCACATGCAGGGGTGTAAATCTGGATCAGGTTTTGAGGGGCCAGTCCTTTTAAATCTTTAAAAACAAATACTGACATCTTAAAATCAATTCTTAAATTAACAGGAAGCTAGAGCAATTATAGAAACAGTACTAGCATAAGTCAGAGCGTGGTATAGCAACATCTCCACCTATAGCCTAAGACTTTCACTTTTTTTAAACTTCACAAGGAAATGACTTTAAATTAAATTACAAACTATAATATGATTGTAGTTCAAACAGCAAATAATGGTAATACAACTCTGAATAATGATAAATGAATAAAATGGTGTTAAAAGGGGAACAAATACTCAGATATATATTAGTACAACTGAAATCCAACATTGTAAAATATAAAATAGATAGATATTTACAAGAGGTGTAAATCAAGTGCAAAGATGAATATGGTAGCTTTGACATGACATAAGGTTATCTATAACATAAGGGTCAGTTGTTTATTTAACATCTATGATAACCTTTTGACAGACCAAATGAGCTTAAGTCAGCTTTGTTAATGTAGTAACTGGTGTTCAGCACATTGATAGCTGGTTATTGCCTTGAAAAATTGATAGACAAGGTTCATAATTCGCAGCTAAGTGCTTATTTTCAACACATGACACACTGGGGCCATTGTTTGTAGTGGTCTCTGGGGGATTGGTACCAGAAGAGGGGGTCAGCCAAATGAGCAAACATTTAATTGTTTCAAAACAGAAAACATTCTTTATTAAGGTGGAGCCTCATCCCCCCTTTAACTTCCTCACTCCCAAAATAAACCGGGATTATAAATGGACCATGTGTGAATTGTGGAAATCAATTTAACAAACACAGCCACCCACTTTTATTTAGTAAGAAAATACCAAAGACGTTTTTATAATTGTTGGTGTTGTATTGTGCCTCATTTATCTCCAGTGAATAAGCTGAGCGTAGGAGGTGGACATTTGACTTTTTGATAGTGAGATAAGATTAAGATTTTTAATGCTGCTTCAGATAGTCCCACAGCAGATGATTTTATTAACTTCCTCTAATTCAAAATATAAATGTAATGTGTACATTTTTAGTCAGAGTTTCCCAAAATATGTCACAAAAATTCTGTTTAAATGACAGCATAATGAATGAATACAATTTTTTTACAGTTAGAGAGATTACTTGTAACATCAGTAGCTGAACAGATAACATTAACTATCATCAGTATTTAGTAGTTTTATACCTAAACTACTCATGTTATTAATTTTTTAAAGGTTCTATATTACGCAATATTGACTCTTGTGAGCTGGAAGCCATGTTAAAACGTTGTTGCCTCATCATAGGTACCCGGAGTTGGGTTTTGTTTCATTCACATATGTTCGAGTAACCCTTTATTATTCTGTTCTCATTTCCAAAACTTAAAATGAGTGTCAGTTTTCAAATTAACAGATACATTTTACCGTTTGTTCAGTAGTGATTGGAAATCCGAGCGCTGAAATTACAGAAATGATTCTAGTGACATGTATGAAGTTTAAAACACAGTGGAGCACTTCTTGTATTACCACATGACATCATAAGGTGGAACAGAGTGTTTTCTGTATGTGAGAACTCAACCTATATATGCAGGATTTGATAAGTATGTGTGAAATCAAATAAAACACATCTCCAGGTATGTTTTGATGAGGAAAGAACGTTATAACAGAACAGAATTTTTTTTATTGACAGTTTAATTATTTATTGTTAGCTTTTGGCATATAGTGAAGAATATTTTCACATAAATGAGCTCTGTACAAAACAATTTAACTTTTCTAAAACGTTATACAGTACATGAGCTGTTTATGTTACTATTTATATGTACCAAAATGTGTTGTCATAGTTTGTCAGTTTATGTTCAGAATGATATTATCAAAAAGTAAATACAAGATGTTATTAGCAAAAAATTGTAATTGTAAAAATAAAGACCTAGTTGAAATCTGTAAAAAACACTTCATTAACATTTGCAACATAAATAAACAAGATCTACAAATATACTCTATATTCTAATCCGTATTCTGTTCTCTTTTGTGTTTCCAGGGTTTCTTCAGACGCACAATTCGGCTAAAGCTTGTGTACGATCACTGTGACCTCCACTGTCGCATTCACAAAAAGTCCAGGAACAAGTGTCAGTACTGCCGTTTCCAGAAGTGCCTCAATGTCGGCATGTCACACAACGGTATGGTGCCCTTCTATTAAATGTGCTAATAGTAATGTCGCTTTACTATTGGGAAGTCCAGTACAATAGCTATGATGTTATAAACTTAGGCTTAGAAAAACTTTATTGATCCACAAGGGAAATGATTTGGACACAGTAGCTCACAGTATATATCAGCGTAATAACAGTAATAACATTCTAACTAAGTAGCAGAAAAAAGCAAGAGACTGATGTCAAAGAAGGCATGATAATGTAAATGTATATGTACGAGTAAAAATAAAACATAGAAATATAATAATAATAAAAATAAATCTCAGCTACATACAAGAGGTAGTAAGTGTGAGTTGTTGTACAGTGGTATGGTGTATAGTATAAATGTAGTCCTGTATCTCTCATTGTTTGAGTGGAGCTGTAGGAGCCTGTTGGAGAATGAGCTCCTCTGTCCCTCTATAGTCTGGTGCAGTGGGTGAGTTGTTGTACAGTTGTAGGGAGTATTATCTGTCCCTCTATAGTCTGGTGCAGTGGGTGAGCAGAAGTGTCCATGATGAAGAGCAGTTTGTCCACTGTCCTCATGTCACCAGTTTTTTTCACAATATGTTACATGGTCATTAAATAATGCAATTTGTTTTTACCTATTAAAATGTAAAGCCGATGTATTGGTTGGCCACTATATTGGGATGGTATTTGCATCTGCACCTCAGAAGAGGCCCATATTTGTTTATCCTATTTGAACCACAGTCAAATCTGTTCAAAGCAAATACACCGCAAAATCAAAACTAAACATACACAGTCAAGTTTACTTTTGCTTTAATGCCTACATTACCTTACTATGTACTCCTGTAGCCTATAGCTTTAATAATGATTGGTGGCTTAGTGGTTATAAAAGCTGGTATTAACAATAAAGAGGCTAGTATAGCTGACCTTTCAAAGAATCTGTTTAATTGTAATACTTATATATTTGCCCGAAGATTGTCAAAAGTATTCACAATCATAAGTACTGATACTGGAAAAAATATCACATAACTGGATAATATCTGACTTTGAGTTTTATCAGGACAAATGTAAGACCACATGGTATAATAAACATTTATTTTGTGTTGAAAATCACAATATTGTCTAAAATGAGCTTTTCAAATGAGAGTATCATTAATATCAAATTTGACTTTGAAATTTTGTATTGTGACAACACTAATATGACCTTAATATCTGAAAAAAGACTGTAGTACAAAATCACATATAGGTTATAGAAAATGGGTTTGAAATACATGCCCTTTAGACACCGAAAATGAAGTATTGTGTATTTAGTGCAGTATTCTGTGAAACTGGCACATTAGCCTCTTAAGCGCCTCCGTTTTGGTCTTGAAGGCGTTTTGAAGTTCCATATGTTCAGAAATACCCCGTACATTTAGACCAGTTTCGTCTCATGTGGTGGTCACTGTCTCAACCTTTGGTCATGTTTCAGTTCCCATTAAGACAAAATGGTGGTCGAAGGGTAGAACTAGTTTCTCAAGAAAAAATAGTAAGTAGGGTACAAAAAAGCTGCTATGGTTTTAACCTGGAACACATTTTCACACGCGATTCTTAAACAATAAAAATACCGCTTCAAAAGACTTTAAAACGTTTAAACTTTTAAAACACAATTAGTTGCGTCATATTGCGGATACAAAAAAATTACATTCCTAAGAAGACTTCAGACTCTTTTTTTATGTCATGCAAAACATTTAAATGGTTAAAATTGTGAGAAAAATATCAACAATTGTAATAACTAAACTCAATACCAGACCAAGTTACATGTGAGATATGTGGAGGCGAGTCCACTTACTCTAGCGTCATTTTTTAGTGCATTTGTGCGCAATAAAACACTTGTAATTGAATAAATGATCAGTGTGTATAAATATGTATAATGCCATACTACATTCCAGACGAAGCAATAACCACCCCATGTAGACACACATGTAGACCCTCCAACAGAAAAGTGACACAGTACACCTTTAAATAAAAAGCCTCCACGGGCTTGTTTGCTTGCCCAGTGGCCGCTCACACACCTGTCTGCCCTGCTGAATGCCGAGCTCCAGCTGTGTGTGGGAGTGCTGGTTCTGCCTCATTTGTAAAGCCCTGAATCTCTGGTTAGTTTGGCTGCTTGGGGCGTGGTCACTCAGTTTAAATAAGAGATTGTTTCTAAAGTATACCTCCACTAGTGAGACAATACAACAGCGAGTTTGATGTAAAAATAAATGACCCAGCCCAAGTCCAATACATGCTTTAATATTGTTGGTATTTATAATAGAGCTGACCAAGCAGTATGTCACTGACGCTCGTAACACGTGAGCTCTGGATATCAAAGTGATCAACTTTTGGTAATTTAAAAACAAAACTTCATTTTTGAGTGTTGTAGGCAGTTTGTCTTTGCTGTACACTTGTTGCCTAACCAGCCGGAACCAGACGCTTTGACAAAACTTTACAAAGACAAGTGGATATTGAGCTGTATCCTGTTTCAAATCAAACTATTATTTATCTCATGTATAAGAAGTTGTATATTTTGATCTGAGTGTGTTAAAATTTTTGAAAGGAGATGTCTTCCGCATTTTAGAGACATTCAATATAAATTAGCAGCTGTGGTTGGATTGGTTCTTGACACTGTATTTTCCAGTTCTAGACTGGCTGATCAGGCAGTACTTGTAGGCCTGTCACGATAACAAATGAAGTACACGTTGAAGTACTATATATTGTTGAAAATATAGACTACAAGATCATATTGAATGCTATAATACCACTGACACGATCATCCTACAGCAAGATTTCACCCTCAAAAAACATTCTAAATCATGAACATGCTGCAATAAATAAATTAAATACTTGAGAGTCATAGAAGTTATTTATTTTATTCTCTAGAGCTTAAATCTTATTGTAGTCCAGAAAGAAATGCACAAAGTTTCCCACTAGTACAAAGAAAATGTACCACGATAAATATTGAACCCCAAAAATAGTAGTTTCATGTGTCATGTATTGAATGATGAAAGTCGATTATCGTGACTACTACTCTACTCCATTCTTCTCCATCCTCAGTTTTCAGAATTTTTATATCAAATTTAACCTGTTTTCTGTCATTTTCATCACGATGATAAATCCTGCCCATGTAACGTTTGATCACATACTATCAGAACTCGACAACCCATAGTCTGTTTATTTTATTGAACTTTAATTATACAGTATATATCTATTAAATTTGAATGCAGATTGAATGAAAAAGTACCATCATTTAAGTTTTATTATTTTGTAAATCCATACTAAAGTTGATCCATGAGTAATGTTGTTGTGGTACTAATTGTGAATATCAAAATAAATCCATCCTAACATGTGGCATCTTACTGTATATTTTTTGCCGTCTCTTGTAAAGGAAAGTGTAGGTGTGTACACTTTACCCATGCAGTGCTATAAGCAAGACAACAAGGAAAATAGGTCACATTTTAGAGTCCATACCTTTCACTTTCAACCAAACTTTAAACATTCAGACTTCAAAGCTTTTCCTGAATACTCTTGAATACCCACATATTAAGTAACAAATGATTAACAATTGTACATAAGCCAAGCATTTTATTTATTTTAGCATTCAGATTTTAAATATTGCAATTTTCCATGCCTACTCCTGCTTACACACTAGTAAACATTTATATGTCCATGCTCCTACAATGACAGACATGATAAACACCAAACCAAACTTTACACATTCTAATTTAAACGCCCCATATTACAGCATTTTCTGATCTATTATACTTTTGTTTCCAAAACACTCTGCTCCACCTTGTGATGTCAGTAAGGTACAATACAAGTGCTTCACTGTGTTTTTAAAGTGAAGTTCACTAGAATAATTTAGTTCGTTTCAACTCTAGATTTGCCAATCTCTACTGAACAAAAGGTAAAAGGTAGCCATGAAAACTACCACTACCACTACCACAACATGACATCACAAGGTGGAACAGAGGATTTTGAGCTTTGGAGATGAGGACAGACTAATCATATATGCATGACTCAGACATGTGTCAGTGGAAAAAAACACAACTGCAGGTATGTTTTTGATGAGGTAACAACATTCTAACATTGCTTAAAGCTCACAAGAGTCAAATTTGCTTAATACAGGACCTTTAAAACGTTTTAATGCTTAGAAACTTTGATTATTTCTTTGTACTGTAATAAGTGATTGACAGCCGGTGATAAACATTTAACCCAATATTTACAACACTTTCAAATATAGTTTTCAACCAGTTTAAACCATTCAAATTTAAAACATCATATTTTTTCCCCAACTACTCTTAAATACCCTTAAAGATTAAAAAGATGAGTGTTTGAGTGGCTCAATTATCAGGTCAAACATCAGCAAAGAGAAAAATCTGAGCCACTCCTACTACGTTAAAAAATACTTTAATGTGAAAATGAGACTATGAAGGCTGCTAGTACCATTTTCACATTAAAGGGCTTTTTAATGTAACCGGAGAGTCTCAGACTTTTCTCTTTGTTACTCCTGAATACCCATTTATAAACTTGGATTATTTGTGTATGTTTGTGTAATAGATGACTGACAAATGTTACATTTTACTAAGCTTTTTGCTTTCAGACTTAAAACAATGCAGTCTTCAGACTATTGCATATTTGCTAGTAAACTTTCACAATTTCTATGTACTTGAGTAATTAATGATTGACAGTTGTTGAAAACATTTAACTGAACTTTACACATTCAAAATTAAAATAGTTTAATTTTTACATGACTACTCTTGCATACCCACTGTGTAATTAATGGAAAAAACATAGTATTTTACTTTAAACATTGAAACTTGAATTTTTCTTGAACACCTGCTTATAAACTTTTTTTTTATAAAAACTGATAAGTAATTAGCAGGTGTTGATAAAACTAACATTTCAGTATTGTATAGTAACGTATAATTTGCATTGGCTTTGCTTTCAAATAAATAAACATAAATATGTTTATAATTTTTCCTAACTACTCCTGAACACCTGCTTATAAGCGTTGATGCTTCCTGTGTGCTTATGTAATAGATGATTGACAGTTGCTGACAGTTGCTAGTAAACCTCTTAAACACTTAAACCTTTTGTTTATACATTCAAATATCATTTTTAACCAATTTTTAGCATTCAAATTTTAAATATTATAACTTTTTTCTGACTTCACTGGCATACTTGTTTATGAGCTTTTATGATTTCTGCGCTTGTGTGATAGATGACTGACAGTCGCTGATTAACAAAACATTTAAAAACGTTTTTCAAACTATTTTTTAGCTTTCAAATTTAAAACATCTTAACTTTTCCCTGACTCCTCCACTCCGGCATACTGGTTTGTAAACTCTGATGCTTTGTGTGAGCTTGTGTAATGATTGACAGTTGCTGGTACTTGGCCCTGTACAGTCTGAGAGCTGCTGTGTCATTGCAGTTGAAGCCGTGCCAGTTTCATTCATTTGTTTAAGGTGTACATTTATCTCTGCCATGGCTCTTGCACAATCACACACACGCTACAGCAAACATGCACTCGGCGGCTGCTGCTCCAGGCCTCCGTGAAAAGGAGAATTAATGACTTTCAACTCCTACTCAACTATTTAACCGTTTTACCGCGCCATGACGTCAAATCTTCTGAGTTTGAGTTAGATTTTTATAAGTGTGTTTCTTTGTTGTGAATGAAGTAAAGGCATGTCCTGTCAAGTTATGTTAAATGAAAATGATCCAATAGCTTTTGTTTTATTTAGAAATAGTAATGTTTTTTTGTTGAATTTGTTCTGTAATTACACGCAATAGACCACTCTGGCAACACTGTAGTACACCACAATAATGAATATAAGAATCCACATCGAAGACTTAATCTTGATTTAAGATTAAAATGAAAATGTAATGATAATAAATGAAAGCCCATACCTGTTTTTTATTTTTCTTCTAGTTCACTATCAGCAGCATGATATTTTCTACAAGTAACAATCAGATTGAGATTTTTCTTTGTAATTTTTTAGGACAATAAAATGCAAAATAAAACAGTATAATAACAGAAAACATAATTACCTGAAATATGACGGCTGTTTCTCTGTCATGGTGCAGTTTTAGAGTGAGAAGGACTGAGTAAGTTGAGAGTTCAAACTAATCCATTTTCTCACTCATGGGTTAAATTCGGGTATAGGGCCCTGTTTCACTACGTTGGTTTCACTATAAAATAAGATACATTTTCTTACCACAGCTAAATGACATTTAAATCTGTGAGAAATGTCATAAAATTTGTCAGATCTTGTAAAGACTAATAAAGAATAATAGTAAAGATGACATGAGTCAGACAATCTATTTTTTTAAAATGAAATCAATCAGATAATCTAGTGGTAAATTAATTAGTCAAATAATCTGTTAGTAAAAATGAAACTAGTGAAATAATCTGTTAGTAAAAATAAATTTAGTCAAATAATCTGTTAGTAAAAGTGAAACTAGTGAAATAATCTGTTAGTAAAAATAATTTTAGTCAAATAATCTGTTAGTAAAAGTGAAACTAGTGAAATAATCTGTTAGTAAAAATAATTTTAGTCAAATAATCTGTTAGTAAAAATGAAACTAGTGAAATAATCTGTTAGTAAAAATAATTTTAGTCAAATAATCTGTTAGTAAAAGTGAAACTAGTGAAATAATCTGTTAGTAAAAATAATTTTAGTCAAATAATCTGTTAGTAAAAGTGAAACTAGTGAAATAATCTGTTAGTAAAAATAATTTTAGTCAAATAATCTGTTAGTAAAAGTGAAACTAGTGAAATAATCTGTTAGTAAAAATAATTTTAGTCAAATAATCTGTTAGTAAAATGAAATTAGTCAAATAATCTATTGGTAAAAATTAAATTAGTCAAATAATCTATTAGTAAAAACTTAATTAGACAGATAATCTATTAGTAAAGGTGAAATTAATCAAATAATATATTAGTAAAAATGAAATTAGTCAAATATTCTGTTAGTAAAAATGAAATTAGTCAAATAATCTGTTAGTAAAAATGAAATTAGTCATAATCTATCTGTAAACATGAAATTAGTCAAATAATCTATTAGTAAAGATTAAATTAGTCAAATAATCTGTTAGTAAAAATTAAATTAGTCACATAATCTATCTGTAAACATGAAATTAGTCAAATAATCTATTAGTAAAGATTAAATTAGTCAAATAATCTGTTAGTAAAAATTTAATTAGTCACATAATCTATCTGTAAACATGAAATTAGTCAAATAATCTATTAGTAAAAATGAAATTAGACAGATAATCTGAGAGTAAAGGTGAAATTAGTTAAATAATCTATTGGTAAAGATGTAAGAAATTAGTTTTTGGTTACCCCTTGCCTCTACTTCTTTTTCTACTGCTGCTATAATTGTTATCTTTACTACTTAATATAACTCATTTTGCAAGAGATAAAACGTGTTTACTACAGATATTCCAAATGTTTATGATTTTGTGCCCATAACAGGGTGAAAACTTATGTAATGGTTAGTGTGAGTCTTGTTATACACACTGATAGGAGCTGGGAGAGTTGTTTGAAATTATAGGCCAAGAAAATTGCCCCTTGTCTAGTGTTGGCAGTGATACTCGCAGACATAGTTAATAATAATTGTCAAGAGCAAATTAAAGTTATAAAAATCTCATTGGACGCAACTTTATAGTCTCTGACAGGAGCAGAGCAGACGTCAGGTGCATCTGATTCATCAATCCAATCTGATGGTGAAAGTGAGTCTTATATGGTAGGGTTATACTTATCCTTATTTGGGCTTAATTTGACCTCACTTTATCCCTTATGTGGAACTGATTTGGCCTTGTTCTAGTTCTTGTCTAGTCCTGGTTTAGTACAGGATTAGTTTGGAGTTAATGATGGTGAATATTAGAGCTGGGTATCATTAAGAAGTTGCCAATACGATACATACCTCGATACATAGACCACAATACGATACATATCTTGATACAGTGAGCTTTTGATTCGATATGTTACATTTCAAATCAATTCGATACAGTTCAATACAAAATAAAGGCTAAATCGTGGCTGCGATACTAAAAGCCTTTATTAAACCACTTCTTGTGCCAAGTGAATATTAAACACACCCATTTTAATAATCAAAACTGTGAAAATGTAAAATATGTTGTATAAACAAGTTTGTTTCCACTAAACAAGCAACAAAACTCTAGCACTGTAACAAAATAATTTTGTAAAATTTACCAAAAAATACTCTTTGCGATATATTGATACAGCAGGCCACAATATCGATACAGTATTATCACAATAATTTATACGACTGATACGATATATCGATATTTCAATATTTTTGCACACCCCTAGATAGGGCTTTGAAATTATAATCAAATCTGAATTGATATTCAGTAATTTCTAATTGTCAATAAAAAAACAGTGATTGAAAGTCTGTATGACAATATGACCTTCAATCTAATATCATGGTTGATAATATACTATGAAAAACAATTGTGATTTGTTTATATATCCAGCGCTAGGTGAACGCACTAGTGTGAGCGCACTGTGAACTCCTGATATAGGTCACTGTTGTTGTTTGTTGGTATTAGATTCCAAACATATTTTGATAATGACTTCATGGTGGCAACACCTGTTTATCTCCATAGTGATAGACAAATTTAATGCCATACTGCTTATTTTTCTTTTTATCAACCCAGGTAGTTACTGGTTTTGCTCCTTCTCCAATTTACTTTTCATTGTGCCTCTGTTTCACTGAGCTGGAAAATCTGCCTTTTGCTATGCACCTCCATGGTCCTGGAATCATTTACAGAAAGATTTTCAGTTGGAATCTATGGTGTCACTTGATAAGTTTTAAAAAGTTGTAAAAAGTGGTGTGACCAAGTATGTTTTTCTTGAGAGATTCAGATCACACAAAAACTACACAGCTTTTCTGCTGTTGTGTGTTTAAATCTATCTAATGGACTGAACATCTGCAGTCTTTCAAGTACCTTTCAAACTAGTTTTACCAATGTAGCTGAAAACAAGTAACATATAAATCCATAGTTAGTGGAGTTGAACAGCAGTGATCTCATACTTCCAGGTCTTAATTCTAACCTTTTACGTTATTATTATGTCATTTGGCAGACTTTGTCCTTTCCCAGTGCTCTGTAAATGTTATTTCTTTAAAACATTTGATTGTACTTAAAATAATACATGTGTCTTGGTTTCATCTAGCAAAGTGTTTGAGACAATTAGACTTGACGATTTATTTAGTGTTTACCATTGTAATATCCTGGCCTATAAATAAGAATAGATGTGATCTTTGGTGAATGTTACTCTCATTGATTTTGTTTAGTGAGAGAGAGAAATTTTGTCCCTAATAAGTTTTATTGTTGGTCTTTATTTGTTTAGATCCCTGATATACTCCAGCTAACATCTCCACAGCACTTTTTTGATTGTAAATATATTTCCTTCTGTTTTTCAAGCGATCCGATTTGGCCGGATGCCCCAGGCGGAGAAGGAGAAGTTGTTGGCTGAGTTTTCGTCAGACGTGGAGCTTTTACATCCAGAGGCGGCAGATCTCCGAGCTTTGTCACGACATCTGTACGAAGCATATCTCAAATACTTCCCCCTCACCAAGGCCAAGGCCAGGGCCATCCTCTCCGGAAAGACTGGGGACAACGTGGTGAGATACAGTCTACAATATGTATTCAGAACACACTAATGCACTTAAATCAATTTGATGAGAACTAACATTTTGTGTTAGAAAGCTCATAAACTAACAAAGTTCAGCATTGAACAGATCTATCTTGCATTTATTTAATTACAGTTTTTTTTTTATTTGTCACATACACAAACACACCCAGTCCACCTACCATCCAGCGATATAAACACTTATAGTAAATACATTAAATACATAGAAGAGGAGAGTTAGGAGTGGCTAATGCCTGGTTTAACTACTGCTTTATAAAAAAAACGTAGACACAAAATGAGGTTAGAAACTTGTGTAGGCGGTAAGGCTGTGGCCGACTAAAGATGTTCTTGGTAAACTAAAGACATGTTGATTAGTCGACTAAAAAGGACCAAGGCAAAAATAACTAAATAACTAAACTGCTAAAGAACAGTGCATGCTAATAGTGTTTTAAAGGAACTGATTTTTTTCATTTTAAATTTTTTCCATCCTTGCCCCATATTAATATTCTTTGGTTTGTTGATTGGAAATGTAGAATTGTCTCTAAAATGTAGCTGAAATCTGCTGCTCGTGCCTGGATCTGGAGTCAGAACGGTTCAAGGCTGCTCTGTATCTCTTTGTGTTTTGTTTTGACTGTCTGTCTGAGGGAGGCCTGTGTTATTCACTAAACTACTTCAAACAGGGAGTCAATGAGTGCAGCTTAGTCCAATATTTACATTTTTCACACTTAGGACCTTGAAATTCACTCATGTGTGGTCGACTTAAATTTGAGTGTTTGCGTTCGCTGTATAACTTATGTCACTATAAAATGTCAGGGTCTATAGGGATGTGCTTCATTTGTCTATTTAAATTCCGTTTCATTTACACAAGTTCTTTTACATTTTAGAATCAGATCGGTAAGCTTTATAGGTGCACTATGTAACTTTTCTGGTGGGGGGTCTGCTGAGCAACTACTTGTCTCTATTGAGATTATATTGCTTTGCTTGTCATATTCCACAGTAAGGCATTCAGTCGTACATGTATGCAATAACAGGCAAGTTTATTGCTTAAACTAGTGGAAAAACATGATCACCAGTCCATTGTCCTGGTGGCGTCACTCGCTTGTCTCTTTGGGGATAGATGAGTCTGTGGAAACACCGAAAAAGTTCCATAGTGCACTTTTATTGTTGTCTCATAATTTAACAGGTGATCACTGCTACTGCTTTACATTGAATACAATGTTGGTTAAAAACAAGATAAAAATAAAAATTGCACATTTCACTTTTTACAGCAATCGGACAAATCCTTGGTAGTCGCAGAATTGTGCAATCTTTTTTCAAGTTTGCACAAGCCTTTTTTACCTCTCAAGCTTCATTTAACATTTTTGTTTAAGTTGCCAATAAATTCTCCAAGGTGTGTTGTGTTTGCTTTGACAAAATTGATGAATGAACCACAGTTAAAACAGTGTTTACATGCAGCTGACTTGAATGGACAGGACCTCAATTACGTCAGCTTGATTACGTAATGTCTCCTGTCTATCTTGTGTTTTCTTGTCACAGCCTTTTGTCATCCATGATATGAAGTCTTTATTAGAAGGAGAGCAGTTAATCAACCTCCAAGTACCAACCCTGGATCAGCAGCCACAGACCTCCATAAATACTAATGGATTCAGTGGTCAGTAAGATTTCTGTCTTCCGTCCTCTATAACTGTAACTCTATAACTATAACCTTAACTATGTCCATAAATCTCACATAAGTCTTCTATCTGGCAACTCTCATTTTTTTGTTGAAAAGTTAGTTTCTGTGGAAAACAATCACAGACATCTGACAAGAAGAGCACTAGGTGGGGATCTTAAACTTCCTCGCCCAAAGACAAACATACTGAAGTCAGCAGTGCTGTATAAAGCCATATTTCATTGGCATCAGCTCCCCTGCTCTGCACTCACGATTGAAGTTAAATATACACTCAAGGAGATGCTGGCTATCAAATTACTGCAGATGACCTCAGGAAGACTAGCAGCCCTTATATGGGCAGCTAATGGGGATCCTTATAAAACAATAAAACAATAATGTCTAACCTCAGTATACTCTATATATATTCCCTGTCACTCCTCTTGTGTTGTTCCAATCATAAAATTTTGATATGGCAAACTTTTTTGACAATGAGATGTAACAATGTGTGGTTTTATTGTACTAATATAGGTGAAACTATTCTTAAATTTATCAGTCAGTGTAAAATTTTTAGTATTTTTTTCTCCAATATTGATTCTTGTTGTGCTTCTTGTGAATATTTTTAACTCTCCTGTGCAAAACAAAAAACAAAAACAACATTCAACAATAATGGCATCACTACTGTTCATTGGTTTAGGACTCATGAACAATTCATGTTCCCAAACAACACCATAGCAATTAAAGAATACAATTACAGAATATCATATAATGTGGTAAAAGTAAGTTGAACCAAAGGCATTAAAGAACTTTTTTGATTCCAGGGCTGACAGGTACCCCCCTGTCAGATTACAGTAGTGTCCCTAGTGTCATTGGGGCCATGTGCATGGACACAGCAGAGATGAGATTCTTCCACAGCTGTCAGTCCAGGTCGGCCGAGGCTGTGAGGGAAGTGACAGAGTTCGCAAAAAGCATCCCAGGATTCGTCGACCTGGACCTCAATGACCAGGTGAGGAGCCTATTTTAAATAACAGAATATGTCACTGTGAGTGTTCCTTTTGTGATTGACTGGTTGATAGATAGAAAAGAAGGGAGCAAATACTTCCTGGTTGAATGTACATTTCTTCATCATCAGTATTTATTCTTTATTGGCTAGTAGTAAACTACTACCAATAACAGGCTAGTGTTAACTGACTAACTACCAGTATGGACTTTGTACATCAACATGTCAGGACTGCAGGTGAAAAACAGCAAGTTACTTACACACAAATGGCACAAATATATTTCCTCTTTTGTGTTGGTCAGTGTTTATATGTACATTGACACAGATATAAATTAAAATAACTGACAAATAATAGTTAAATAATTTGATAATAATTTTAATTTCCATATTTAAAGCTGTACATTTAGTCAGACATAATTAAGGATAGTGGAAAAAAACATTCTCATCACTTGAGAGATATTTTGGGTTGACTGCACAATGTTTGTTCTCATACATATTCTCATACACATATTTTCCGATCTAATCCAATATGCATAACACACTTTTTATACAAGACAGTTTCCAAAGTGGTCCATATAGAAGCAATCTTAAAAACTAACATCTAGATATATTTGTATTTGATTTTGTCTTAGGTGACGTTGCTGAAATATGGCGTGATCGAGGTGCTGATCATCATGATGGCTCCTCTGATGAACAAAGACGGGACCCTGATTTCGTATGGACACATTTTCATGACGCGAGAATTCCTGAAGAGCCTGAGAAAGCCCTTCTGTCACATGATGGAGCCCAAGTTTGAGTTCTCCGTCAAGTTTAACATGTTAGAGCTGGATGACAGCGATATGGCCCTCTTCCTCGCTGTCATCATCCTCAGCGGAGGTGGGTACAGGTCAGGGAAACATGTAAATGTAAATAGTATTTATAAACTCTAAATTGAAATATCAGATAATTCTCAAGAAATCTCAAATTGTTCTTTAAAAATCTATACTCTGTTCCTGACACAAATCTCTGTTTTTTGTATTTATTTTTTTAAGAATTTGTATGTATATATGCAATAAATGTAAAGAAAAAAAAGCTCAGGGAAACATGAATACGGCTGCACAATATGTTATACAGTTAGGGGTGGGTAGGGTTGCCAAAACATTTACTCCAATAAAAATACAGTTACTTCAAAATAATATTATAAATAATAGTCCAAGAAATGTTTCAAGTAAGAGTGAAAAGTATTTTGGAAATCCTCTCAAGTAATTGTAAGAGTTCTCTATCTAGATTTAACATATGGTTTATAATTGGAAGCCAAAGCACTATTGCTTAACCATTTACCCAAACCATAGATTAGACTTTGGATGTTTTAATGCTTCCTGTCTGTGTATGAGCTTGCGTCTCCACAAACCTGACTCTAATTGGGCCTGGTGGAAGAGCTCCACCGGCTTGTCTCTATATGGTTATAGTTTCTGGTTTAGTAAAATGTTCTCAAGTATGGTTTTGAAGTTAAAAGTATTACAGGACAGACCACAAAAATTGAAAAAAAAAAAAATTAATAATCATATCTGGAAGAGCATTTTATACTGTCAACATAAAGCCAATTACTCGTCTCTTCTTATCATGCTAACACAAATAATTTTGTAATTACCAGTAACATAAACCTTTTAGTAGTAGATGCATTAGTGAAATTAACTCAGTCAAAGTGTCTGTTTGTCTTAAATTATGATGTAAATGGCTTATCACACTCTTTAACATATTGGTCATAATTTATTGTTACTATACTGATAAGTTTCTTAGCACTCAGTTTCTATTGAGTGTTTAATCAATCACAGAAGCATAGAGGCTTCTTGCACGCGATGGCCAGCCTTGACTCAGTTATCAGGGTCATCTGACAGCAGTAGAGTATCATCTTTTCTTCAAATAACCAATTGTATCCTGTCTCATTTAATACGCAATTAATTTCGCATTGGTATAGGATTTATAAGTGGTCTTTCTTGATATTATATAAAGCTCCAAATGCCTAGTCATGTTGATTAAAGTGTAGTCAAAGTGCAGCCTTGACCCAGGCAGGAGAGATGTCGGACATTGAGGTGGATTATTAACGTAATTGATGAGATTAAGGCCATAACAAGAGATAAGTGATCTTCTACAAACAGCAACATTTACATTTGGAGGTTACACCATAAAAAAGAATGGACTCAGTGTCAACACATACATTGTCACTCACCGCACTGATTGGTTTGTTTTCTTTGAGAAATCTTATGTCTATTTATACTACTATATACTGATGACATAAGACTCATCGAGGTACAAAGTTGTATTTGACAACTTTAGTACACATTGGGCACTGCTCTTTTATAAAGTTGTAGGGAAAGAGGACTGTAGTATTGCCATAGATCGGGCTGGTTCAAGCTATACAACTACTTGTTGTGATTGTATAGTCAAACTTATTTTAAATCCACCTATCTGATTGATTCACCATATTGACCACCAGTCTGCATTGGTCTGCTAAACCCATATTGTTAAAACGCTATTTTAAACATATTCAGGTGCATTTAAGGTTGAGAGTACAATGAAATAACTGCTAAACTAATATATGAATCATTTACATTTCAGGTTTGTAGGTGTTTAAACTGTAAGTTAGGCAGGTTTTATACTTAATAAGAGTGCAGAAAGAATATATAATTCTGTACAATACATTATTGCTAAAATAATTATCCATGGGTTTCAGAATGATGACAAGTTAATTGACATAGTAATTAACAATTAAACTAAATGGTCAATAATTCTTGTATTGTGAATATCTAGGCGTGTCTGCATGTATGTACAGCTATGTGAGAAAACAAAACATCTATTATGTTGACTTTTACCATGTAGCTGTAAATATTGTATACCTGTAACTACTGTCATAAGATCAAAATCAATCAATCAGTCAATTCTCAAAATGGCACCATATAATAGGAAGCTGAAACCAGCCATACACTAAGCAATATTAGTCAGACAGTGTAATTACTGTTGTTATTATAGTATTTCCACTGTTATTTTCCTGCAGACCGGCCGGGCCTGTTGAACGTGAAGCCCATAGAACAGCTACAGGAGACAGTGCTGCATTCTCTGGAGCTGCAGCTCAAAATGAACCACCCCGAGTCCCTGCAGCTGTTTGCCAAACTGCTCCAGAAGATGACTGACCTGCGCCAGATCGTCACCGACCACGTGCACCTCATCCAGCTCCTCAAGAAGAGCGAGGTGGACATGTGTCTGCATCCTCTGCTCCAGGAGATAATGAAGGACCTCTACTAGAGTCTTTGGCTGCGTTCACACACATTAAAGTGCACGGTGTAACTTTTCTAGTTGGGGATCTGCCATCTGCTGTCACCATAAAAATGTTTTTAATTTGCCTTGACTGTTCCACGGTATAGCATTAAAGTTATTTTTCATCTTGTATGTAAAGAATACCTTGAAAAACATGCATTCCTACTGTGAGCAATAGTGAATTCGCTTTTTTTTTCTGCCCCACTTGACCTGAAGAAATGACTCGACCCTACCCAAATCCGCACATATTAAAACAAATGTGTCGTATCTGGAGGGGTGTGCCTTGCGAATGCGCAGTTTTGTTTGCGTAACTTGTTAAATCAGTCTTCATTTTACTATTTACACTCAAGTGCACTGTTAAGGACCTGTTTGAAATGGCCTACGCACTCACAGGATATAGTAGTCACAGATGTAAGTAAGTTTTTTATTTGTATAGTGCTTTTCACAAACATATGTCACAAAGATGTTTTTACACAGAATTATTAATTCACTCCACACGTGGTGGTAAGCTACTATTGAAGCCACAGCTGCGCTGGGGCAGACTGACGGAAGCAAGGCTGCCAATCTGCTCCATCAGCCCCTCTGACCACTGCCATCTCTCATGCACACACCAGTTTTATACGAGGCAATGTGGGTGAAGTGCCTTACCTAAGGACACAACAACAGTTTTTTCAACTGGCACCCCACTAGAAGCTTTTAGTGGAGTTTGGGATTAAAGCACCTGGATCGTGGAGCATGGACCCTACCTGACGCAGCATGTGCATGCTGAGAATGTCTGCGTCCAGGAGAGGAGCTTTGTTTTCGCACCGTGTTGGTGTGTGTGATTCGTGCTTCATTCACTCTGGAGTATTGTTTGTGTAGTTTTAATGCGTAACTATAAAACTGTTCATAACATGCCAGCTCCGTGTTCACAGGAGACCATGCACCTTTTGGCGTCTCTCTCTGTTTTCATTTGGCGTTCATTGTATAAAGATTAAAGGTGTCCTCTTTGTGCAGGTAACACATGCAAACACGAAAACTCTATGCCCTCATTTGTTCATCAGAGCTACAGAACATGATTTAGATGAGGCTATGATGGGACCTGACCTACCTGCACCCACTTTACTTCTTCTTTTTGAGCCTGCCCCACCCCGCGGGACCCACGGGACCCATGGGTTACAGGTCGACCTGCACATCAGTTGTAAGCAGGGTCCCCTCTCCATCATCTGTAACTTCACTTGGTTGTGCCATTTGCTTGTGTCTGCGGAGGTAGTTATAATCAGTGTCATACTGTGGAACGTACTATAAAAGGCACTAATATCCATTTGGGGACAGCAGGTTTCTGTAACCAGAAAAGTTACATAGTGCACCTGTGCAAATTGGGTCTAAACTGGGACTTAACCTGGAAATAAACCTGGACTAGATCATGACTAAACCACAGCTAGAACCTAGAACAAGTCCAAAACAAGTCAACATCAAGACTAACAAACCAGGACTAGTGTGAACGCAGCTTTTTTCTAACATACTGTAAGTGCGATGGACATGTTTTTAAAATGGGACCAAAAGGGAGGAGATCCGACTGACATCTTGACTGAAGTAAATTGAATGAAAGGGATTAAAGGAGGCATCAAATCAGTGACTTCAAGTGCAACATTGAACAACAAGTACATTACCATCGGTGTGTTACATACTTTTGATAAACTGCAACTTTTATATTCCCTTAATGCCATGTTTGCTTGTGGGTTTTCGAAAAGAAAACCGAGAAAGGATTTTTTACTTACTTTACTCAGCCAGTACCTTATGGGGGTGGCAACTGTGTATTGGTTAAGGAATAAAAAACAAATGTTGGTTGATGCCCATTACAATTACATACTGCTATTGTGTCCTCGTGCAAGACACTGGACCCCCCCCCCCCCCTTATTAATCTGGTTACGACCAGAAGGGCATTTTACAAAAAAAAAAATCTGCCAAATCACTATGCAACTGTGTTGTTTTTAATTTTTTTATATTCCTGTGGCAAAAAAAAAAAAAAGCAACTTGGTGTGATTTTGTTATAGGGAGTACACAAAAGATTTAAAAATTTAAGTGTAAGCAAGCCATCCCTTACAAATAACTACCAGGTTTGTCACAGTATTTAACAATATTTTGCTTGAAAACCATCACTATTTTGTTCATGTTGTTCTAATTACTACATCTATGCAACTGGTTTGGAGTCTAATAAAGACATGGGGCTTTTTGATTGGTTGTTCCAAAAAGGTGAAAAATCATGACTTTGCTTTAACTGTGAATATTAGACGCACATGGCCGTGTGTGTTGTCTAAGCAGCTTGTGTCTACTGTATGTTGCGTTACAAGTGTCATAGAGAAACATTATATTCGATGTGCCTTATTTGAACCCGGTGCACTGAATGGCAGCAGAGACAGTTTATCACATAATCTGCTCCCATAACTATCTGATCATAGCATATTTCTGAGTCACCTAAAACTGTGAGACGCACATTACTGTAACATGTTATAAGCCATATTGTGCCTTGTGAAGAATCTTATATTGTACACATATCAGGTATAATGTTATATTTTGTATAGATAATCATAACAAAGCATTTAAAGATTATAAAGTGTTTGCTTAATCTATTTTATGTGACAAAAAGGGATTACTCAAATGCAATTGTATGGATAACTTGTGTTGTAAATAAAATATTTTCTAACATTTTGTCTTATTCTTGAAGTATGCATGAAGCGTGCATTTGTTGGAGCATATAAATCTCTGGAAAATCAGTATAGATTAAACCAGTATAAACTTACATTCAATAGTAGAAGTCATAATAATGTTGATACTCTAGTATATGTACAGGCCATGTTTCATGAGTTGCAGAGGCTGCACTAGCACTCATTAATGATTGGCTGCTGGTGCTAGAGTTTAGGCAGAGAGGATTCAAATCAAGGAGTGTCCTTTTATCTTTAAACAAACTGGATATAGACCTTGGAACTGGCAACCCAAATGAGAGACTCGTGAGGATCATTCTGCTTTTTGATTGGATAATTGTTTTGACACAACTAGGTCATGGTTATGTCATTTAGGTATTAGGTAATAATAGGTTACTTTAGTCACTTCCACACTCTATTTTACTACATTTCAGATAAAAAATAAAAATGTATATGATAATTCTTTGAGAGGTGTTTTGTAGCGATTACATCAACAAGTGGACTCTCTGAACCAACCACTCAAGTGGGCTCTGTGAACCAAGAACCAAAGCAGTAGAAATAGTTTTAGCAGCAGTAGAAGTACAAATAGCAATACTTGTAATTATAGCATTTTTCTGATAATATATATAGAAATATTGAGTAAACTCTGGTGACCTGAACTTTCAAATGCCCTAGTGACAGACTTCCCTGGTTTTCTGATAGGGCTGATACCAGTGGGTTGTAAAGCACTTTGAATTACTTTGTGAGCAAGCTGTGTAACACAAATAAACCTTCCTTTTCTTGGGTTAGGCCAGAAGTTGTAGTAGTAGTACTACAGCTGCAATAGTAGGAAGAGGAGTAGCAGTATTTGTAGAAGTAATAGCTCTAAACTGAGTAACTAAGTGTATTGATCATTGACATAACTCTAGGAACGCTAGTGGCAGTAAAAATCTTTTTTTTTTTTTTTTTCTAGCAGGTGAACTTTAGAGACCTGTATTTGTCTGCACTTGTCTTACCTTTGGTGTCCATAGACTGTAAATATATTTGTGGTGTGAGCGCTGGATCGATCCTGAATGACTAGAAGCTCATCGTGAGAAACTACAGGTCAATGCTCTCAAACAAACTAGTTCAGAAGCCATTATGACAACGCAATTCAAAAAACATACATACAAGGAACCCTATTCCAACCCTATTCCTTTGTATTTTTGAATATTTTGTTGATTCTGTAGCTCTTAATGTAACTGTGAATCTCTGCATTTGACCCACTTCCCTACAAGCACAAGTATGAGCTTTTATCCTGAATATGTGGGAGGAAAAGTAAAAGTGCACCTGCATGTGTTTAGGTATTGTTTTTCCAGAGTAAAGCGAAACATGTGGGAATATACTAGAGCTGAGGCTTTTTCACAATACACATTCTTACTTTCCTCAGAAATACAAATCCATATTACAGACTTGGACACTAGGTGAATTGGAGAAAAAAAAAAAACATGATGATGAGCGAAATGTCTTCAGCTTTTTTATTATTATTATTTTGCTACAGAACCTACCTGGACAACTGAAGGATAACACAGACAAAACTACTAAAGTCAAACTAACTTTACTAATCCATAAGGGAAATTACAAAGCCTTTGCTATTGTCTAACTTAAATTAAAATAGGTCAGCGTTACCTGTGGGGAGATTCCCAGTTATTCAACTTGTATAATACTTTAAAGCTGACCGGTGTTTGCATTTGACACTGTGACAATCTAGATCATGTGACGTGACTAATGTGATGAGTAATGCATTATGAAACAAGGTTTGTTTAGTTAACCTAACTGTAATACCCATAATTACAGTTTCATATATAACAGTTTTTGTGAGTGTTTTTTCTTCCACTAAATTCTTAAAGATACATCATGTGAGCATTGTGAAAAGAATGGTTTGCATGTGACTCACTCTTTTCAAATTGTCACCTGACATTACATCAGCTCAAAATGCTGAATGAAATTGTTTCCATATGTGGGTGATAATTATGCCTACTTAAAACTTTTACTTATCTTCAGAGAAAAAGACAGTGACTCACTAAACCTGGCCTGTACCTGCTGTCATATACTTGTAATTGATTTGTCAGTGCCATTCAGTATCTTGTGCTGAGACAATAAATGATGTCCTGTGATGTTGGACTCATGACCAAATATGTAATTATAACTCCATTCCTATATTTGGTTAACTACTGGTCTATTGTTGTCAATGAGTCTATTGTTTAAAGGTGCACTGTACTGCACTATAGAGCTCAACATGTGACTGCCTGCCCAGGTTCCGGAAGTCGATTATTAAGGGTTCAAAGAGTTCAAAGGAAGCTACCCAGTTGTTTTAAGTCCAAAAAGCAAATTTAAAACGCAAAATTCAGCAAATGCTTTAATAACTTTGTGGTTTATAAGTTTCAGAAACAGATTTTAAATAAAATTATAGGTCATCTTCTCATTATTTACCACATCGCTGATTTACCTGACCAAACTTTCAGACTTTTAATGTAGTCTATGGGAAAGATGAATGAAAAATGTACTCTCATTCCTCTGGGCGGTCAATGTTGAGCCCCATAGGCTAACATTTCTGGTGGAGGGTCTGCCACCTGTTTTTCTCAATAGATATGTTTTTGCCTTTCCTGGAATGTTCCACAGTATATGCATGACATCATGAGTATTTTTACTGCAATAAATAAAGACAAATATGTCTTCATGTAGATAGCAGGGAGGCAACCACCAAAGTTACCTTAGTACCTTAGTTACCTTTGATGTAGATACCAATCAAATCTGAGCTATACCAGCAATTCCCAAAGTTGTTCCACTGCCCCATCAATGCAAAGATCTCATAAGGCCCCTCTAAGATTTTACACTACATGTAAAAGAATATTTAATGTTTTCTGCCTAGATAATATGTTAAAACAACACATTCCTGTGACCTTAATATTAATATAATAAAATATACAGTAGGATAAAAAGGATATATATAAACAAATATCTTATGTTTTAAAACTCAATTTTCCTTCTTGCTTGTTGTGTAGATAACCTTTGGGGGGAGCCCCCCCAATGCTCCTGCCATGCCCCAGGAGTACCCAGACCCCAATTTGGGAACCACTGAACTTAACTATTTTATTTTTGCCTGTCCACTACTGGTGATTTCCTAAAATGTGATGAAGTCATATTGCCAGACGGGGGCAAGAACCAAATTTTCCAATTGATTACTTCAAACCTTGCTGTGAAATAAGATATCCAAAAGGTTAATTCACAAATGTTGAACCTGATCATTTCTATTAAGGACTAGACAATTAAGTGCATTTTAATAGGCCTATGTCAGTTTTACCTGTTCTCATCTGGATTATAGATTATCGGCCTATAGAATGTTGTGATATCATTCGAATCCCAGGAATAAATATAAGACCAACAACTAACAACTCGTAAAACATATCGCAAAGATAAGTGTGTGTCTTGACCATTGACCCTTCAGATGCCCGTTTAAAGAACATTCAGAAAATGTGATGGCGCCCTCTACTGGCCTTACACTTAAAGTTGCAACAGTCCTCCCACCAGTTTCCTCATGCTGATTGAGAAAAAGAAGGAGGCTTATAATCAATGTAAACATAGGAAATATAAGTAATATGGATCACAGAAGCGCTTTCAGCACCCTAGAATACATTTACTGCCATCACTTTAATTTACAATGCAGACTGTCAACTATAAAACACAGCAGCTGCCCCACTGTTTTCACACAAAACTGAAGAGGCCAGAAATAATAGAGCTGCCGAAGAGGTTGAACACTGAAGACAGAATTACTAATATAAAATGAGTGTGTGTATTTGAACTTTAGTGATTATTCATAAGCATGTGTAGTCTTGCACCAGAAGTAAATTAATCTTAGGAAGAAATGTTAGAACCAAGGTTTGTATTGATAAAAAAAAAATAAAAAAAAAAATAAATATAATATATATATATATATATATATATATATATATATATATATATATATATATATATATATATATATATATATATATATATATATATATATATATATATATATACACACACACACACACATATGTATATATACATTTATGTGTGTGTGTGTGTGTGTGGTGTGTGTCTGTGTGTCTGTGTGTGTATATATATGGAGAGAGAGATAGATAGATAGATATAGATACTATATATACTATATATACATATAGGCAAGGCAAGTTTATTTGTATAGCACAATTCGTACACAAAGTAATTCAAAGTGCTTTACAGAATAACAAATGCATTAAAATCATAATAAAAACAAATCAAAACATAAATAATCATAAAGATTAAAATTTAAAAAGAGAGACATAAATTAGTGAGAAGAGTGCAGAATGAAAACCTTTCATATAGATATAATGAATGAATTATGTAATAATAAAGATACAATGACACTGTTGTGTCTTGTGATGTCATGTGGTTACACCTTCTCTAGAATCATATTGACAATTTCAACCTTAGAATTAACAATTTCACTGAAAAAAGGAAAAAGGTACAAGTTAACTTAACTACCACTACATGACATCACAGGGTAGAAATGAGAATTTTGAGGTTTGGAGATGTAGACAGACTAAATAAAGGGTTACATAACCATATATAAACAAAACTAATCTGAAGTCCAGGTATGTTTTTGATAAGATAAGCTCACAAGAGTCAATTTTACACAACATAGGGCCTAACAGCAGCGTTATTAATTAACGCCTCAATTTTTTTTTAGGAGGGTATAGTTAATTTGTCTATTCTTATATAGGCTAGACCAGGGATCTCCAATCTGTGGCTTGGGAGCAACTAGCTCTCTGACCCTTTCCATGTAGCTTGCCAGGGGATTTCTGAATTATGTGTATTGTTCTTAATAACTAAATCTAAATCTTATTTATCATTGTAAATGTATAATTTTGATTTCTAACTTCTGCAGTAATAAATAATGGATAAAGGTTTATGTTTTATAGGCATTTAACTGTACTCCATCTAAGGCTTGCCATGACTCTTATAGTTTCTCAGTTTTGTTTTGTAAAGGAGCTCATCAGAGGAAAAGGCTGGAGACATGACTGAAGAACTCTGGGCAAGATGCACTGCCTATTTATAAGAAAGCATACATGGTATTATATATTTATATGATTGTGCATTTTGTATTATTATTTCACTGAATAAAAAGACTGACATAAATGTAATACAATAATATGGATTTTTCATACACGATTTTACCACTTTTGGGGTGAGTAAAAACACCTGCGCCTGCTCTTACCGCTAAGAACCATGTCGCTGTTGAGCACTCTCCACATGCGTCCAGCCATTACATCACGAAGAAGAAAGATACCAGAAGCAGCGTTTGTTTTGCTTTTGGCGGTCGTGCGAAGTGTTGTTGCATCAAATAAGGTTATATCTACGTTTTTATTTCTTTACATAATCAATATTGGAATTACAACACGAAACACTGCAGCTTTAGTGTAGGTGACGTTGGCCCAGAATAATGACATATCATTATTATTATAATTTTTTAAACCAACTTCACACAAAAAGTTAGCCTACATGTTTGAGATCTCCTCTTGAACAAGCCACAGACTGTTAGCATGACAAGTAACAAGTAGGTTTTGAACAGTGCTACATATCCTACTACTGACAACACTAGATTGAATGGCTTTTTCTTAAATTCCTAACGTTTGGTGCCATTGAACTAAGCAGGCACAAAACTTTATTGTAAAATCCTACAAAAACTACATAAACTCTCATATTTATGTCATATTATTTTGCAAGCTTTATTGAATTTGTATTTAAGTCACTTTCATTTCTATGGAATATCCCTACAAAATGTCCAAAAGAATTGTACCATGTATTAACTGTAATTTTGGCTGTGGACGTGGGTGGGCTGAAACTAGAACTAACTAAGCCCATTAATAGCTGGATTTCTCAATCTTCTCATGTATATCTTTGTAGGATACATGAAACACCATGTCATCCAAAAGTAATGCTGTGACACAGCCCAAGACCCTGTTTGTGAGTGAAGAGGGGGAACCACTGAGCTTCTATTTGCGCCCAGGCCCCATGAAACAAGAGCTGCTGCCACTCATCAAAGCCGGAGGAGGTCTGCTCTGTAATTTCCAAAAACCAGGCACCATCATGCTCAGAGACCCAGAGGACGGGGCGTCTATTCCAGAACGTATTGCTCACTGGTGGGTACTGTCTCTTTGAGATTCAGTAACAAATGTTATAACTAACATCTTTTTATAATGTTATATGACTGCACAACAATTACCACATATGGTTGACCTTAGAAATAATAAACACGATTGGGGCAATTTTTGATTATAATACATTTTTGTGATGTGCTTATAACAGTGAGATACTAAAACCGTAAAGTATGATTATGATCTAACAAGGGTCAACGTTTGGGAATTATATTAATTATTTTAATATAACATAGAAATTCTAGCCTTTAGGATTCCACCAGTGCGTTAAAATGTGTGCAATAATAAATACAAATTATATAAATTTAATAAAAGAATGTTTTCATACCACATGTTGAGTCAAAGTATTATTTGCATATAATATAGATCAGTGTTATTGTTGGCTAATCAATTTTTACAAACATTTGGAGAAATATAAAGACAAAGCTGCTTAAGAAGAATAATGTGTATGTTTGTTTGCCTTTCAGGTATGTGTCAACGAAGTACATTCAGGATTGTATTGAGAAGAATAAAAGGCTGAATATGGAAGAGTACAGACTGAATCCAGAATCTACAAACTCAAGAAAAACAAAAAAAAAATCTAACAGCAAAGTCGGCTCTCCTGCCATTACAGGAGGTATGGTGACAACTTTTAATAGTTTTACATTAACTTAGATTCTGTATTAAATTGTAACAGTATGAATGGTAATTTGTTTTCATGTTATGGAATAATTTATTAATTAATGATTTCCAAACAGCTGAAAGTTATGAAGACCAAAATTCAAGATGATTTAAATAAAATGTAAAATGTAGCAAAACGAAAAATTCAGTTTGTCATTGTATTTATAAAGGAGCAATATGATTAAGCTAAATTACACATATGCAAGTTTAAGTTTAATTTCAAACCTTTCCGTCATTTTCACACCCAGCAGTTTCATGTTCTTGGCGTAATTTACATAATGTAATTTTGGTGTGAACAGGAAGATCTGCCTACACTGCAGAGGAAGATGATGCTATTCTGAGTTACGTGAGCAAACATGAGAGTGAAATTGGAGGTAACAAGCTGTGGCAGGAGATGGCCAAAAAAACACTTACCAGCCACAGTTGGCAATCCATGAAATATCGCTACAGAGTCCAGCTAGCGCCCAGACTGTCAGAGTTCAAACGGACAGACTCGGCAAAGGTGTGCTGACCTGTTTTTTATTTTGGACTATAATTAGAATATATTTATTGCCGCTGTAGAACAAAATGTATGATTTGTATGATATATCTGTATATCATAAAGTTATTTACAGCTAACGCAACATCCTTAGTACTTTCTTTTGAAAGTAGTTAGTTATTTTTTAACTAATAGAGTCTAAAATTAAAATGTATTATCTTTGTATACAAAAACTCAAATGTGATGCAAATGTAGTCCTAAAGTATTTTGTTTTATTAAGATTTGAGACTAGTAAATGCATCATTTAAAATGTATCTGTATTCACTTTTTTATACCAGTAAGTCTAAAATTACATTTTTTTGTGTTTTTGTTCTCAGAAAAACAAAACACAAAATGCAGATCAAATTGAACCTGAGAATAAAGCATCTCCTCAAAAAATCCAAGCTGAGGTCATGGATCTTGAGAACATTTCAGCAGAGATGGACCTAACACAGGTATCACTAAACACTAGATGTTTACTATACCAACAAGTAAATTGTGATAGTTGAGAAGTGATCATTTGAAATAATTGTGATGTCAATTATGATCCTAATAATGAATAATAATATCAATAATAATTTCAGTAATCGATCAACACTACACACAGTGCCCAAGTTATACAGTCCTCATGACTCATATGGTTTCAAACTTTAAATTAGTGTTCATATTAAAAAAGAGCCAATAAAACATTTTAAATAATAAACAAACAGCAGCGTAATCCAAACTAGTTTGTAAGATATTTCTTGCAGAATATGCTCATCTGGATAATAAATACATAGATTTTACTTTTTTTTTTTTTTTATTAGTAAAATAAATGCATTATTTATTTGTACAGATTTCCCAGTCCTCTGACTCTCAAGAGGAACAGGCAAATGTAGAACCAGCCAAATGCCATGACAGTGAGACACGTGATTCAATGGAGACTTCCAAATCTGAAACAGACGAGATCCCAGAATTACTGCTGCCTGACGGCACTACTACTGAAAAAGATGGTCCAATAGAAACTACTGCAAAAAACATCTTAAACTCAAATGACAAATTACCAAATTCAGTTAACTGTCCTGTAACAAGAGAGCAAGATGAGTTCGAAAATATCACATATCACATACAGCAATGTAAACAAAAATTACACTTACAAGTTTCTAGTCCCCAAAAAGATCAAAGAAAAGACCAATCACCACCCAAAAAGGTCCGGCGAGAAACTGAGCCCAATATAACAGAGCAAATGCAACAGGAAAGTGAAAGTGGACAATCCAAAGTAACCCACACAGGTATAATCTTAAATTTTAAATAAAAAATGTTTGTGCTTACGTGAAGTTCTTGAGCCTCATGTAATATATGGATTCTGTTTAGATGAAGGAAATTGCCCTGCACTTCAACCTTCAAAGAAGAAAGTGAAGAGGAAACTAGGCATTCTGGAGATGGCTACAAAAGAATTTGAAGATGATACTGAGGTAATATTGCTGTGGAAAAATTTATATTATATTGCAATAACAACTTGGCCACCGTTGTCTTAATTCCTTATTTTCCTGCCTCCTGTAACCTTTAGCAAAATATTGATTTAGTCTATTTTTATTTACTATACATTTGTCTAGGATACATACAGTTTACACATACAATAACTGAGTACAATAACTACAATCTCATCCTTTTTTCCTCAGTCTGATTCTGATCTTTCATATGAAACAGCAAGACCAAGCACATCCATAGAAGCAGTTATAGGTTCTTCAAACTCTGGAGATCCATCTACTTTAAATCAAGAAAAAGATCCAGGCAACACACGAGCTGAGCAAAATCCCCAACCCACCACAAATACTAATACTACTGCTTCTGTTGCTATTACTACTGCCACTCCTGCCACTAATAATGCCAGCACTGCTAATACGGCAGTACCACAGGTGACCACAAGGGGCCATCCTTCGGTAACTGAGCAGGTGTTATCAAAGGCCCATCTATTTATTTTTGAAAGTGAATCGCAGGAGTTGGAGGAGGACTCCCAGTCTCTTGTTGGCTCTCATTCGCCCTCTGCTGTTCAAACAAATGAACAGAAAAACGGCCCATCTCTGACGCAGGATCAACAGGAGGAAGACGTGCAGCTGCTCAGAGACTTCATGAAACACACCAATCAGGTAAGAGAGAAGTAACATGGGTGTAGTAGGTGTTGGTTTAAATGTAGACATTTGATATATAGACAGTCATTTTGAGGTGCGGTGATAATTGCAAGATGGATAATATGGGTTATTACTGTTTTGAAGATATGCAACATACAGTCCCTGACAAAAGTCTTGTCGCTTATCCATTTTGTAGAAACAAAATCTTATAATCTGACTTTAAATGAATCGATTGGTTTTAGAAATGTCTCATATGAAAGCTAAAACCCTCCCAAATTATGCTCAATATACTAAAATAAATTTGCTTCACTGAAGAAAGATTGATCATTTAATGAACACAGAAAGGTCAGATTTTGGCAAGACAAAAGTCTTGTGGCCTTGTCATATGATGCACCCAATCCTAGATTACAGCCTCACCTGTGATCAGTTACTGATCAATCAATTAGTGGGTGTGTATAAAAAGAACCCCAGCACACCAGACCTTCACATTAACTGCAACTTGACCTCTGACAACATGCCTAAGATCCACCCTGAGACCAAAGCGTTAATTATCAAGAGGCTGAAGACCAGATCCACTTCTGAGGTGGCTGACACCTTCAATGTGTCTCAGCGTCAAGTACAAAGAATAAGAAAAAGATCTGAAATGACTGGAGATGTTTTTGACAAGCCCAGGTCCGGCAGACCCCGCAAGACAACTGCTCGGGAGGACCGTTTGTTGATTCGAAAATCCAAGGCCAGCCCCTTTTCCACTGCAGCAGACTCCACCAGGCCTGGTCACCTCAAGTCCCTGTGTCAACCACAACAGTTTGTAGAATTCTGTCTCGAAATGGCCTCCATGGTCGAATCAGTGCACAGAAACCAGCACTAAACGAAAGGCAATTAATAAACCGTGTGGCATTTGCGAAGGCCCACTGCCTGCTAAAAGGATGGACACTGGAAAAGTGGCAGAAGGTGGATTTCTCAGATGAATCCTCGGTTGAATTACATCACAGCCACCGCAAATATTGCAGGAGACCTACTGGAGCCACATGGATCCAAGATTCACCCAGAAAACAGTTAAGTTTGGTGGTGGAAAAATCATGGTCTGGGGTTCCATCCAGTATGGGGGTGTGCGAGGCATTTGCAGGGTGGAAGGCAATATCAATAGCCTAAAATATCAACAAGTATTAGCTCCTCTTACATTCCCAACCATAAAAGGGTCAAATTTTGCAGCAGGATGGTGCTCCATTGCATACTTCTATCTCTACATCAAAGTTTCTCAAGGCGAAGAAGATCAAGGTGCTCCAGGACTGGCCAGCCCAGTCACCAGACATGAACATCATTGAAAATGTCTGGGGTAGAATGAAAGAGGAAGCATGGAAGGCAAAACCAAAGAATCTTGATGAACTCTGGGAGACATGTAAGACGCTTTCTTTGCTATTCCTGATGACTTCATCAACAAATTGTATGAATCATTGTCGACCGCGTGGATGTGTCCTTCAAGCTCATAGAAGTCATACAAGATATTAAATAAGGATCTCACAGCACCACTACTTCATTCACTGACGTTGCGCAACATATTTTTGTATTTGAAGTAAATTATTTGTTCAATTTTCTGTAGGCGACAAAACTTTTGTCTTGCCAAAATCTGACCTTTCTGTGTTCATTAAAAGATCAATCTTTCTTCAGCAAAGCAAATTTATTTTAGTATATTGAGCATAATTTGGGAGGGTTTTAGCTTTCATATGAGACATTTCTAAAACCAATCGATTAATTTAAAGTCAGGTTATAAGCTTTTGTTTCTACAAAATGGATAAGCGACAAGACTTTTGTCAGGGACTGTACAAGGTGCTCTATGTAACTTCTAAGGTGGAGGGTTTGCAACTTCCTTGCCTCCATGGAGATGTTATTTCTTTTCCAGGAATGCTCCACAGTAGGGCATTAAACATATCTCTCTTGCATTTGTTTCATTACATGTGTTTTATGGCTCAAAAATACATTAATGAATTCTTACCATGCGCAGGCTTGCTATTCCATAGATCTTACTATTAATCTGTCTCCGTTGTGATTATTTATTTCCATACTGTGGAATAATCAAGGCAATATCTCCATGGAGACAAGCAGGTGGCGGACCCTCTGCCAGAAAAGTTACACAATGCACCTTTAATATAATACAGATTATAAAAAAAATGCTGCCAAAATAACAAATTAGCTGATTAAAAATGAAAATAGAAATATTTGTTGTCAACTTTCAATTATGCATTTTACTGATGATTAGTTTTTGCAGATTTTCTGTGATGTGACTAGTTAAAACTCATCATCATTAATAATCATTAATCAGTTAAACTATTTGTTCATTATTTTGACCATTCAACTGATGCATTCTCATGTTTTCAGCATCATGTTCCTAATTCCAGATTTAAATCTTTCATTTGTGCATATGTACACTTAATCTAGAATCTAGGGCTGTAGGGCTGTTTGATTCCGGAAAAAAATATGTAATTGTAAAAGTGTCGCAATTGCGACTAGATTTGTTAAAAGTAGAATTATCTTCAGAATGCTCATTGTAAACAGGTTCTGAAGCATTAACATTTGAGAGAAGACTGAAATATGAACTGATAAACTAATACAATTTAATTTAATCTTTCATTTCTGTATATAGAAATCAAGTGACTAATTGTGTCTCACCTCAATTCTTCAGAACTTATTCAATGTGACCAAAGCCCTGCTGAAGGCCAGTGGAGACCTGTTTTTGGCCTATAAGATCCTCCAGAACCCGTCCTCTTTCTCTGGACCGATCTGGACTTGCACTGATGACCAGCGTTTGCATTCCACGGACCAGGAAGTACGACAGGAACTGCTGACCAAATATGGTGAAGAGGGTGTGGCCAAAAGACTCCTGTTTTTAGAGATGGAAGGCTAAAGAATTATTTTTTAAATTGTGCACAAGATATAGTAAACCGGGTTATGACCTTGATTTACCATTGACTGAATTAAAAGGATTCTGTTCAAAGTGCTCAGTGTGAAGAACTCCAATAATGTTTGAGAAAAGAAATATGAACAGTTTAACTAATTCAGTTCTCACATGAGACTTCCTTGTAGAGGTCCAAACTACAGGGACAACAAATAAAAAAAGTTGTAATTTTTAATAAAAAATACAGTTGGGAGACTTTTTTTTTTTAACCAATCTACCTTTTATTTGTTTTACCCCAGTAACAATTCAGAACAGCCATAATCCCAGACCCACATGAATACATTATATCAAGAGATTAAACAAAATACTCTCTTAAACTTATTATAATCCTTAAAAATTAATTTTTAAAACAAACAATAAAGCAGTGAATATTAGAAGAAGCACTGATGATTGCAAACAAATATAATAAAAATCCCAAAGC
Organism: Boleophthalmus pectinirostris; assembly: GCF_026225935.1. Lineage (NCBI taxonomy): Eukaryota > Metazoa > Chordata > Actinopteri > Gobiiformes > Gobiidae > Boleophthalmus > Boleophthalmus pectinirostris. The sequence continues at coordinate 31,249,568 of NW_026571299.1, forward strand.
TACACTCATAAAAACATTTGTATAAAACCATTTAGTAAGAAATATGGACATTCCACAAATTGAACTTGTTTTACATCATTTAAGTCCACTGATCCTTTTTAGGTTACAAGCAAAAGTTTCATTCAAAATTTTACAGTTTAATTAAAAAGATCCCCACCGCGAGCAACAGTCATCAAAGTATAGCAAGACTTTTTTGCCCTCTAGTTTACAATACACAGATATATCAAATCCACAGTCATACAATCGGTATATGATAGACACTGAGCAGGCATAACATTATGACCAGCTTAAATGAATGGAAAATAAATTATTATTTGATGGGTTACAAGATGGGGAAATTAGAAAGGCTAATTATTTGCATTCTAAGTTTATTTATTTTTTTAGCACACCTCTCCTGAAATGTTTTGTGAATGAAATATGCACTACAAATCAAATTACCTTGCTACCGTGCTAAAATGTGATGAATAGACAACTCGGCTATTCATGAGTTTCAGGCAAATTGTTCCTTCTTGATTTTAAAGACTTTGTTAGGACCTTTACCCATTCAAAAGATATCATTTTTGGATTAGAACTGCTTTATTGCTATAGTAATGGATGGAGGACCATTGTCACAGCGAATTCTTTACCTGAATCCCATGCAACACATTACCAAAGCTGCAGTTTTTAAAGGGTTTGTTGTGTTCCATGGGTATTAAAAATTAAGGAAAGGTACAGTTGTCCTTTTTTATTCTCCCTATCAAATCAGTCATCTTCATTTGACCCATTCTGATCTACATATGGGAGGGAAATTAAGCTTGCCTGTGTGGTCTAGCTTGTCGCACTGGTCATCATGTTATGACTGAATAGTGTCATAGGCATTTTATATACTGATAGCATTAATACTATCACAGGCCATTCACCTTTGTCAAATACGCACTTTGGCTTCAATTGGCTTGAGATGAGATGGAACTCTGAAGATCTAGGTTCAGATGTAATCAAACTAAAACCTAAAAACACACTGTAGCCTGTCTCCATGGAGATGTTATTGCTCCGCCTGGAATTTTCTGAAGTATGGCATTAAACTCCATGGAGACAAGCAGATGACACTACCAGGGCAAATGTCAGACACCTGAAGGATCCAATCAAAGACAGAATCCATAATTTACAAAGTACATTTTCGCAGTTTTAAACAAGATGGATACCTTGAATGCCATAGGGTGGAATATTCCAGGCAAAACAATAACATCTCTATGGAAACAAGATCCTCAACCAGAAAAGTTACATGCAACTTTAAAACTATAAAGTTGAGTAGCAATAACATGGCTCTTCGTCTCTGATTAGGCTGGTTTAACATCAACAAAGATATGAATGCTACTTACTGAGTAAATACATTTTCTCAGGTCACTTTCGCTCACTGCTAGCACATAGTTAATCAAATATACTCAAACTGTCATATAGTTTAATGCTTGGGCTGCTAGCATATAAAACTGCCCGATGTTAAGACATAATACACAAAATAAAATTATATTTTTTTTTCTTTTTGCCTAAAACACATGATTACAGAAGACATGATAAAAAATATAACTTTTGTTTAGCAGCTGTTACAAAAGCAGGTTTAGAAAGATTAGAAAAAGCCCCATATATCCACACATGCTACAGTAAGGCCTGTCATTTACAGTCTGCAATTTTACATTTCAATGTATCAGAAAAAAGCACTTGAACTTTGACCTTCTAATTACCACCAACTTTACATTTTCATTGAAACAACTGTAAGTGCTATATCCATGCTTCAGTCTTCAATCATTCAAGCCAATTGGGAAAAGAGGCCCCTGGTGTCTACAGCTCATGTCCTATATACATTCAGACACGTACTGTTGTATTTGTATATGTACTGTTGAAATTGTAGTATCCTGTGGTTGGATTTAAAATATTTTTAACATGGTTTGGCTTTTGTGATAAACATTTCTGATTGGTTCATATTGAATGTGCACTATGTAGTTTTTCTGTGGGAGGGTCTGCCAACTGCTTGTCTCCATGGAGATATTATTGATTTGCCTGGAATGTTCCCTAGTATGGCATTAAATCTCCAATTATCATCCATCACTGGATCTATCAGGCCAAGATACTGGTGAGATCTCTGGAGAGATGAGACAGCTCATAATACGATTGTATGTTTTTCAACATCAGACCTAGATGGATATGTTTAATGCCATACTGTGGGAGATTCTAGACAAAGCAACAACATCTCCAAACATCTCCATGGAGACAAGTAGGTGACAGACCTTCTACTGGAAAAGTTACATTGTGCATCTTTTAAAAAAAGAGAGAAACTGAAAAAATGATACCCAATGCTGTTCTTGTTTTAGAAACACAGTTTGTGGTTTCTGCAATAAGGCAATAATGACATGCATGATCCGTACTAAGGATTCTAAATGCACAAAAACATATAAAAACCTGCTTTAAAGGCTACTTAAAAGAAATGAGGAGGGAACAGGCCAGTCCAAAAATAAGGCTGGCAAAAACTTGCATAGAACTTTAATAGTGCATCAAACAGCTGTGCTCTTATTCTCTGATCTGGCAACCCTATATCTATCTTATGGTTTAGTTATGCAGTCTCTTAATGCTGTGTAAAGGATGTCATATCAAAATGAACTGAGATGTCATTGGCTATTCTTCTGTCAGTGTTTGCAGCGTTGTATTTGACAGTAATACACAGAGACAAAAGACAGCAAGTTTGATTGACCTGATGGCAAATATTTTAATATGGCTGCTGTAGTATAAAGCTTACCTGCTTAGTTTTACCTGGTTCATAGAAACCCTGTAATTGCATTGGATGTGAGTGTGTCCTGTGATAAAGTCATGAAATAATGGGAATTATTGCAAAGCAGATGGAAAGTAGTTGAATAGGTAGTTTCACCCATACTTTACCATGGTCTGCCACCTGCTTAACTGTATGAATGATCATGTTTTGTCTAGAATTTTCCACAGTATAGCATTAAACTTTATGCTTATCTCCATGGAGGCAAGCAGGTGATGAAACCAAGTGAAGTTACAAGTGAAATCTGTGGAGAGATGAGTCCCCTTACAGTAAGAATGCATTATGATTGATATATTTTAATGCCATATCGTAGAGTATTTCCAGCAAAACATCTCTATGGAGTGTGGCAAACCAAGTGCACTTTTAAATAAGCGAAATGCAGTTTTAAAAAATGAAATCTGTCCTGGTTAGCAGATCCTTGAATAAAAGAGCACAGCTTGGAGTTTACAGTGTATGCACTTGACAGAAGAGGACCCACAACCCTTTTAACAACAGGAAAAGCACCAGATCTCTGTCTATGCACCCGATTGGACTTTTAAGACCAAAGATACGGTCCCAAAGTCCACACAGGTCTACCCCAGGTGTACAGGCAGACCAGACCCCCTCTCTCCCCCTCTGCCTCCCCTCAGCTCACAGCTCCAGGCTCAGGGTCCTTGTCTGAGATTTCGTCCTGTATGTCGTCTGTGTTTCCTGAGTCAGAGCTGGCCACGGAGCTGAAGGAGGGTGAGCTGCGCCCCCCTTTGATCATTCGGCGGCAGGTCTCCATCTGAACGTCCAGGCCGCGCTTCATGGAGCACATCTCCATGTACTCGTGCAGGTGACGGTTCATGTCACTCTTCGCTGTCGCCAGCTCCATCTGAGGGACACAGGGTTTGGACAAAGATTTAGAATCAAGGCTACCAGGTGAGTCACAATAATAAATCAGCTAAATTGGGCATTTTTTTGTAATTTTGCAATTACATAAAGCCATATTTGGAGCTTAGTCAAGTGGTTATGGCCATCTTATATATCAAGTGATAAATTATTAATACTCAGTATTACTATACATACAATACTAATACCTGAACTTGCCAGGATTAAGCCTGGTTAGTACTTGGATGGCTGACTGCTGGAAATACTAGGTAGTGTAGTGCCTACTGTTGTTGTGTCCCACACATTTAGCTTTAAATAGCACAACAAGTGGTCTTAAGTAGCATTAGGATCATTGCTAGAAAATGAATGAGTAAATGTATTTAATAAACCACAGCCCTCTTGATAAGAGTACTTCCCCCTATGCAGTCACCTCTATCTGTCCGATGGTCTGCTGGTACTCTTGCTCTCGCGTCTTAAACAGAGACTCAGTTTCATCGATGAGGCTTCCCAGGCTGCCATCCTGAGAGTCCTAAGGATCACATACACAGAGATCTCTATATGTACTCTTCATCGGGGCGGTTGTACATGAATAAATATATCCGCTTAACAATTTTGAACCAGTAATACCTTGGTCCTGGTTTAATTGTAATCTGTACAGCTCATTTCTCTCCATAGGTTTTAGACTCGGACCGAAAAATTTGCATTGTTGTCACAATTCAAAACATATTTTTAATAAAGAAAAGTTGTCAAAATGGAGCCTCCAAACAAGAAGATGAGACCTATGAAAATCACACATTTTTATTTTATTGAAATGTTTGAACTAAATAGTTTACACATTGTGAATTATTTTTCAATTACTTTCAGCCATTCATAGGTCCATAATGGACAGAATTGTTATTTTTATTTTATTTTTTTTTATAATTGATTCACTTGGTGATTCATATGGTGTCAATAAGTGGGGCAGCCTCAAAAACTCACGGGGTCAGGGGCATCTCCATTGGGTTCACTGGGGGCGGGGCACGTTGTCATGGTGATGGCGGAGGGTACATTGTAATTGGTGAAATCCTCCCAGAGCAGCAGTGTTTCCTCGTTCTCCTCCCAGGTCAGGCTGTCGCAATCATCGTCAATGTCAAACGTCTCCCTCCTGGCAACAAACGAGTTATCATCTGAGCAATGGCTGCATGGGAGACAAGGAGAGAAGGGACCAAGGACACAAGGGACCAAGGGATCAAGGACACAAGGACAGAGAAGGCAAGGAACCAAGGAGATGAGGGAAGAAGGCGATATGGAGAGAAGGGACGAAGAGAGAGGAAAAAGAAGTAGAGGTCACAGCCACAAGACTCAACAATTATGACAAACAACAGACAAACACAAGGCAAGCACATGAAGCCTAATAAACTGGCATAGGCTTGTAATTTTACAATACTTTGAAAAAGCTAATGTAATTCACCTATTTAGTGAAATGTTAAATTTGGTTGTTGTGGTTTAGAAAATATCTGCAATTATTAGTTGACTTGTTTTTAAATGCTTTAGACATAAAGACACTTTATACAGGGAGTTTAGTTAATACAATTAAATTTGTGGTACTGTATTAGTGTTAGTACTACCTAGTATTAAAGTAACAATGTAAAATAAAATTAGTGTTTAACAAACTTAACACTTGTGAACTTATTTATGATTTTTCATATGTTTTTATATATATACTTTACTTAAGTAGCTTGTAATAATATAAATACTTATTCTACTACCATTAGTTTGCTATTATAAAGAAATACATAATGGGGTATAATATATTAAGAGCATGCAACACTTCACATAAACACCAGAGGGAGACACAGCACTTCCTAAATGAAAACCACAACAACACCATCACTGCAGGCACCAGGAGACAAGGGCAGTGTAATGTAAAAGGTGGTAAATACAGAGCACACACAGGCAGCGTCACTTACAACTGATTGAGCATTCGTTTCATTTCATCCGTGATGTTGAGAGACCCGGGCATCTCCTCATCCGTCGGGCTCGGTTCTGCGTCCATCTCTGAGCTCTCCTCATCGGACACAGCCTTTCGCTCTTTCTTTCTGCAGCAGGCCGAAGCCATGGCCCCCTGAAAATACACAATAAACCAACATGTCACAAACCCAAGATGGCCGACTGTATGTTATGTGGGCTTAAAATATGGAGTGTCGAAAGGAGGTGATGATGCTGTATTTGATGTGCTCGCAAATTCAATAACTCATAGGATTATGGGACGCAATTATTGATAATAAAATAGAGAACGCAGACAGGCTTGGGTTAAGTTAGTGCTGATTAAGCTTTGTGATAATTACAGATTTTGTCCCATAATAGTGCTTTATTTTTGATTATTATTTTTGAGGCATAATCCTGGTTTAGACTCAGTTTAGTCAGTATGTTAGTTCTGTAATAAAGTTCAACCAACCCAATGCACTGTAAGCTAATAACTGGTACTTCTGGACTATATGAATTTAAATAAGACTGGATAAGATAAGTAGGCTACCAACACATACAATGTAGATTATTATGACATGTGAAAAAATAGGCTACCCAATAAAAATGAAATGACCACACTAAACATTTATATAAGCATTCCCTACAGCTTCCAGTGGGATGAACCTGAGCCAGTCCCATCGGCACAATATGATAACCTTGAAGGCAGTGACCACATCAGCATTTAATTTCCCTTCACTGTATGAGTGATCAGACTGCAAACGCGACAAGAGGCTTAATATACTGTCACTATATTCACACAGAGTCAAGTCACGACATCTAACTGGATTTGTGTAAGGTCTGATTTTACATGCTAAAGGGAAAAAGCCTCCACAGTAAAAAAAAAATAAAAATATATGTATGTGTATATATCTATATCTATATATGTGTATGTGTATGTGTGTATATATATATATATATATATACACATACATACATACATACATACATACATACATAGTACATAATACATAATACAGAGCTTATCCAGACACATTAAGTTTATTTGGTCCATTATTCATTCTCCCCTTGATTACTTTCAATACAGGCATGAAATTTGAGTGGATTACTTGCAGACTGTCTATCATAGCAACCATATTTGACCAAAGCAATGCAGGTTCATGTGGGTTCCCAGAATAACACAAATAAGCACTCATCTAATTACTGCTAAACTGCTCCAGACCATTGCGGAATACAGAAAAATCTGGCAACTGATTCGTATTTGGTATTAACTCTGCATCATAGTACTACATACTTAGTACTTTTGTAGCCACAGCTGTCCTGGGGTAGACAGAACCAAGACTGCCAAACAATCACTGCATTCATACAGGCAAGATGGGTGATGTGTTTTGCCTAAGGACATAACAGCTTTATGCATCGGACAACTTTCTGGTGTGCTTTAACCACTAACCACTAGTCAAACCCCAGCACTCAAAATATGTAGAGTCTAATCCTAATATACTCACTAGTTAGTCTTTGCTAATATGCTAGATTAAAGAACTGAAAGCCTGCAAATACAATATAAAGAACTACTTTATCCCATACATGCACTAAATCCCTACAGTACACTTTACTGACTCAACCTCCTTCATTTTTCCTCACTTCAGAATGGCCCAAGGCAACATAACAAACCCAAGTATATTCCCCTTGGATGCAGTGTTTCTTGCTGTTGCTCGCACACGTCAGAGCTGTCAGCGCTCCTGTGGACATATACCCACCCTCTCGGGCAGTGATCGGGCCGGGCTGACGTTGAACATTTTGGACATGTCCTCTGAGTTTCGCTGCTGGGCGACATCACATAGTTTGGCCGTGATGTCGATCCTCCGGCAGATGTCCATGTCTACGTGCCTCGCCTTCTCCTGAATCTTTGTATCCAGGTCAGACATTTGCTGCAACGGGAAGCGAAAAAAACTGTTAGAGCAATTGCACTGTGGAGCTATGCTGAGGGTACTCATTGTCATCTCAGATAATAACTCTGTTATTATCTTGGCCTGTGTCATCAGAGGTATAATACTCCCTACAGCGGAAGCATAGCAGATTTCACAGTGTCTGGAGGGTTTATGTCTCTGAGTCCTATAAACTTCTCCTATTCTACAATAAACACTGGATGACAAGACTAAACCAATCCCACCCATATGTTTTTTTAATTGACGTCATTTAGGGGCCTTATTGAATTATACATGGACCACATTTATAAATTAAGAAAAGACATCCTAAGAACAGTGCATTTTTCATTTACTCCACACTCTGTGGTGGTAAGATAATACTGTTATTACAGCTGTCCTGGGGCAAAGTAACAGAAGCAAGACTGCCAATGTGTATCTCTGCCCTCTCTAGCCATGACCAACACACACACACACACACACCACATTCATACATAGGTAATGTGGGTGAAGTGTCTTACCTAAGGACACAACAACAGTTTCCAGCTTCCCTGATCTAAAGGAGATTGAGCATGGACAAGCAGGTATGGCCAACATCAAAAAGACTAATGAAAATGGCATCTCCTGGGCTTTCTTTTCTAGTCTACATTACACTATTCTCACTTACTTTGGACTAATGGTTTACTAATAATAGTCTAGTAGTAACTACATGTTACTACATTTCATCTAACAGAGACTGGCTTATACAGTGGCCCTTAAGGGAAGTCACAACAACAACACTGAATCATCAAAATTACTATATAGGATAGTATAGTTACGTATACATGAAGTTGCATCTACCCAAATTTAAATACAGATGTCCTTTTATAATTAAATTCATTGTTGTGACTTTTCATTATTGGCCACCATGTTTTTTGTACCATAACAGACTTACTTTCCACTGTGCACATGTGACATATTGAGGAGGATGGATGAAGCACAGAAAAATAAGACAACAAAAAGTGTGGATCAAACTGAAATGACACGTATTGCTGAGTTAGCACAAGCGATAACTGGTCCACTGCAGAATAATGGGCAGTGTATCAGTAAGAGGCAGGCCTGACACTAGACAACATAAAACAATACTAAATACTGGGAAAGCAGAAGAGGAAGTGAGGCTAGTGACGACTGTATTAATGGATCAGTCTAATCTTTAAAACACTAATAAGGAAGATGAACTGTACATAATGCCATCATAAAAAACAAGATAAGAAGTTAATTTGCACTTAAGTTAAGGGTTTTTGGTTTGCATACATATTTAAAGGTGTTCTGTGTAACTCTGATGAGAACTCCACCTGCTTGTCTCCAGTGAAATGTTTTGAATTTGTTGGATTTTAACTTCTTGCAACATTTTCACATCTTCATGGAGAAAAGCAGGTGGCAGGCTCGACAACAGTTACATTGTGCAACTTTAATATTCTCAACATTATATTTCCTGCATATAAATGATAATTAAAGAATAAGTATAAATAACTGAGTTACAAGCGTATTTGTTACAGTATTTCATGACCTGTACCATATGTTTGTGGATGGCTAAACTGGTCCACTGGAGATTAATGGACTGTGTATCAGAGAGGAGCAGGCCTGACACTAGACAATACAAAACAATACTGAACAATACTGAGAGAGCAGAGGAGGAAGTAGTCCCAATGATAAACAGCTGATGGAGGTCTTTTCAATTGAGGTCTGTGTCAGACACACACACCGATAAGAAATAAAGTCTGTGTATATAGCCTATTGTCAGTAAAGGTTTATGTCATGCAAACACAAAGCAATGATTGTGTAAATTTCTCATTTAAGTGGTGAACTAAACTAAACACATTGCTATCATATGTCAGTAACTACCAGTGTCAGAAGTCAACATAGCATTCTGATGTGTTCCAAGTGTATAAACCTGGCATTTATTTATACAGGTAGTACATAGACAGGAATTGTGTCTAGTCTACATTGCATGACATCAGTATTTGAGTCTGTTCAGTATTAGTATATCTGAACTTTATAATGTTACTATAAATGCATAGTACCTTATTTGTCAAGCAAACATGTAGGCTTATGTTTTATCAAAACACAGGCCAACATCAGACATGTACCATATGTATGTGACTGTAAGATACTTACATCACTCATCAAACTTTTGAACACCACAATTTCAGCTTTGAGTCTCTCCACCTTTTCATTCAGCTCTCCCTGCACCTCCTGTGACTCCTGAGCGCTCTGCGAGAGAAAACACAGCAATAAAAACATTTAAACATGTACAAGATAGGGAAATGTATTCAAACATGCTATTTGTGTTGATAAAATGCTATAAACCATTTGGATAGATTAGAGAAGAGTGACTGAACTTATGATCAAACAAGGCCTACAAGTTAACACTTGTATAGCACTTTACAAGATATTCAAAGGCACTTTACATGAAGGTTGATAAAAGGATAATTAGTAATTATAATGGGATCAGTTTCACTCAATATTTTAGCTTTTTATTTTCATAACGTAATAACTGCATTGCGACCATTTATGCAGTTATTACATATTCTCTCTCCAACGTATTATTGTTTAAATGATATACTTTTCATCTGTTTTTAGTACAAACTTGCCTATTGTGAGAGTTCATATGGGGACCATCTGGTTGTTTCTTTCTCTGTTGTCTAAATTTACTGTGTGTGAACAAAAGCCCACCTCACAAACACAAGGGCATCTGCTGCACTGGTCTGAAAGGTTTACTGCCCCAAGGAGGAAACCTACTGTGTTGTCAAATTCTTTAAATGTCAATTCAACTTAATGACCAAAAATGTCAAAACAATGAGAGGCCACACATTTCATACAGGGAATTAATAATATTCCCTATTAATAGAATTAATAGGGAATATTATGTCATATGTAAATACTTAAGTTGTATCTATAACAAATGTATGTTCTAATTGAATATGGAGGGTACAAAAGAACCTTATAACTCTTAGTTAGCTGACAACAATTGTGCTTGTGTATTTAAAACAATACCACCTCATTTTAGTAAAAAAAATAAATAAAAAATCACAATAGTTAATATTTATTGAAAAAAGACATTAAAAGGTGCAATATGTAATATTTCTGGTAAAGGGGTTGTCATCTGATTGTCTGTAAGGAGATGATTGCTTTGTTATTGCTGTTCCAAAGGATGGCATGTTTTTTCCTGTTGTTTATTCCTAAGATATACCATCTCCATAGAGACAAGCAGGTGACGGACCCTCTAACTGGAAAAGTTACATAGCAAGCAGTTTAAAAAAAGTTACAATGTCACGTGAAAATGTTTACACTTTTACTATACATATCGGCTTTGCACATAAGCTAGTGTTGTGGTGAAGTCTCTATCTTGTCCCAGCACACCGCTAATGTCTCTCTAATACAGTTGTTCTAATCTGATACATCTTTTGGGCTGAGGCTAGTTCCTGGTGCAGCTCTGTTAAATCTGTATTGAATAAAACATCACAAGCCTGAGTTTCTGCTGCAGAGGCACTTTCTTGAACCCACCTGCCTTCTTTGTGTGTGTGGACACTGGCAACTACAATGTATATTCACCTGACAGGGCTGATTAGGCTGTTTATTTGACTGTATAGATAGATATGCTGTACTTTATTGTATACGTGTGGTCCATACTAAACACAAAATATGTATTTTTCTGATGTGGACATTCCTGCATTTCCAAACCTGGGCCAGTTGCTGAAAAGTTCAGGTTTCAAATGGCCTTTTTGGATGGATCCACTGCCACAGAATTGTCATCAAATCTTGTTCCTAAATCCACACTCAAATTGCAAATGGATTATGTTGTTTATCAGATTCTGTTTATAATATTTTTCTTTTGCTGTTTTCCTGTTTAATATCAAAGGAATGCTATAGGTCCGAAAGAGCTGGAGGATGTGTCTGGGGTGAAGGAAGTCTGGGAGTCCCTGCTTAGACTGCTGCCCCCCACGACCCCGTGGAAGGAAATGGATGGATGCTATAGGTTAAAGCTGCTATGTGAAACTTTTCTGATGGAGTTTGCATGGAGTTGTTATTGCTTTGCCTGAAATGTTTACCGCATGGTATTAAGCTTATCTAAATGCTCAGAAATGGTTGGCATTCTTACAATGAGGGGTATCACCTCTCCCCAGATCTGACCTATAACTTGGCATGGTGGCGCCACATGTTTACCTCCATGGAGATACACAAGTTTAATGACTGTGGAACATTCCAGGCAAAGCAATAACACTACTATATGTATAGAAAAGCAAGTGCAGTAGCATCAACCAGAAATGTTGCACAGTGCAGTGCATACGTTGTATAAATTCTTGGTCAACAGAAGACAGATTAGTCGACTAAGAAGGGAGTCTGTAAAAGCTCTCAAAACAATTATGTATGAGAGAGGGAGATAATTTATTGATCCTGAGGGAAATTCAAGTTTTTACGTTTTTATGTATTTCTATGTGTCCAAGCCTGATCTTTTTACATAAATACCAAACAATTCTTCAGCTTACTCACCCACTAACTTTCTGCTGTCCCATATAAATCCTAATAATCTAAACAAAAGGATTGATCAAAAGTCAATTAATACAAATTTTGGTTGACCCAGACACAGACCGATTAATCAACTAAATAACTAAAGGCATACAGCCTTACAGCCTTAGTATGTATTATTATTTTGGTAATTTGATTTAGTTTGAAATCCACCATAAACACAAGCAGGTCACTGTGCTAGGAAACATGACTTTTTTGTGTCAATAATGCATCTTTCAACAGTACTTGGCATCACATGAGTCACTTGTCCTGTCATGAGATATATTTCTGGTCTGTGCCTCCAACCTGCTGCAGTGTCTCCACCGTGGACTCCAGCTGCTGTCTGCGCATGGCCTCTTCCTCCCACCTGAAACACACAGCAAAGGTCTGGTCAGGTCCGGAGGTCCCAGTCCCACCGGGGGGCACTAGACCTGCTCATAATGGGGCCAGTGTGCTGCTAACACTCCCATATCTGATTACAGCGTGCCCTTGACAGTGGAGAGCAGACCCACGCCCCAGTCTCCGTCTGTCTCCTATCCTTTGTGCTCGACCTCCTTTGAAACCAAACTGAGGTAATAAATTAAACAATAGGCCCCCATTCAATACTGTGTTTGTTTAGAATAGTTTTTGAACTTATTGACACGCTATGGAAAGTGAGTTTGCATACCAGGGTTAGATAAGTCATTTAGACTGCACAAAATAACATAATGACATATTTTTGTTACACGTAAGATGACTATGATTATGATTATGATGCATACAATTACACAAGAGTTTACAAGAAAAAAAGAAAAGAAAAACGTGTTTATATGAGCTCTCTAACAGTCAATGTGCTATCAAGTAATGGCAAAAATATAGTGGCCTTACCTGGAATAATACTATTGATACTTTGCAGCTGATGTTATCAATATTTCCTGGGGGTATGATGTTCACTGTGAACATGCTCTCTCTGATGCTTTATTCGACTTTAACCTGTGGTTTATTTTACCACAATCTGACCGTAAAGAACTGATTTAGCTGGAACTACAACAGGTGATCTGATTTGTGCTGTTAAACAAGTCTCCCGTATGTAACATCACAGTCACAAGCAAGCTAGAATTTGTTTTTCAGTTAGAGACTCCCACGTTTTTATTGAAAATCAAACAGCTAAACAGAACCATGAACTCTCATTTTGATCCCAGCCTCCGGAAAATGTGTTGTTTACTTAGATTTTGATTTATCTTGAGTTTTCAGACAACCTTAAACTTTTTTTTTTGACTGCATATGCTATGTATACATTGTTTCTCCATGGTAACTGCTGGTCATTCCAACATAAAAACACATGTGGAACACCCCCCCGTGATGTGACTGCAAAATATCAACAATTCTGAGGTAAATGTTTTTTTCATCGAGTCACAAACCATTAAACATATGACACAGGATTCTAAAATAGGCCTAATTAATACTACTCATTTAGAGAATGGAGATTGTATTGCTCAATATGGTAGACTACAATGTTTTATATCACTCACTTTTATCACGTACATATTCATAATACAAATCTTTCTATTTTAACTTTTTATTAAGAACATTTTTGAAACTTTTGAGCAACCAACAATTCAGCCTAAACGCTTTGGACATATTTGCACCAGTGAATGTCTCTCGAAAGTTGTTTTCAAGTAAACATTTGGTCTTTGAACGCAACATGATCAGTCAGTGCCTCGGAGCTATGATTAGAAACACGTGCAACGAGAGCTGCTACTATTCAAGCATTTCTTTTGATTTACTGTCACATGAAACTCTGATATGAACAACTATATTACAACTCTGTCAAATGTTACTGTATAGAATTGTGATCCAGTGCTTTCCTGATAGAGAGTCTCTCACTTGTCTATTGCTTTGTCTGGAATTTTCCACAGTAAAGCATTAAACGTATCTATCTCCATGAAGACAAGCAGGCGCCGCCACCAGGCCAAGATACAGATCAGATCTATGTTACCTCTTACAAAAATTGTGACCTAGACTCTACAAAAAAGGTGATAAATTTTTTTAACCTAAGCCCGCCTCTTTATCTATTAGAGACCTCACAGCTGTTTTGTGAACAAAGCAAAGCTGATCTCAACCTGCATCACTATTCCCAAAAGGGAGCAGGCCACACTCCAGTCTGTCTGAGGTAAGGCCCCTGCATGTGCCTCTCAGCTGCTGCAGGACAGGGGGCGTTGTGGTGTGGGAAGGGGAGGGGGGTGAGTCAATCTAGATTTGTTTATCCTGTTGCTGGCTCTGCATTCCTTCATGTATAAAATTAACTAAAAACAAAACAAAAACAGCTGAACACTACTATTGAAAACTGTGAGGTTTAGCTTCATCTTAGCATTCACCGCAGCCTCAGCTATAGCCACATAGATCACTGGACATTCACTCTCGCAAACAAAATGCGCTTTCTTCTCCTCTGGGTGCCCTGAATGTATACTGTCTAATTACAGAGGAGTATCCCTGTGTGGGACGGTGCCAGTTCTCGCTCAGATTGAACCCTTGTTTTAAAAATGCTGGCAGAGCTCCTCCAGTGTCTGCTGCACCAAATTCTCCTGAGGTCAAATGAGTTTAATACTGCAATCACGACAACGTGCGCTGCCATTATCTGTTCCGTGTAATATAGTCTGTCAAGAAAGCGAGTGTTAATGATATAATCAAGGGTATCTACTGATTTTCACTGAACAACTATGTGAAAACAATTGGCTGTGTTAGTAATACTAGAATGGCCAAACTGTCATTTTAAAAGTTTATATACAGTCAGTAGGGATGTAACAATAACCAAAATATCGTGATATAAAGTTCTCACAATAATATCGTGGGCCATCACAATATATCGAATTACAAGTCTATTTAAGAGTTATGGTGAAGCAAAAGCTAAAAAAAACAGAGGGGACTACATAGACCATGATCCTTTGCTCCATTTCAGTGTAGACTACATGAAGAAATAACAGTTCTAAGCACTTTTAAGTCTTAGTTTTTTGGTTTAAGTCTTGTCAAGACATTTTAAGAGGAAAAAGTAGCATATTAACAGTTTTGTTAGCCTTCTCAAAATATTGCATTGTGAGATGTATATCGTGAAAATATTGTACAGAGATTTGGATATTGTTACATCCCTAATCGAGAGCCTCCCCGCCATATCATGAGCTTTCCCATGATATCACAATAAATATCGTACCGTGACGATATTGCATCTTGAAACTTGGATATCATTACACCCCTAATAGTCAGTGTGAAGCAAATGTTGTATGAAAAGGGGAAAGATTACCATCACTCTCTCATATGGACGTCATTTGTAGGACTTGACCATTCCATAGGTAGACTGATCGACAGATAGATTATGATTTAGTTATTATTCCTCACTTGAAACACAATAAATAACAGACAAAATCATGTATTGATCTCATGGGTAAACTATAGAATGTATATATAAATGGACATAGCTTACCCACTGGCTGCTGCGCTTCTGGCTCCATCAACTGTTTCCAATTGACTTTACATTGAGAAATTGTCACCCCTCTCTCTGTAACTGCTGCTGTGAGCCTCATCATTTTGGTCTTAAAATGTTTGTATTACCCTGCTCGAGGTAATACAGATGTTTTTATTTCGCTATTTGATAGTAAATAAATCCCTGTTCCTACTATGGTACTTGGCTCCAAATTCGCTCTTATAAGCTCTAGCCTTGTAAGCTTCATTTGATTGGAGCTGAACACTATGGGTGACGTCATACTCCCTTAATCCACTTCTTTATACAGTCTGTGGTGTAAACTGTATTTTTGTTATTTCTTTGTCCAAATGAATACCAATAACGCAACATCTGATCACAAAATTACAAGTCTGTCCTAAAGAGCCTACTGCTTAATGACAGACTGTCTAACTTTGAATTCAGCCAGAACCATGTGAACTTTACTATGCCAACTGTGTAACATCACAGTAAAATTGCAGCTTTTTTATTACACTGTGCACCTTCCATTTTAAATATTTGGTCACAACAAACTCCTGTCTCATAGCAAATGTTGAGTGTGAGGTGTCAGCGTCCTTCAGCCTCAGTCATCACAGCTGGGGTCTCCTTACAAGGGCAAGAGCAGCAGGAGCATGTGGATACTCAAAGCTGTTTATGGACGCGTGCATCCAATCACACCAGCTGCAACTAAACAACATCAGGAAACTATGAGACAGTCAAGGTTTTATGTGTATTCTGTGTGTACAATTACTATCAATGTTCAAAATGTGATAAAGGTAGTACAGTAGTTTGAGTAAAATCAGAATTAGACAACATAGGAATGTGTTTAGTTATATGATCTGAACAATTAACAGCAAGTCATCTAATATAATAACAGAAATCAAGTCCAGTACCAAATGCAGAAATCTGTATTTTCTGTAATAAATATTTCAAAATGTAAAGAAGTACTTAGAAGTCAAGCCGTGACATTTTCTGACCTTTCTGTGAAATTTATAATGAGCAAATACTGAGATTCAGCTTGAGGTGGAAAGCTATCGTTTTGTGGAAAAGGTTAGTTCATAGACAAGCTGCTGACAGTTTGGCACACATTTGGTATGCAGAAGGCAATTAATTATCTGTAATAAATATTGAAAGAAAGTATTTATTTTTATGCAGAAGCTGGAAAATTCATATATCCTTAGACCCAGAGTCAATAAAGTCAGGATGAAAGTGAGTGTGCAGGATCACCCATGCAGCGCTCTCATGATCAAAATATTTCAAGGGCATTCTGACATGTAATTAAAATGTCAGTCAGACCCATTCTAACATTTCAGGTCATGACAATTCACAGTTATGGTCACTGAACTTTCACACCTCTTGATTATGTTTTCCAACGTGATCCCTGTACTACTGAAATTTCACTTCCGAAGTATCCGGTCTCTCTCATTGTATTATCAGCCCTGTCCCATATTGTTACGCTGATGAGGTCATGCATCATATCAAACACTCTTCCTCGAATTTTTGTCCAATGCACAAAAACATTCCTGCGCATGAGCCAATGGACACTCCCTCCTGTGGTGAGCCTCTTCAGTCTCTTCTCATGCAACTGACTCCCATCAGTCTGCAGTGGGAAATATTAAAGCTTTTTTTATTGTGGCAAATGACGCACTGCAACAGATGCATTTTACAGATGCATTGTTTAACTTTTCTGGAGGAGGGTCCATCACGTGATTGTTTCTATGGATATGTCATTGCTCTGGCTTTAATGTTCCACAGTATGACATTAAACAGCTCTAACTTACAAGGTGGTTTTATAGCTCAAAAATACCTCGAAAAACAGGCATTCTGACTGTGAGTGGGGTTTGACCGGTCACTTGCTCTGGGTTAATCTCCACAAAGATAGAAAGGTTCCATTCCAGACAAAACAATAACATTTCCATGGAGAAAAGTATGTGACGGGCCCTCCACCAAAAAAGTTACACAGTGCACCAAACTATGAAAGGTGAAGTATTTAAATCTATCTAACTAGTTCCTATAGCTCTCACAATCCCTTTGGGACATCCCACCCACACATATGCATTGATTTTCTGGACACTAGAGCATGCTTTCAAACTGCTTTTTCAGATAGAAAAGTGACCATTAATGCAGAGCCAATCAGCTCTCATCACAAATGATCATATAGTGACTCCAACCCAATCCACTTTATTTCTATAACACATTTCTGTTTCCAAAGTACTGTACAAAATCTACAATTTAATACAATAAAGACAAATGTAAAAAAAATAAAAATAAAACCATAAAATAGATCCATAAGAATAAATAAATAAATCAATTAAAAATAAAAGGTAAACAGAGGATCACACAACTCATGCGGTGTTAAAACTCAGAGAATAAAAGTCTTGCTTGGCTGTTCCTTACAAGTTTTCAATATATACAATGTTTAATGATTACATGAAGATTGCTTGATTGATTGTCGTTACAAAGCATTAAGGGGGTTGGGTAACTCCGCTTTAACATAATCTTATAATACTTCTCTCATATAACAGCAGAGTCATGGTTAAAAAAAAAAAGATTTGAATGAAACTTTACCTAAAAGTGCTACTTCACGTTCCTTATTCATTAGAATCATTACCTCATCAATCTCACTTGACAGCGGTAATGTATAATACTGTGTCCAAGTAATTTCCCCAGTGAATCAATTAAGGCTGTCTAAGTCTAAGAAGTAAATAAGTACGATGCGTCTATAGCCACAACTGTCCTGGAGCTGACCATCATTCTAAGTCAATGGTCAAAGGGAATCAAACCACAAGATTTAAGTTTACCATATATTTTGGTAATTATGGAATGAATATGTATGAGCTATATCACAGGTAGTTAATTGCTTGGTTGATAATTGAATAATAATTAATCTTAGCTTGGTTGTTTGTGATTAACAGTTATGTGGCATTTACTTGCAACACCCAAAACTCCAGGAACATTGGGTCAAGTTTAGTTTGACCCAAATAGGACAACGAAAACTTTCTCCACCTCATAGCTACATACTAACTAGTAACTCCTAAATTATCACACAGACTCTAAAGCTGTTTATTTAGGTTAAAGGTTACAGGGTTGTGCTTTAGGTAAACTTGACATAGACAGACATTTGAAGGTATTTGGAATATTGGGCATATGTTGTAATCAAGAGGTGGGTGCATTCCAGTGCTGGTTTTATTGACTCCCACTGACAGGCTTCAACCAAATTCAATTAATGTTATCTTGAAGGAATCAAAATAATAAAATACCACAGACAAACATGTTGTAAAAGATATTGATGTTATCGGATGTTTTGAGAGTTCTCTTTGAGTC
The DNA here is from genome assembly GCF_026225935.1 of Boleophthalmus pectinirostris. Lineage (NCBI taxonomy): Eukaryota > Metazoa > Chordata > Actinopteri > Gobiiformes > Gobiidae > Boleophthalmus > Boleophthalmus pectinirostris. Next base: position 31,268,448 of record NW_026571299.1, read on the forward strand.
CCTGTATTCAAATTGTGGTTGCAGTGCTCGTGGTCTAGTACTGCCAGTAGTAATGTTAAGGTTAAACTTTATTGTACTCTGCATTTGACCCATCCTTCAGTGCCTATGCCCATCTCCAGATCTTGAGTTAAGTTTGCGCATGTTTTTGAGTTGATGAGGGAAACGGATTGCCCAGATGATACCCACATCAGACACAGACAAGCATGCAAACTCTGCATTGGGAGTCGAACCCGGAACCTTCTTGCTTGGAGGTAAGAGTGCTAGACCCTCAACCAACTGTGTGACATGAAAGCAGCTACCTTCTTAACTTTTGCAATAACTGTAAGAACTTGTATTTGTCCTGAACATCTTGAGCACTTGTTCCACCCTGGATGTCTAAGTCTCTGCACATCTCTATCTGAAGATTGTGTAACAAAGCAGTAAATACTCCATATTTGTGAGTGAAGGGAAAGCTAGGTGTGGTCTGAATCATTCCTCTAACCCACTGTGTCTCATACAAATCCATGTGAGGAGGACTACACCCGTTTGAAGAATATCAGAAGAAAAATGCTGTTAGCTCTATAATTTACATCTGTCTGTCCACAATGGCAGAGCGAGTGGGCTACTCCCTGGACAGGTCCCAACAGGGCTGACGTTTAAAAAAGCATAGAAAACCCACTGTACCATTTGTTTTCCGTACCACACCTTATTTCACTGAGTTGGTTACATCAAAGTTCAGACATCTGAATTGTCCCATTATGCGAGGCGTTTTCCATTGCTTATAGGCCCAAAGATTACAATCTTAAATGTCATTCTGTTTTACGGGGTTGGAATTTGTCTAATCAGTGCTGAGCACCTGGATAATGTGATTCATTGTCTGACAGTTGTTTCATTGCATTTGCTGGCAATTGTGAACAACCAAAAAAACTATCAAGCTAAAATCTAAAATTATGACTATACAAATACGAATTGTGCTATAAAAGTAAAGATGCCTGCCTCAATACTCATTGCTCACTGTAAGGATGCATGGTTTTCAAGGTATTTTTGAGCCATATAAATTCCTCTAATTGAATCCATGGGAGAACATTCCTGGCAAATCAATAATATTCCTGATTATTATAATGATAGCCCAACATTATGAACTGTGGATAGGCCTGTGACAAAAACAATTTTTCAAGTATGATATATTATTACAGAGAAATACTGAGATAAATAATAATATTGAAAATACTTTATGCCACTTACACAAAGCAAGATAATGCCAGTAAACCAATTCTTTAAGAAAAAGTATCATTAAAAAGCCCAGGCTGCAACCAGGAAATGGCAGACTGAACCAAAAGATTAGTCATAAAAGTTATTTATTCTACATTATTACATAAAAATGGCAACAATCTCCCCAAGAAAAAGTACACATCATAAAAATATAAGGATATTATACAGCTTTCATATATAGAACGATCAATATAGTAATCATCATAACAGGCCTAAATATGGACATAAAAAAGGCATGTGGTATTCGCATCAACATCTGGATAATGTTGTCTAAGTAACATCAGTAGTAACAGTAACAGAAAACCATACAACTTTTCTTAACAGACTTGAATTAAGACATTGTAATCCTGCCAGAACGCAACACTGGACTAGCAAAGGAAGTTACTCTCTGATAACATATTCATGGATCAATACATGTGGCTATATACAGGACAAATACGCCCATTCAGCTCCTCACTGTGGCCCACTGCCCTGACAGGCTTCATAAATCAGACAACACACGTGACTCTATGGGCTGTGCATCTCTATACGGACATGTTGCTGTTGCTGTTACTGTGCGCGTGTAATTACCCTGCATCAGCAACAGCTCATAATGCACCCAGGGGCATCGCCAGTGTTTTTCAAATTAACTATAGAAAATGGAGAGGGTGGGTTACAGACAGTTGGGTAGTCCAGAGTATTTCAAGAATAACTAACGACAGTAATAGCAGTACTGGTAGTAGTGGTTGTGGTTGTAGTAGTGGTGATGGTAATAGTAGTAGTAATAAGTACAGTGGTAGTAAGAGGGTAAGAAGTTCAGTAGAAAAAATAGCAGTATTAATTGCAGTAGCAGCATCAGCACCAGTATTGTGTTGATATGTATGGGAGAAATACTGCAAGTAGTAGTAGTTATTGTTCGTACTATTTGTTGTAGTAGGTTACAAAAGCCCTTCTCAAACATGCACGTTCACACGGACCTGAGTCTGCTCATATGAGGAACGCCAGGTTATTAGTACACACACACACGCCCAGTTTACCCACCCCAAGGTGATACTTTCAGGGCCCTAGTGCTGAGTGCAGGTCTGTTTGTAAAGGGCTGCTTTGAGTAGGGCTGATCAATTTACGAAAAAATTTAAGTGCATAATTTTCTGACAAGCATTGTGATTGTGATTCATGTTCTAAACATTCTGTTTACATTTTTTTTTTTTTAATCCAAATTTGTCCGGGAGAATTGATAAAAAGAAATATGAACTGATGAGAAATTATAAGAATCACATTTCAGAAGTACAGATCTTAACTAATTACAGATCTAGGATTAGCAGTTTTTTGTTTGTTTTTTTAGGCAGAATAAGAATATTTTATCATTTATGGAGGAGGTACTTAAAAATGTGCAGCCTTTCTGATTTGCCAACTGCATCAGTTCAAATTCTCTATACTTTGCAGTAATAAAGATATCACAAGTAGAAGGATTTTAGCATTAGTAGAATGTAGAGCAGAGCTGAGAGTAGGTCATCGATTGATTGTCATGACTGTAATGTATAGGCTCCCTCCAGACTCCACAGAGACAGATCTGTGGTGTGTGCTAATCGTGTGTTAGCGCTAATGCATCAGGCCTGGTTTATACTGCACAGTGAGGGCTGAATCAGAGGCCAGCTAACCCGCCTCTTATTATTCTAAAAGGACGGCATTTCAAGGTTAAAGCGTGTTTCATTTGCTTTACTCATGTCTTGTCCAGCGACCTTAACCTCAATGCATGTTTACAATCAGTAGACCACACATACTCATCTGTCAGGAAACAGCCAATCGCATCAAGTCATTTCGTCTCCATAGAAACTTCCTCCCTCCCTGGCCTGCATCCGTCACTCAGACTGTAAAAGGGCAATTAAGGTGTGGCTTTCAATGATTGCAGAAAGACAATGCAATTTGATAGGGACTGCACCAAATAATAAAGAGTTGTAATTGTGTCATTACAAAATTAGTTTTTCTTTTACTAAATAAAGCAGGAATAGGCTACATAAAGTTGAAGCACATTTTTGGAATCAGCCCACTGAAGGTGCTTGGTAAGCATTCCTGGATTGAGTGTTTTAGTTTCAGATCATTGGGTGCATAAATGTACATAGTAACTTGAGGTTTGGAAAGCACTCTGTCTGAGCATGTTAGGCTAAATGAAGTAAATCAAGACATGCAGTATTTAAACATGTATACTTAACTATATTTCAGACATATGTAGATGGTAATTATGGGTCACTCTGGCACTGGTGGGACTTGTTAGTGGTTTTTAGCCTGTCTACTCTTAAAACTAAAAGGAAGCAAGTAACACTACTATGTGATTTTGATGTTATTACATGTGGCAAATTTAAAGCTCCATTATGTAACTTGTCTGGTGGAGATGATATGCCATGTGCTTGTGCTGGTCTCTATGAATTTTCTACAATATGGTCTTTAACTTAAATATCTCCATGGAGACAAGCAGGTGAGGCCACTAGGCAAAGAGCCAGGTCGGATCTGTGTAGAGGTGACTCCACACACGCCTGTCACCATAATACTATATTGACTTCAGTATACGGTAGCTAGAGCAATATATTTTTGACCTCAGTATTTATCATCAATGCATTTTCTTTGCAATATTTGGAAGATTTTTTTGTTATTTTAGTTGTAACACAATAAGATTTGAGCTGTAGAGGGTTAAATAAGTGACTTCTATGGTTAATTATTGCTTCATTCTGTAATTTGATTGTTGCAGCTCAGACCTTTGACTGGGTTTATCCTGTTTTATTGTGTGACGGAGTCGCTCCGTCCGAGCGCGTGCTTACCTAAGCACGCCCAAACAAGCCCGCGCTAGCTACCCACCTGTTTTCATTCATTCCGCACCGGTACCCCGCTCTGTTGCTCACTCCCCGTCTGTCCGCTCCGGTCCCCGCTACATATTTTCCGTCCGCTCACCACCTTTCTATTGCTGCTACAGGCGCAGAGATATGGCCATATAATTTACTATATTTTTCAGTTTTTTTCCTTATTTCATTGTAATCAATAACTTGGGTTTTAAGGGTAAAAAAACACATTTTGTAGTTAATTGGCTTGGGGGAGGAGTCATGGAGTATAAAAGAGGGCCACTCTCCCTCCCTCAGTCAGTTTAAACCTGGACCTGCAAGAGGAAGGTAACATACTATAGATTTAAGCATATTTTTGCTGGTGTGTGCATATATTGTAAATACTTTTCTTTGTTGTTTCACAATTTTTTTGTATAGCACTCTTCAAACTTTATTATTTGGGAACGTTAACACTTATTAAACACTCAAAAAACATCCTTCTGACTACGCCATCGTCATTACCCTAAGATAGAACCCCGTCACATATTGTTATTGTGTCAGAAGCATGAAGTAGTTTCAGTATCATTGTTTATTGTTATATATCTCTGTAGCTATAATAAACAGGCCAGTTTGTTACCCATAAGTACCCTCAGCACCTTCACCCTGACACTTTAAAACACCGCACTTTTGATCGCACACAGCACTTTAAACATATTTGCACATATTACAAAAGACATTGCACATAATTGGTTTTAAAAATTGTATTTATTGTCTTTCCTTTTAACGCTTTTAATTCTGAGGCTCAGTGGCACTTTAACTGAAAGCTGCTGGTCCCTGAAGGAAAAGGAGGAATTACCTTTTTAAATTGAGGAGTGCAATATATATGGTGCAATATATCTGTTTGGAAATGTTTTAAGTGTTGATGTGTGTGTTGAATGAATGGTGTGGTTTGCATTGTATTTACCTAATTTGTCTTCTGTCCAGGTCCTAAAAGAGTCCCCCAGAAACAAGCTCCCCCTTTTAAGGGGCTGGACCCAGTGTAATATATTGTACAGAGGAAGTAGATTAGGTGTTTTATTGGTTTATGGGTTTAGAGTTTACTTGGTGTATGGTTTTAGGGTTTTTATGTATATGGTTGGGGTTTTAATAGTTATTTGGTTGTGGGTTTACTTTATGAAGTGTTGGCTCAATATTTACGCTAATGTTGTAATGTAATTTATTTTTTTACTATCCCTGTTTTAGTCATTGTAGTTTTATCCAATCAGTCAGACCAGATAAAAGGCGCCTCCAACATCATTCTGGGTTCTGTCACTGGAGAGGAAACTGTTGCCTGCCTTCATTTTGCACCTGGCACTTTTTGCATTTGCACTTTTTTTGTAATGGTTGAAAACCAAAAAAAAAGTAAACTGTGAACCACATCTTCACACTTTTGTCTGTGTTTTTAAACCTTATGTGAAAATTAAAAATGAAAAAACGGATAAAGGCTAGTTTTTTCAGTTTTCGATTTTGTGTTTAAATGAATAATGGAAAAAACAGATAACGGCCGTTTCCCATTTCCGTGACTTAAACTGCGATGCTGGACTGAACCAGGACTGAACCAGGACTGAACCAGGACTGAACCAGGACTAAAACGGGACTAAAACAGGACTAAAACAGGACTAAACCATGACTAAACGGTTTTCAGTCCTGGTCTGGTCCTGGTCTGGTCCCAGCCTCAGTCCTGGTCTCAGTCCTGGTCTGGTTCCAGTCTGGTCCTGGACCTGGTTTAGTCCTGGTTTAGTCCTGGTTCAGTCCATATGCGGTGCAAAAGTCCTGCATCACACGGGATCCATTATTCATTTAAACACAAAATCAAAAAAAAAATAAATAAATCATCCATTTTTTTTTTCATTTTGGTTTTGGAGACAATGAATGAAGAAAATAGTTGTCTTATTGTTTTCTTATTTTTGGTTTTATATTGAAAAACGAATGAACTAATGATACATGGATTGTGCTTAAATCTAATAATGAAAGACCCCATTTAATTTAACTGTAATAACACTTAACCCCATGCTAATAACTAAACCACCACACTGGGTCTAATCACGTCTCAATACCCCATACCCTGACCTACTTCCCCTGATTGGGCCTGGAGGTCTGGTCATGCAGTAATACCTCCTGTTTTAGCCAGTGCACCATGTCCTGTTATAAAGATAATTGATGAGTCCTCTCTCTGTGTCTCTCCCAGTGCAGAGATAAAGATAGCAGCACTCCACAGTAGAACAGGCACAGACAGAAGTGGGATAGAGATTTGGAGGGGTGTCAGAAAAGAGGTGTTGCCGAGTGACCAAAGAGCCACACAAAAATAATGACCAGGCAAATCTCAAAAAAACATAATATTTTGAACAAAAGCATTGAGTTCTAAGGTTTCGTTACTGTAGATGATCAAATCCAATAAACTTCAAACAAATAAAAACAATTGATTTTTTTGTTTACTGATTGTCAAAAGAGGATTTCTGGATTTCTTTGTAAAATAATTGAATTTATAAGTTCTTAAAAATAGAATGCAATTTCATAATAGTTTTCAGATGTGTATGAGTTTGTAGAAAAGTTGTACAAAGTGCCCCACAGCAGAATGATCCCCAAAATGAGTTTTGTCTTTATAAACTGCTTGATAAGAGAGATCAAGTACTTGTCAAGCAACAGAAAAGACAGCCAAAAAGGTTTAAATGTCCAACACAAGTTTCTATTTGACCATGAAATTCCTTTTCTCCAGACTGGACTAGGTGGATGATAAATGAGATGGTCTCAGTTTGTACAGGATGCACTGTGAATGGCTTGCTTTTATCAGAGCCCATACTTTAGTCCAACTGAGAGGAACTACCTTTCAAGGACACCTACGACAGCTCTGATTAACATCAGGAGTGACAAACTGGGCACAACTCAAAGGTGAAATCACCTAGTCTATTTAACAAATGAGACTGTTGCTGTATTACAAAACTGTGTGGACAGTATTACCTTTTCAGTATTATACTTCTGCAAAACTTTTTTCACACAACACAATAGCATTAATATATTTGACACAGCAGCATTTTGTACACCTGTAAAATTATGAAGACTATTTCCAGCGCATATTATGAAGTACAGTTGGCCAATATCTATGAAGACAAGCAGGTCATGCTGTCTGGTCAGTGGCAATTATAGGTGAAGTCTGTTCTACCACAAGGATGGAAAATAAAATTATACATAAAAGCACTTAAAATATTCTTCAGTTGCAATAAAACTAGATCTTCTATCCTTATTTGAACTCAGCATGATTCAGAGCTGTGTCTGTAATGTAATTTTTTAGTTGCACGTTCCCTTTTACAAACCAGACATAGATCACTTTATTAAACTATCCTTGGTATTTTTCTATCCGCCTCTGCTCTCAAACGCTTGGTGAGTACTGATAATCTGTGTTTATGCTGGTACATTCACTACAGTTAATAATACATGACTATCACTGTATTTAACTGGCCAATGTCAATCTCTGAAATGACCTGAATGTTGAGCTGAGGAGAACGTCTGAAGAACGATGAGATATTAGTGGTAAGGATATGTTTTTTAAAGTTTAAATTTTAAAGGGCCTATAAAACACTACACCTTGTGATGTCATAAGGTAATGAAGGAAGTGCTCCACTGTGTTTTTAAACCCATAAGCCTTCACTAGAATCATTTGGATGATTTCAGCTCTGGATTCCAAATCTCGACTGAACTAAAGGTAAAAGGCAGCTGTTAACTTGAAAACTACCACTATTCAATTGATAATAAGAGATTACTACTTAACTTCTGAGAATGAAACAAAACCCTACTCAAGGTATGTTTTTTTTGAAGAGGTAACAACATTCTAACATGCCCACACACAATATAGGACTTTTATAGAGGGTTATGCTATACATTTCTCAGTGTGCTTATTATTAAGTCCTGAAATTTATGTTTTCCCCAACTCAAAGCCTACTTGGCAACTGAGAATTTTGTCCAAATTTGACAAATGTTTTACACCACTTTCCTGAGTCAACCCTTAGTTCAGCATTGGGACTGGCAAAAAATAAACTATAATCTGTGTTAGATACATTAATACAGTGGAATTTCAGTTAAAACATAGTAGTATACTTTCTGTTGTGTGAAAATCTTGTGTAGAAATTTCTCCACTAAGTGCTTTTGCCTGAGGTCTGAGGCTCAGAGCCATGTTTGTGGGGCCTCAGGGTTGTGCTGTCAAACAGGCTGTAAACCATTAAGTGTGAACATGTCATTAACTACACTGCACAAGTACACGAAATGAACTGACAAAGAGGCAGGAGAAATAATTAGGTTTAATTATTAATTAGGTTGTACTTGAGTAATATGATTGTGACGTAACAGCACTCTTACTTACTTTATTTTTTGGCACTTCACACCTCTGAGTCTCACTGTTGGTTACAGTTGACCTTTTGGAGACATTTGAAGGTGTTTTGTGTGTGTGTGTAAAACATATATTCTAATGGTTTAATGATTTGTCAGTTAAACTGCAGAGTGCTGGCTCAATGCCTAGTTTCTGTCAGTCTCTTCTTCATGTTGTTTCAGTAACATTAAGCACACATCAGAGCGGTGATGATAAAGGGAGCATCAGGGAAATGGTTGGGCTCAATTGAAAGCTGCTGTGGTTGTTCTGTAGGTGTGGTCTGATTATTACTGTTGTTTGAATTTGGGGATGTAGAAGAACTCATTGAAAACACAGTCACAAGTTGCCTAATGTGATGATTGAAAAATGAACAAGAAACATATCAACTTTTCACAAGAGATGGTCTGAAAGGGATGTTTTAATATTTGACTTTTGCCTTGCTGTTGTGACCAATAACTGATTTGCTAATATCTAAAGTAAAGTTTTAAAATCAATAACACTGCCCACAAACTGAAGTAAAGTTGTGTACTTGTCAGAGCTGTGAGCGGCTGCCGTCAGAGCTCTTTAGCTTGGTTTTGGTCCACCTTAGCTGGAGGATTTGACCTATTTGAATGTTGGGTTGATAGGAGAAACCGGAGTTCCCAGAGGGAACCCACCCAAACATTAGAAAGAAACATGCCAATTTCACACAGAAAGCCCTGGGAGTTGAACCTGGAACCTTATTGCTAGGAGGCAAGAGTGCTAGCTACTCAGCCACTGTGCTGCCGTGTGTAACTTATAGGACAATATATGTAGATTGTGTAAACACTTCCTTCCTTTCAATTTTAATTGACTGTCTGTTTAAGACACAGATGCACAGAAGATAAATTTGGAATGCCAAATAAACACACAGACTGGAGCAGCTTGGATAAATATTGGTTCTAAAAACTAAGATTTTTCCAACATTGGACAAAAAATATATCCAATACCATGATACTGATAATTAGCACTGACATATGGTCCATCCTTTTTTATGGAAAGTGTTGGTCTTTTGCTTAGCCTCAAACCTACAGGCGATACACTTGACAAGCTTATTATTCTTTTATTTATTGCATTCTTTCACTGTAACATTACCTTAGCTCAGAGCAATGAGCTTTTGCCTTAACAGCAAACAGTGACATAAAATCAGTGTTCCCTGTGGATTTCCCATGGTCCCATACAATACAATGTCCCTGCCCCATTTACAACAAAGCTGTGTTCTTTACCAGTGAGGTCATTTAGCTGCTGCATATAGAGCATAATGCTGCCATATCCCTGACATACTGACTCGACTTAAAGCTAATGGGACTAAAGCTGAGGAAAACAACTAATACCTCAAGAGGCATACTCTATCTTCCATACAATACAATAAAGAGAGGATTTAAGCTAGAGTTAAACATGATAAGTCAAGTTTAAGGTAAATAGTTAGCATGTACTAACTAGGTATGAGGTTATTTAGGCAATTGTTGACTTCCTATAGATTCTATTATGCAAAATTAACTCTTGTTAACATTAACTTAACTTTTACTTTTAGATCAATAAAGATCTGAAATTCCAGGGCTGAAATTATCCAAAAGATTCTAGTAAAGGTGTATGGAGTTTAAAAACACAGTGGGGCACTTTCTGTATTACCACATGACATCACAAGAACTGATTTACCTCAGGAGTCATATAGAGTACTGTAATGGGGGGCTTTATGCTAGCTCATGATGAATGATGAATACTGGTTAAGGAAGATAAATAGTTACAGTATGTCCCAACTGTGTTTTGGGTCATTTTGCCATTGCACATAGCACAATGTCGCCATATCCCAAATGTATTGACTTAACTTAGAGCTAACACTAAAGAAAACCAACTGCCTACCTCTAGAGCTATACAATACTATAATGGGGGGATTTACGGAAGCTCTTAAACATGAAAAATAGTGGTTACTGTAAATAGTTAAAGCATGTCATGACTCTGTTTAGGGAGTGGAGCTGTTATGGGAATGAAACTCATATACAAAAGAAAATAAGATGAAGATGTTCCCGTTTGGCATAAGTTCAGAGTGTGGGTTTGTCTTTATAATAGATCAGAGGACCACAGGCTTTCACAGACTGTACTTATGTACATGCCTGGAGGTACACACAGTGAGAACTGAAGCTGTTTAAACAAATGTTAGATAATATGACATGATAATAGACATCCCAGGATTATATGCACTTTAAAATGACAGCAGAAAACATGAGCTCTATTTATATTTTTCAATAACTTAAAATAATTTTTTCAATACACATTTTAAAAATATATATATTGGCATCAGTATCAGAACAGAAAAAGATAGATTGAAAAATATAAAGACAATGTCTTTACAATGACCGGGCCATCATAATAATTCTGTATCATCATTCACAACCTTTTCTCTCAGCACCTTAAAATCATCATCCATTATGAAAATCATCATTCAGTGAATTCACTCCAGAACATCACACTCTCTCTAGACCCACATCAGTCCACATAATAGGCACAAGTTTGGTTTGGGAGAAGCCATTGTTTTAGATGATTGTTAAACATTTATTTGTGTTGTTGTTTGTTTTTTTTATTTTTATTTTTTTTTTTTTTTACAATTTTCAGATTGTTTAGGCCCTACCATGGCAACAGCTATATACAATATGTATGTCCATATCTTAGCATGTGTGTAAATTTTTCACATTTTATTCCTCATGAACAAACTGTGCTTCCATGAGACGAGAGCCACACATGTTCTCCTCTAAGGTCATGGACACGAAGCTTCAGACTGATTTAAGAGAAGCTTTAAACCATACACCAGGAGCCCATCTGCACACGGGACACACAGCCCTGAGAACGCGTGGTTTATGTCCCTGTATGTGAAACGTCCAATGGAATAACAGACAGATGAAATATAACAGAGATTAACTCAAGATGGACGATATGTCTGTAGCAGAGGTGTTAGAAAAGCCAAATAGTGCACAAAATATCTGCGAAATGTCATAAGTCTGTCTTAACATATAATTTAGAGACCAATAGTTCAGTTTTGGATTACAGCTCAGCAACAGTGTTATGAAGCTTGGGAGCAAAAACTGAAAAAGAACAATCCTCATATTTTATACATCTGAACCCCCAGAGATGACAGTGCATACTTTTAAACTGTGCCCTAAGTTTATTATTGACAGTTTGGAAAGTTTAGATCTTGATTCAGTCAAAGTTTAATTAATTGCAGAGGATACTCAATAATCGTTGTTATAATTACTGTTGCAATGACACCCTGTCAGTAGAGTAAAACTAACCTGTCTCACAAAGGTCAAAAGTACATAGCAGTCATATGTATTACTACTCCTAGTGATTAGTAGAGTTTCAAGCCACAAAACTACTGCAATAGCTTTCAGCAGTTGTAAGCTATAAAAGGTCTCTATAGCAGCACTGACTTCAAAAAGCAGGTGCCTTCTTGCATTTTTACATGGCAAAGCTCCACCGGCTCCAGAGTCCATCAATATCCATGAATAATCCAACCCTGGAGAACAGCGCGGTAAGCAGCTGTATAAAGAGGCCTGGAATACAACAACATTTACATAGGTACCATTCAACCCCATTCTGCGGATATGATGATGTTGGTCAAATAGACTAAGTATAAACTATTGTAAGTATGAAGAACTATGTGGCAAGACCCAAACAAGAGTAGACATTACACAACACACTTATTTAAATGTCAGGTAGGTTGGGCCATATGCCAGAAAATCATGGTTTTATTAGAGCCAGATCATGATTTTTATCATGATTCATGTAAACTTAATATCTTTATATTGTCTTGAAGAGATAAGTCATCTGCTAAAAGTTCACGCTTCACTGCAATCGGTTGAATCTACCGGTCACATGACCAAGGTTGACCAATAAGGGGAGTGGTTGAGAAAAAAATTCTTTATTTGAGCACTGAACTGCATTCAAGAGAAATTCTGCAATTTTTCCAAAAAAGCAGATGGTTATAGGTCACATTATAGCTCACAATTTGATTTTTATCAGCATATCCCCTATGCCTAATGTCAGGATTTGTAAATTAATGTAAAAATGTTTAACTATTTGTATATGTATGCATAATTCTGTGTATATATGAGTGGGTATGAGGCTGGGTACATCAAGATGTGAAACTGAATATGTGCTTATGTAAGTGTATACAAGAGCATGTGTGAAAATAACGTATGTGATGTACATATTATATTACATGTGCAGATATGTTATTAATATATCTTAAGGACACTCACAATAAACATATGAAACATAAGAAACCTGCCAGGATTATATAAGGCTCTGAGCCACATTGAACAAATCCACTAAGGAATTAAACAGGCAGTTTACAGGACAAAACTTTTGTTTATTTATTTTTATTTATTTATTTGATTGGGACAGAGCATGTTAATAGACAAAAATGACAACATGAATGTAAACACACCAGATTGTAGCCTAAGGCTAATTTCCATCCGTTGTCCCAAGGGTTAGGGTCACAGGGGTTCAACAATCAGATCTATCTCCATGGAGACAAACAAGTTACAGGTCAGATCTGTGGAAAGGTGATCTTACTCACAGGAAGAATGCATCTTTTTCAAGGTGTTTTCTTTGCACTAAAAACACCTGCTAATAGAATGAAGGTTCACAATCCTGATGGCCTTTCAAATGCCAGTCCATTTATAAACAACCCATTATCTATCTAGCAAAGGCCATAGAATATTATTTTAATTTTTTCAACACCCCATTACTTAATCAGGCATCACTTGCTGACAACAAAAGATAGTAGTTTTTACAGTAAATCCAAATCGAGGCCCAGCCATTCATACCAGCCTAAATCATTATAATCGTATGAATTCAGTAGGAGCACATATAGACAGGAAGAAGAGGTGACTGAGCAGCAATGCTGCCTATAATCCTGGGGCTCAGTAGTCCTCCAGTGATGTCCCATAGTGCACTGCAGCAGTTGCGTGCCAAAATGTGGCGCAGGGCCCTGGGCAGAGCTTAAAGAAAATCCCTCCCTGAATACAACAACAGGCAGGATTAGACAGGGCAGGTCAAAGACAATCAGACACATATAGTTTTAAAGCGCACATGCATCTCTTCATTAGAAAGAACCAATTATAACTGTCACACTTCAATCAAAAGTGCTTATTTCAACTGTTCAAGCACATGCTGTGAGTATGTATAGAATATTCATATCTTTTGTAACAACAACAACAAAGTATGTTATGCTGCTAACCTTGATGTATATGTTAAGAAACATGTTTGAACAGAATCCTGATTTTAAAACTTAACCCTCCACCACTTTTCTGGTGGAGGGTCTATCACCTGCTTGTCCAGTTTTGCCTTGAATGTGTCACAGTATGAAGTAGATTAAACCTATCATCTCAATGGTGACAAGCAGGAGACCAGGTCAATTTACAGACCAGATCTATGGGGTTGCAATCCCAGGCACAATCAGAATGCATGTTTTTCAAGGTAGCATTTTTATCATCACGGCACATTAACAAATGCAGGAATGCAGGAGTTAAATGCCATACTGTGGAATATTCCAGCAAAGTGCTGGCATCTCCATGCAAGAAGGTGACAGAGCCCTCATCCAAAAAGTTATACAGTGTAGCCCAAATTAAATGCACTGTAAATAGTAAGTTATTTATAAAGTTAAATCTATGTTCCACTATACCAGGTCTATGAGGAGCTTAATCCAGGCTTTCACCTCCGTTAAGCACAAGAGGGAGGATCAAAGTGTCGGAAAAGTGCCTGTGCCACAGATTTCCTCGATGCATTGATCCACACACGACTAAATTCAGCTGGAGGTGAATTATTCATGTAGGAGAACATGCCCAGGAGGCCCCCATCCTGCCCTGATCACTATTGTCTCCACACACAGTCAGAGGGGGAGACAGAGGAGCTGCAGTGAAAGAAATCATCTAGGTGCACTTAAAATGTTGAGTTTATACAATTTAAAACACTGGAGTAAGCACTGCAGTTAAATGAGGCATAATCATGATTTGAATTATTTTGTCTGTGCTAGCACTTTAGGGTGCTACAATGTGAGAAAATTACACCACATGTGATGACTATGATGAACGCTGTACCGGAGCTGAGTATCACACTGTAAATACAATTAAACTTTGTCTGGAACACTTTTAGAGGGCAATCACATACACATACACACACACACACCACATCAAAATAAGGACTAAACCCAGTAAGTCCAGAACGAAAGCAGGACTAGACCAGGACTAGAACATGACCAGACCTACATCTGGATTAATCTGGAATCAAACCATGACCAACAATTAGACAATTAGTGACTGTGAATCTTAATGGACAATTGTGAATTAAATATATGGAGTAGTTTTAACAGTACAATATAACAGTACTTTGACAAACTGGGCACTGTCAAGGGACCCCACGTCACATTGCTGGGATTTCTTTCAACAAAAATTGCTCATTACATTGACAAGAAACCAAATATTATGTCAATATATGTCATTTTAGATTCAGGTAGGAGTATTAGAGCAATATATTTACGTCACTGTCAATGAGCTCTTCCTGTATCCTTTTGCATACTGTCTTGCTTTTGTTGTATCACACCATATACTCTAAAGCTATGCATACATTACTAACATTTTAAATATGTAACATGGCTTTACCAGCTGAGTGTTAAGCGTTCATCACTGTCAGACCACTGTTAATGACCTTTAACCAGTCTCACAGACCAGTGGTATTTACGGACACGCACAGACTGAGGTCCATGTGAGACATTTTACGTTGATGTACCAAAGATGAGTAATTACAGTTAACACGGTCAGAGGGCAGGACAAGTACAACAGTGTTTATGAAGCAATCATCATGACAATATTCAGTTAGCCTACTGTTAAACCAATTTTAAGATCACTATAGACTAATTATTTAAAGGTCCTATAGTACATTTCATTCACACATATTTGAGTAACCCTTCATTATAAATTCGTCTATATCTCCAAAAATGCTCAAAATGCTCTGTTACACCTTGTGATGTCATGAAGCTGTCATTTAGAGAGTGGAAATTCTTGCGCTGAAATCCTCCAAATGATTCTAGTGAAGGTGTATGGAGTTTAGAAACACAGCGGAGCACCTCCTGTATTACCACATGACATCACAAGGTGTTTTCTGTTGGAGACAAGGACTCACCCTAAATATGCAGGGTTTCTGTGAATAAAACACAACTCCAAATACTATGTCTTTGATGGGGAAACAACATTCGAACATAGATTAGAAAATAGCATAATATGGGCCCTTTAGGAGTGACCCAGCAGCTTATTGGGTAGTTTTCCACAGCTCGTTTTTACACAGTTTTTTTTTTGTTTGTTAAGGTTGTAATGTATCTTTATAGGCGTTTTGCACTGCTGCCAAAAAACATAATGGGTTACCATGGTAATTGACTTTTTTGATGTTATATCCTGAGCTCTATGCTTGATTAAGCATTTGCACTCTTATACTATCGATTTAGTCCTAGTTCAGTTTCAGGTTAGTTAGGTTTAGGTTTAGGTTAGATAAGTTTGATCACAGACATGGACTAGTCACAAAGCAATGATTGAAATGACCAGAAATCTCCGATCACTAGGGCAATGTGAGGTTTATGTCCATTTAATGTTCATTCAGCAAGATTTTATGACGAGAGCCACAAGATGTTTACAAGAAGAACATCTGATTGAATTACAATACGGCAGCAGCTTACGTGACATAACAGAGAGTTCTTGATTTGATCAGAAAATGTGTTTGTGCATCTCCACATGGCTCAAAGATGTTCAGTATTTTCTCACTTTTTTCCATGCATACTGTATGTGTTTAGGTTATACAATTGCACTATATTGTACAGCTCAACAGTGATTAATACAGGTCACTCAAAGAAGCAATGGGTCTCTATTAAAGGGCCCATTTTAAGCTATTTTTTGATCTCTGTTATAATGTTGTTTCCTCATCACAAACATACCTGGAGTTGTGTTTTGTTTCATTCACTGATGTTTAACACACAAATGCTGCACTTTTAGGCTGATGTCTTCTCCCAAACAAATTTTTAAACTCCATACACCTTCACTAGAATCATCTGGTTGATTTCAGCCCTGGAATGGCCAATCTCCACTGAACTAACGGTAGCTGTTAACTTGAAAACTACTAATTGATGACATCACAAGGTTGGAAAGCGCATTTTGAGTAGACAGACTAACAATAGGATTACTCAACAAAACACAATAGGATTACTCAACAAAAAACAACTCTAGGTATGTTTTTGGGGAAGTATACACATTCTAATAAGGCTTAAAGCTCACAAGAGTGAAAATGAATTAAGAATTTAATTGTATTTGCGTGAATATCAGTAAAATTGGAATATTTCTATTCGCAAGTTAACATTTTTATAACTCCAAAGAAATATGACCTACTTTTGGGGCCTGACCTCTGAATTGCAATGTCAGATATAACTAAAATACCAGCTCACAAATCTGAAGAGGCAGCATCAGAACATGACCATCTGGTGATCCATCTTTAGACTGTCCACAATGGGAGAGCTTTAATAAATCAATCGACCAGTGAGGCCTCTGTGCACTGGTCTCACAAAGCAGCGTGCATTTAAAGCAGGACGAGAGGCAGACACAGGAAGGGCCCATATGAAGAGGCTATAAGAATGTCTGCTGTGGAGTGGGGATGTCAAGATTAATGAATTATACAGTGATAATACTCTAAATGTCACACTATATTTGTGTATCTGTCTTTTGAGGGAATTACAATTATTTGAAGGTATGCTTTGTAACTTTACTCGTGGAGAGATTGCCACTTGCTTATCTCTGTGGGGATGTTATTACTTTGTTTAAAATATTCCACAGTACGAGGCGCCACTGGGTCAAGTCAGAGATCAGGTCTGTGGAGAGGTGAGAACGCTTACTGTAAAAATGCAGATTCTTGACAGGTAATTTTAAGCAACAAAAAAATCTGTAACGGAATAAATGCTAGATATATACTGTATGTTTAATGCCATACTGTGGAGCATTCCAGCGCAGCAATTCATGGGTTTCAAACTATGACAAGTGTCCATTGTGGTCATAGCAATTAAGCAATTCAATGAATTCTGAATAAGGAAAGGTCCTCACACAATCCTTAAAATCAGGAAGGAACTGTTTGTCTGAAATCCATGAATCACATCTTTCTATGGGAATGGGCGTTCCCAGGCCAGTCTCTCGGTTGACCTGGGAATCCCTTGGGGTCCCACCAGAGGAGGAAGCTGGAGGAAGTGTCTAGGGTGAAGGAAGTCTGGGAATCCTTGCTTAGACTGCTGCCTCTGTGACCTGGCACTAGATATGCAGAAGAATGAATGGACAGTGCATTCAAGTTTTCAGTAATTACTTAGTGTGAAATAAAAATTGGTATAAAAATCACAACAATCTGTGGTCCCTGTAGACTGCTGTTGTTTGAATGCCTACAATGTGAGTATAGTAAAGAGAATTTGGACAGAAAAAAACACAGCACAGGAAACTCAACACTGATGCAATTATCCTACTCCTGCTCCGAGGGAACAGATAGAGATTGATTATCAGGTTTATGGACCAATAAAGCAGGCCAAGTCTGTGTCCTCCGATCCTGGTTAAAACGACATTACAGCGCATGCTGTAGAGGTAAATGGGGTCACCTCAGGAAAAATGTAAACAAATACTGTCCCTGTTTCTTGTAAATAAATATACTACCGGTATCCAAATATGGGATCCTACATAGGAATTCCCACTGTTCAAGCTTCCATAACACCCATGCAGTCCACATGTTACTAGCTTTGTCAATGAATAAGAATTTGTAAATTGTTTACACCCTACAAGACATGGATTGATTACTGACTAAAGCTGCAAAAAAAATAAAACATGCTAATAGGCCAATCATTCAGCCAGTCTCTTCTAACCATGGCTTAAGATCAGTAGAAAAGTCCCACTGCATTTCAATGGTTGCTCACTGTTCTTGACAAGTTGACTTACTGGCACTTCACTTTATTACCAACATCTTTGTTGGTTTAGATTTTCCTTTGTATTTTGCCAAATTAAATTAACCACAGTGTGGCTGAGCCAGATCTACTTTCTACCTCATATGAACTCAAAAAGAATTCACACAGCCAAACTGAACAAAATTTGGTTGCATGCTCACTTTAAATTGCCCATATTTAAATAATATGACTGTAAAGTGTAAAAAATTTAAATAGCAGTTTTTTGTTTGTTTGTCTGAGATGTACAACATTAGAATAGGTCTATTGAGTAAATAGTGTGTTTAAAATTAAAAACTATAAAATAAAATTAATATATAAAAACAAACATGTGTGTAATCTTTGAAACAAGTGATTACTACACTGTCATGATATGTACAGGTTCATTTAGCACATTTCATCTGAATATTGTCATCAGGATATTCCAGAAAGATTTTTGTGACCCATTTTCACCAATATTGACCAAGCCTAAATAGTGACCATTCTTTTTATACTCCAGACATATTTTTTACAAAGTAGAATCCTAAAACCAAAAAAAACACAAAAACAAACAGACTTAACTTGGAATCTAAATGAGTTCAGAGCATTTTAGATCATCCACAAACAGTCGTGTTTAATTTGGCACCTGTCCCACATGCCAATCCTCCCCCTGCGCTGAAACGCCCAAAAAAGGACACGAGGGGAGGGGGCTCTGCTACATCAGGGGGGCATGACTGGACAGGATATCCCGTTTCTCACACACATTCAGCGTCAGTGACTCAGTGCATTCTCCACACAAGCGCATTGGTCATAGTGGAAATGGGGGAGCAGACAGTTAAAATGCCTGCCGGTTTAAATCACCACCACAATGAGGAGTAGCTAGCCGGTCATTTGGCAAAGTATCCGATCGGTAGCAAGCCAAAGGGAGTACAGTCTGTATGGGTCAGACAGGGACGCTCTCTCCTCTATTGGATTAATAAGCAAAACACAAGAGAAATGGAAAGATTATTAGCCTTGGCTATAAACTCTGTGACCACCTGCATTAGATAACTACATGCAAATCTATGTTTGTTGTATCTGTTCCTATCAAATAAACAAGATGGAATTTGATTTGATGGATTTTTTTTCATACTTTTATCCAATATTGATTCACAATTTTTTGGAAAAAAGGAACAAAATGCATGTGTATATTATTATTATGTGTACTGTTAAATGATGATTGCGTAAACATAAAGCCAATATCAGCAAATATATGGAAGGTGGAAAATCCCTCACGCTATAGCACCAATTTACTGTCCATTCCAAGGAAAATGTATAACTCTATGACTATAAAGCCAAATATGACCAGACCGAACAATGTGAAGCAGTCAGTGGGATTTCCCAACAGAGGGTGATAAAGATGGATTCTGGTAACTTGCACTGACGCAGGCTGAGGGGCGACTGGGAGGTTATGGCTCAATTATCACTGGGATGTTGCTCATACAAAACATGTGTGAAAAATGTGTGATTTGTGTCATGTCTGGCACTTTTCCCACAAAAAGATTTACGAGTCTTCTATCTCTAATAAATACAGTTTAGTGTCACTGATGGATAAAATGTCCCAGCTAGGGTTTAAGGAGGGAAAAGGGGACTTGGTTTGTAGAGATATTTGTTCATCTGCTTTCTAGTTTTATCACTGATTACTGATCTCTGAATCTAGGCAAAATTTTGTAATACAGTTAACATATCTTCAACCAATTATTCCACACATGCAAACTCAAATACAGAAAGATTGTTTGCCTATCCCAAAAACTGAACCAACAGTATCTATACAAACCAGTCTGCCACTATCTGACTTATATATTCTATTGCTTACATAATATGACTTTCATTTGTATGCTATTTGGCTATCTGTTCCATCTTTATTTCAAAAAATAAAATGCAAAATGACCAGGTCCTGCATGTAAATATGTTAAATGACCAGTGTTAAATACCTTCATTGTTTTACTAAAGAGATGTACCATTGCAGGATGCACTCAATGACCTTTTAAGAACTGTGAGCGGATAGTGGCACAGTGAATTATGACAACTGAAAACTGATATGCTAAATAAACTGTGAAAATGACCTATTGATCACATCCTCAATATAATGTAATATTTGAACAACTTCTTGTGTTCTTGTAGACTGGTAGAATCAATGAATGAATGACGCAACCCTTAAACTCTCCATAGACAGTGTAAATTGGAGTGACCATTGATAAAGTCTAGTGTTAGGCAGACTCTTTAGAGACATGCCCAGACTCAGTGGCATCAGCTCAATGACATCACCATTATGAGGCAGAGAAGTAAAGACCAGAATAGTAACTAATGCTGCAATAAGCAAAGGAGACCAGGAAACTAATGACATCAAAATTTAAAAAGCATTGCGTCAAAATTGCACATTCACTTAATTAATTAAAGGGTCCATATAACACTATTTTCTGATCTGTGTTATAATGTTGTTTCCTCATCACAAACATACCTGGAGTTACATTATGTTTCATTCATATGTTTAACACACAAACCCTGCATATTTAGGCTGAGCTCTTCTCTGAAACTGAAAACACTGTTCCACCTTGTGATGTCCTGTAGTATTACAGGAAGTGCTTCCACTGTTTTTAAACTCACCACAATCATTTCAATGATGTCAGCCCTAGTATTGCCAGTCTCTGCTGAACTTAAGGTAAAAGGTAACTGTTAACTACAGGACATCACAAGGTGGAACAGAGCATTTTCAAAGCTTTGCAGATGTAGACAGACTAATGATAAAGGAAACAAAAATAGAAACGAAACACAACTCCAAGTATGTTTTTCATGAGGTGACAACATTCTAACATGGTTTAAAGCTCACAAGAGGAAATGTGGTGTAATATAAGATCTTTAAATCAAGTACAGATTATATGTATACAAGATGTCACTATTGAAGGTATAACAATTAAACTTAAAAATGTTGCCAGTCAAATTGTGTGTTTGAATAAGACATCCTAGACATCCATGTTTTCATACCATTGCCAAGTCATTCATCATGACACACTCCATTCATATAGTAGGTCAGGAAGTTGATCCTTCAGTCAATCTTTCCTCATTTCAATCTAATTAGAAGATACACCTACAGTTCACAAACGCAAACAGTTTTACATCGACAACTAGCTACACCAATGTAATTGCCACTCCACCCTGGCCATTATCTTTACTATTAAATTGGATTACATACATACTGGTGGAGCCATGGTACAGGGCAATCTTCCAATATGTTCTTAAGCTATGACACCATGTACTGGAATAGCGTAATAAGTATATAGAGAGTCCTTTGCTATGGATTAATATACATATTTTTCTTGTATCTGCAGGCTACACATATTTGGGTCCTTTATTAATTTGAATGCTGTTTTACTGCAGTTTTATGCTTGGTTTACCTTACCAGTCTATTGTTAATTTGAGGTAGGAAATGTACCTTTTGGCTTAAGATTCTGACTCTAGAAATCTTAATGTTTGGTATTTGGTACTTAGTATAGGTATGCAAAGTTTAAGGTTAGGTACACAACTTTCTAGGTTAAGTATACAACTGTAGGCTGAATTGCTTGCTAATTGTTGCAGTCTATACATTTACTTGCCTCTCAGTTTCATCAATATTGCAAGACACTGTTTAGTCGTTACAGATTTAGAACTCACCTTCTCTTGTACTCATCCCTCTCCCTCTTGACTTTGGCCAGGACGTTGTACAGAGCCCTCACTTCAGGCGTAATGGTGTCTATCTGGACCCCTACTCCATCCGGATGTGTCCACGTTACCCCGGGCCCGTGCACCGTCTCGAACCGCTCCCCTTGCCTCCGGACGTGGGTAAAACTCCATATGGTACCGGGCATCCGGGACTCTGGCCCATCCGTTTGCACCGCCACATCCCGCGCGTAAAGTGCCCGGTACTGCTGCCTGTGCTGAGCCTGCTGTAGCTGTGTCTCCAAAAGTTTATTTCGTCTTTCCAGTTCATGAACTTTGGCAAGAAAGCAGCGAAATCGCAAGTTTAGAGTTTTCAGAACGTGAATATTGGAGCCCAAGTCGTTCCTCAAGGCGCTGGTCACTGCCTGCGAGTGTGAGCCACCGGGCAGAGTGCATACCGGAGCAGGTGCACCAGTGTCCGGATAGAAAAGCGCATTCATGTCGGAAGAAAACATCCCAAAAATAACCCAACTCAAACTTATCTATGCAGCGCAATTCTCATATCACTGCTCCTGCTTACAATGCTGAAAAATGAGGCGAGGTTACCATCTCTGTCCCATGCTGTGTCACTGTCACATTGTAGCATTAAAATTTCGCAAAATTACAAAAATCCCTTACGGTCCAAAAAGAGGCGACATCATCTAAAAGCGCCAGGAGTTTGACGCAGCCCGCAGTGATGAGTAGCAGCGTCTGTGCTCCTCAAACACCTCATCTCTCTAGTCCTGCTTTATTTGGACGCTATATGTTGAAGCTACACCTCTTCATATAGGCGACACCTCACGTAAACATGGCTTCGTTATCCTCTTCTAGCGTGGTGCCTTGTGTATGGTCCCATGTGCCGCGGTGGTATGGCAGGATGCAGTAGCGCACAGCCCGGCCCCTCTCTCTCCTCTCCGCTGCTGCTCTTGGGTTGGTGCTAGTGGTGCACGACTCGGATCATGTTGCGAAGTGCTAAACTCGGCACTATCACCTCTCCAGGCCCCGCCCTCCTTCTCCTGCCTGTCTATCTCTCCAGGGAAATCCAGTCAATGTACCCAACACATCCGCCTGCCATTAGTTACTGGTTAGTAGGCTACATGATTAAATCAAGTCAACCACTGTAACCAACAACACAATCTAGGACAGTTAAACAAATTACATCTTATAATACAATAAGCGCAATGACTTAATAAGTTTAATAATTTATATTATTAGTGTATTAAAACGTTGCCTATTAGACATATTATCCTATTTTCTCTCATTTTTAAATAACAGATGTACTATTGCCTATTTAAATGTTTGGTCTGGAAATCTATCTGTTTAGGCTTAGGTCTGCACACTGTTTCTCCAAAGCAGCAATCTTAATCCGGTTCTGTAATAAAGTAATGATAAAGCAATAACCAAACACCTAGGATAGCCAATAAGGAAAAAAAAAAGTTTTAGACATATTTCTTCAATAAAATTCTCTAAACAGTATAGCAACTGCTGACTGTTAATTATTAATGTTTTTCTTGGCTAAAAATCTTGAGTTCACAACTGTCTCAGAAAAAGTACAGCCCAGGAGCCTGTTGATTCAATGAATTCCAATAATTTGCTGCCCTCTTGTGGTTAATCTGAGAATCTGAGGAATAGGCTAGTAGTCTGAGAGTCTAAAAACAATCTTCGGTGTAAGAATTTAAAGCGTTTGTTTTAGTACTACAAGATAACATAATAGTGCTATAATGCTTTGCCTTGGCTATATATATATATATATATATATATATATATATATATATATATATATATATATATATATATATATATATATATATTATTTTTTTTTTTTTTTTTTTTTTTTTTTTTTTTTTTTTATTTCAGGCAGAACTGGGACAGCACATCTACCAGAAACATTTGGGGTCCTTCGGTTTCACGTGTGCTGCTGTAGCATCGTGAGGGAAAGCCATGCCGAAATCAAAGAGGGATAAGAAAAGTAAGTAATAAACAATATCATATTGACTTATATACGTATTTGGTCATGTTTAGGGTATGCGATAGACTGATTCACCTAAAATGTGTTCGTAACATTTGAAAAGATTTGAAACGTGCGAGAAGCTAGCGTTAGCCAAATTTGCTGGTTGTCATCCATTACTTTTTCATATAGCTAATTAAATGTGTTTTTTCCCCCCCTAGTTTCTTTAACAAAAACAGCCAAGAAGGGTCTGGAGTTAAAACAGAAGCTTATAGAAGAGGTAAGTTACAATTCCATTAATATCAATGTCAATGAAAGTACAAGGTTGTGTGTGTGACAAGCACTATGATTGCAATTATTTATTACACATTTATTATTTATTTAATTTTGCAGCTAAGAAAATGTGCAGATACATACAGAAACCTCTTCATATTTTCTGTTGCCAATATGAGAAATAACAAATTAAAAGACGTGCGAACAGCGTGGAAGCACAGCAGGTAAATGGCACAGTAGACTAGAATCTTATTCTTTCTCAGTTTCTTTACAAATAGATGTTTTAACCCGCTCCTAAATGTCATTTTATACAGGTTCTTCTTTGGCAAAAACAAAGTAATGATGGTTGCTCTGGGCAAAAGAGATACAGATGAGTATAAAGATAATTTGCATAAGGTAAGTTCATCCAAACATTTTCCCAAGTGTAGTTGTATTTTAATACTGATAAATCTAAAACTATTATCTCATTATCATTATGACATCTCAGGTGACAAAGCATTTACGAGGAGAAGTGGGTGTGCTATTCACAAATAAAACTAAAGAAGAAGTGCAGGAGTAAGTATTAACTTAATCTTCAGTAACAATAAAGCACTTTTAGTTTTTTATTAGTGTTTTTGTTTATCCTTCTCAGGTATTTCAGTCATTTTAAAGAGACAGATTTTGCACGGGCAGGAAACCAAGCTCAGATGGATGTAACTCTTGATGAGGGGCCTCTGGAACAGTTCACTCACTCAATGGAGCCACAGCTAAGACAACTGGGACTCCCCACTGCTCTGAAAAAAGGTATACAAAACATTCTGTTATTGCTTTATTCTTTGCATGAAGTACATATCTCTAATTGTTTTATATTCCAGGGGTGGTGACACTACTGAAGGATCATGAAGTATGCAAAGAGGGGGATGTATTAACGCCAGAGCAAGCACGGATACTGGTAAGCCTATTTGGCGTTACATACTGTTGCGTACTGGACAAGGCATATCTTTAACAAATGTTGTTGTTGTATTAGTAGGTCACTCACCTGGATATCACTATTATTGCTAGATTTGACTAAGATGTCTTGTTTTCATTTTCAGAAACTGTTTGGCATTGAAATGGCTGAGTTTAAGGTGCAGATCAAATGCATGTGGAACTCTGAGACGGGTGAATTTGAGAGCTTTGGTGCAGAGGAAGAGTCAGTTCAGGAGAACGAAGAGGATGATGAGGATGAAGATGATGCAGAGTGAGACCTCTGCAGAGACTGTTATTGTCTGGTTTTGTTTGATCCGCCTGGCCGCTGTTTATGGACATTACATTGAATATGACCAGACTATTCTCTTCCCCTTTCAAAGTTTGTACAAAACTTGCCAATTTACAGTTGAGATAAACTGCTGTTTATCATGAATTTTTTATTTGTACTGATGTGTGGATCAGTAAACAAGTGTTTAAAATGATCTTCTTATAATGTTTTCAATGCTTTCTTTTTTTTCCAAATATTTTTTTCACATTATTTGTCCCCAATTTGTCTTGCCCTTGATGCTCAAGACAAATCTCTCCATTAACAGAGAAATGTGAATAGAATTTCATTAAATTATGTAAATCTCACAAAATAAAGAGGCAGTTCTTCAGAAAATATAGGACTTTATTACTCGTGTCTTGGAAAACACGAATCATTGTAATTAACTATGGTGTAACATTAGTAAAACACATAAGTGTTATCAAATCTGGACTTGGTGTTAGTCGTGGGCCCTAGTAGCTCAAGCTTATTCTCTATGGGATTCTTGAATCAAACCCAATAGGTTTTATTGCAATTGTCAAACTTCACAGAATTCACAAACTAGAACTTGCTTGGAATATCTAAAAAAAAAAATCTGTAGGATTTCTTTAATACAGTCTTATTGGCGGTTTATATCACAAGGCTCTAGTTGTGGAGAGTGTCAGCGGAAATAGTTGGGGCACTCATGGGCGACTCTGTTCCAAGCCTCATTAAAAGCAGAGACCACGCGTTCATCCAGAGGTCCCTCTTCAGCTGCGTCCAAGTTCTGCTTCAGCTGCTCCATGTTGGACATCCCAATGATCACGCCATCTCCTAAATCTCCCTGGAATAAAAAAGGCAGGTTCATGTGATTGGGGTATACAATACAAAGGCTTTTTTTTTTTTTTTTTTTTACAAAGACTTGTTAAGACTTTATGGGAGTAATAACATTACTTTGCCCATATTTTTCCAACTAATTTAAATGTACATAAAGACAAGTGCTTACTCCTAAATAACTACTAATTGATAAACTGATGATTGCAATAGTCTTATGGATAGCTCTGACGCATGTAAATGCTACACATTAAAACATTAAAGTACCTTCAGTTTTGAATGGTGGTACATCCATCTCATGGCTGCAGATGTCAGACTTGGTTTGTCTGCTCCATAAACCTCCTCTAAAGTCTTCAGCACCTGAGTTATGGCATCGAACTGACTCTGCTTCCAATATCTGCGCAACGCATAATATTAACTTTTACTTATAATGACAAAAAACAATATTTATATTATTATTTTAGCTATCCCACCTGTCCCTGTACGCTGCTGCCCAACTGTTCCCAAAGAATCGTCCTTCAGGCTGAGAGGCGTCCTTATCTTCATAGTGATATTTACCTGTTAGAAGTCCACCTGACAAGAGATAAGAAAACAATAAATGCAATTCAAATAGTGGCATTGTGGCATTATTATCATCAAATTGACCTCTCCTATACTGTATTCATGTGTGTTACCTGCAAGAGGATTATAAGCATAGAAACTCATGCCAAAGTATCTGAGACATGGAAATAGCTCAGTTTCCACCTGCCTTGTTGTTGCATTGTACATCCCCTAAAATAAATTCAGTAGTTAGTTAGAATGGAGAATAAGTAACATATAAATAAAATGTACCTTGCTATCCTGAAACCTTGCTTAGTAAAAAATTATGCTCAGAGACGTGCTCAGTCTCTGCCCATTTCTCAAACAAAGCTATTCTGAACTATGAGCAGGACTGAGTGACTTAAGCTTGTTTAACTATGATCTTGTTTAACTATGATCTTGTTTTCTTGTGAGTGCAGTTTGGGTCAGATTATGGTAAGCTTTTTCCACCACCCTCCTTTAGTTAACTAATGGATGCAAAAGACATATCTTTAGTTAAACCAACACTGTTTTAGTCAACTATAGTCTTAAAAAACACAACACTCACCTGATACACTGTGGGAACAATCCAGTTGTTGTGTTTACAGATGCTCACAATTTCAGCCACTTCCCAAGAAGCATAGTTCGACAGGCCGAGCTCCTTGAATTTCCCCTTTGAAATGCAGCGTATGTTTAACTTAACATTAAGGAGTTAGATTCTGAACAGCATTAGCTTGTATCTCATTGCAGACAGTTGTTCAAAAATTGTGCACAATAGATTATATATAAATTATGGTAGCAATAACACTATAATGATTTTTAATTGAATATAATGAGAAGAAAATCTCAGAAGTTACATATTTTTGTAAAAGGTAAAGATAAAGTGGATGATGAGGACAATTCTTTTGCTTGCTAAACACTGTATATAATGTAGGTGTAGAGGTGAAGTTGACAGTATTATTTCAGTACATCAGAACTGCAACCGTCTGCTTGTAAATGTCATGTTTGAAGTGGATAGGTTTGTTTTTTGTTTTGCATGCCGTAAACATGAAATAATAAAAAGCTAGATAAAATCTAGATTATCATTTATATTCACACTTGCTGTATGCCTCACCTCTTTGTGCAGGTCATTGCAGGCTCGGAGTGTGTCCTGGATGGGGTTGTTGTGGTCGGGGGCGTGGAGGTAGAACAGGTCCACACAGTCGGCCTGCAGTCTCTGGAGCGACGTCTCCAACTGAGCACGAACACTCTCTGGCTTCAGTGTCTTACCATCCCACGGGTTTGCTTTGGTGGCTAGACTCACTGCACAGGACAAAATGTAAAGTGAATAGTAAATAATGAGTGCACATTACACATATATGAAACGCACATATCACACATAATTGTTATATTCTCAAGAGCAGACTTATAGACATATAGCAAGGAGTTAAAATTGTGTTACTTTGACTTGAAATTTGGACCCAGCTTGCAGATTTAAGATGTTTCAGGATGTCCATTTCTTTTCAAACATTCTATTATTAAACTAGAGGGAAATTCAAAACTTGCATTCGACCAATTCTTCAAGGAAACATTGTGGAACCTGGAGGCACCTCTCAAAAGCTAGCATCTTGGACAGGAGGGTTAATCTGTTATGCAAGTTGTGTTGTATTTACGTTTATAAATAAGCAAGTAAAAATTTTGTCTAAGTAACTTAATTGGCAATTGACTAGTCCTATATGTTATTATGTGCCTATAGCATAGATTACTAAATTTCCAATACTGAAACTAAAGTTATTGTATATCTGTTATTTTAATAAATCTATGGAGTCAACTAAGTAACAGTCCACTCCCCTGTCAACTTGTAAACCCTGTTTAAGATCCATAGTTGCAGAGACAGATGCTTAATCTACTCCAGTCATTACTCCAGTCAGACACTATGAAAAAATGTGAATGGATCATTAACTGGGTACCCTACTCCTGTGTGGTACAAATGCAGTAATCATACTTAGAGCGAACTCAAATAAGTTCTAAAATTAATAAAATATCAGACTGGACCTGTACACTGCAAATTTCTCTGATCTGGCTAAGATTTTAATTCTTGGGATTTAATTTTAGTCAAGAGATACTTTATTTTAAGATAGATTAAAGTGTTCATATCTTAAATTCTGGCCAAGTTTTTTTTTTTTTTTTTTGCAGTGTATGGAATGATCTCAGAAGTAGCCTGCAGAAACATTCTCAGGTATTATTTTTTTTGTCTAGAATCAGGTGACTTTAGCATAGCACAGCAGTCTTCTGTGTAACTCACCAGTTTTGGGTAGTTTCATGCCTCCGATCACCTCTTCTGACTTGCCGTCCACGTACATGAACGCTGTGTCCACTCGGCTGTGCCCCCTGCCCAGGAAAGCCTGCACCATCTCCCGGCTCTGCTCTGCGTTAGCTCGGCCGCCAAACGCCATCGTCCCCAGTAAAGTGATGGGTCTTTTGGCTGCCTCTTCAGTCGACATGTTTCTAGCCGTGCACACGTTTACGAACACTTGTGGTTTGATGAGCAGATTATTGTTCCTTAGTGTCCAGCGCACAGTTTTTCCTACCCACTGCATGCTACACAACGTGAAGTTCAAAGGGCGACCTCAAGGGAGCGCCTCGATGTTACCTAACCGGAGAAAAACGAAGAACTGTGGTAAGAAACGTGTAACAAATGCGTTTTTTCGTAAAGGTCAAAGTTGAATGATTGTTGGTTGTGACATGTTCCTGTTTGTGCAGATTTGGCAAAGTTTGTTCACCCCCTTTCATGTGGAGAGCAGCCCACATGTTTAGGTTACTTATTTTTAAAGATTGTTGACTCCATGCTTTGTGCACGCTAGAGGGAGGCAAAGTACAGGGAATTTAATGCATTATTACCTCCACGCAGAGCGCTTGTGAGGAAGTTGTAACAAGAAGCCTGGATCTGAGGTGACCCTAACCAAGTTTACTTATTTTATTTTTTTCCAACCTTTTTCTGTCTACACAGTAAATTCAAAAGTGTTAAATTCACGGTGAAAATCCAGATATGTTACAACATAGTCAAGCGTTATTTCAACTTTGACAGTGCTATAGAGTAAAATAAGTAGCTGATGATTCACAGTGTTAACGTGAAACACTTAGAAAATCTATATTTAGAATATTACACTACATCAGTGTTGGACTTTTGTAACGTTTCCAGCGGGTGAGCTACGAGAGAGAAGCCACATTTCACCGTCCGAAGCTAAGCTAACAGCGCAAAGCTAACAGCTAATAGCGTTTGTTTTTCAGCAGAACCTGAACTCATCGAGCCTCAAGTCCAACCACCTGAGCTCTCACATGCCCCGGGTCAGATTACTCAACCTTTTTAGGACACTCCGCAGTTAATTTAATTCATAAAAATACTAAATATATTTGGTCTAATGCTAGTAGTAGTATTGAGTAGTAGTAAGCTAACGAACTTACCTGTGACAGTCAACGCTGCTGTCCTTGATGTCCATGAAAATTGGGTAAACAAATTGTACTAAATTAAGAGTAACGTTACTTAAAAAAAAAAAAAAAAATTCTCAAGTCTAAATAAAAAGTAGAAGTCCAAAAAATGTGTTAAAGTATTTGGGGAAACTACTCCTCATGTAACTTAAGTTAAAAGTAACTGAACAATACATAATTTGTCACTTGAAGTTAATGCATTTGCGAGGATGAACATGAAATAATATTCATGTCTGGTATTTTCACAGTGGGAAGAAAGTACAATATCTCTAAATAGTGATGCAAGTAAATGTATTGGGTCATAATACATTAGGTCATTGTAATCCCTGTGACAGACCTGCCCTACACTCAGTGTATGTAACACGATGATTTAGGACACTTGTGAACTATTTATGAGATATTTATGAGCTATTTCAAGTGATAAATACAAACATGTTGGTGGTAAAATAAGGTCTCCTACGTTTATTTCATTGTTTTTACATGGTTTTAGAGCGCCTTGGGGTCACATTGACCTGAAGATTTTTTTTTTCCCTTCCCGCTCTCTTGGGACGGGTCAGTCAGACCCAAAAACTCTTTTATGTGGTGTGTTGAGGAAGGATATTGTACCAAGTGGAGAATTATTAAAATTATTTCAATTAAAAGGTTTGTAGTATTCTGTAAAAATAAAATATCTTAAGGTATGATGTCTTACCCAATACAATGTCTTAACATGCTATTGACCTTTAGTCAAAAAGAGTAATGATACATTCTTTTTTTTGTGTTTTCTTTAGGGTGAGTGTCTTGCTGCTGGTTCACATGCATCCCCAGCTCCTAAAGGCTACAGTGAAAAGATGAAGGCTCAAGCCATTAACCATCTCATCAGAGATTTGCAGGTATGTCATGAAATGGTTAAATTTCAAACTGAAATGTAACCTCACCAATAATTTCAGAATTGATTAATTGAATTATATATGTGCTAAGTAGTGGTAATTGGAATTTGAAATGGAATTTTGTGGTGGTTTTCATTATTTTACATTTGTAAAAGGGATTATGAACTAGAATGACTACAGCATTTACACTGTATTTAGTGAAGAAAGAGTTATTATTGAATAGTGTAACATGAAGAACACTCTACACTATTTCTACTTCAAGTGTTAAAACATAGCAATATAGAGTTATTAGTTTTTCACTATACACTAGTGTAAAAAAATCTAATCTTAATCAGTGTTGAGCCTTCTACATTTTGGAAAGTGCAGTTTTAACAAATTTTATTATGGACCTGTGGGGAAGCTGGCCAAAGTGGTCAAAGTAGGAGGCAGATGACACAAAAAAAAGGTGTCTTACGCAGACAAAATTTATTTTAAAAAACAGACTTCTGGGTTTAACCAACAAAAATACAAATAGACAAAAATAAGTAACTCAAAGCAAAACACCAAATACCTACACAGAAGTCTTCCCCTAATTAGTGACACCTGCTTGCCTTTTATACTCCGCCCAGGAGGAAGTACCTCCCCCAGGTGAGTAACAATTCCAGTAAAGCAAAGCAAAAGGTGTCTTTCCAAAATCAAAATGTTAACATAAATTAAGGTGAGTTTAAAATAAGACAAAGGCCCACTTTGTCACACACCCCCCCTCTAAAACCGTTACTCAAAGGGTCACGGGACAGGAAGTTCATCATTTTTACATCCAGGTAACACAATAATTTGAACATACTAAACACTCTTTCCCAATGAGACAGTAGGCTACTTCAAAGTGTCCAAAACTCCTCTTGTATCAAGCCATCTTCTCCAATGACAGTACCTTCTTCTCGAAAAAGTTCAGTTCCATACGGCCCCCAGTCTCACCAGCAGACCATCACCAGTACTGCCACACTTCGAGCTGGTACCTTACCCACAGCGGGTTTCGGGAACTCCAACACTGACCAAAGCTCCTTCAAAGTTGCTCCGATCACTCCAACTGCACACAGCTACAGTTGAGCACCAAGCACTCCAAAGCTCCTGATGACAGCTCCTGGTGGCCAGACGCTGAACTCAAGGCAGCCGTTAGCCGTGACGCTCCACGACTCCTCCAACGTCCTTATAGGGACCTGTGACCACTTTGTCACAGGACCCCATATGACATGGTAAAAATGTTAAAATTAACAATATACAAGTTGAATTAACTCTCTTGAATTTGCTGTGTATTCAAAGGTCCTATATTACACACTGACTCTTGATAAGCCATGTTAAACTGTTGTTACCTCATCAAAACTGTACTTAAAGAGTTGTGTTTTGATTCATTCACATACATTTGAGTAACACTGTACTAGCCTGTCTACATCTCCAAAGCTCAAAATGCTCTGTTCCACCTTCTGATGTCGTGTTGTGGTAGTTTTCAAGTTAACGGGTATATTCTACCTTTAGTTCAGTAGAAACTGGCAATTGTGGGGCTGAAATCATCCGAATGATTTTAGTGAAGGAGTTTGAACTTGAGTTTAAAAACACAGTGGAGCACTTCCTGTATTAGAATACCACAACATCTCAAGGTGAAACAGAGTGTTTTTTGTTAGAGAGAAAAACCCAGCCAAAATATGCAGGGTTTTTGTGTTAAACATGTGTGAATTAATTCCCCTAGAGTCTTTACAATACCGAAGTCAAACATCATATGATACTTTACTGTAACCACAGCTCGGGTAACTCTTTACACATGTTATACTGTCTGCACCTGACAGCTCCTCTCAGCATCGTCTGCACCCCCCTCTGTACGTCTTGTGCAGGCATGGTGGCTGTAAAATGCTGTGTAACTGTATAAAAGCTTAGAAAAAAGATAAGAAATGACATGAAGAGAACATTTATTATGATGTCAATGAACAAATTTTCTGAAGGGGTGGTAGTCTCATAGCAAGAAGGTCTCCAGGCTTGACTGACAATATAATGTAACTTCACACACTGAATGCTAGTTGTTTCTTTAATAGTATAGCATGGCCTTATACATACCATTAGATCCAGTCATATTCTGTAATTAATTCTTATTTTTTTGTAATTGCTACCTGTTCAAGTGAGTATCTAGTTTCAAGATTTAGTGTATCCAATCCTAATCTGCTTCAGCTGGTTATCCATCCATGGCCAGATCATAGTGTGGTACAATGGGCCCAAGTGTAAATCAACTCTGAGGCAACATCATCCTAAATCTCCCTGGAATAAAAAAGGCAGGTTCATCAGGTTAGGGTATACAATACAAAGGCATTTTTTTTTTTTTTTTTAGAAAGACTAATTAAGACTTTATGTTAGAACAACGTAAATTTACATATAAGCATGTGTACATTGCTCTTGGTAAGTGTGCTCATTAATTAATTGCTGAGTGAATTTACTATTCACCAGAATTCATATAAATCATGGAGATTTGTACAATGTAGAAGGGTGCAATAACATTATTTTGCTCATATTTTTTTTCAATTAATTTAAATGTACATAAAAACAAGTGCCTACTGCTAAATCACTACTAACTGATAAACTGATGATTGCAATAGTCTTATGGATAGCTCTGATGCAGATAAATGCTACACATTAAAACATTGAAGTACCTTCAGTTTTGAATGGTGGTACATCCATCTCATGGCTGCAGATGTCAGACTGGGTTTGTCTGCTCTATAAACCTCCTCTAAAGTCTTCAGCACCTGAGTTATGGCCTCGACCTGACTCTGCTTCCAATATCTGCGCAACACATAATATTAACTTTCACTTATAATTACAAAAAAACACAATATTTATATTATTATTTTAGCTATCCCACCTGTCCCTGTACGCTGCTGCCCAACTGTTCCCAAGAAACCCGTTCTTATCTTCATAGTGATATTTACCTGTTAGAAGTCCACCTGACAAGAGATAAGAAAACAATAAATGCAATACAAATAGTGGTATTGTGGAATTATTATCATCAAATTGACCTCTTCTATACAGTATTCATGTGTGTTACCTGCAAGAGGTAAGCATAGAAACTGATGCCAAAGTATCTGAGACATGGAAATAGCTCAGTCTCCACCTGCCTTTTTGTTGCATTGTACATCCCCTAAAATAAATACAGTAGTTGGTTAGAACAGAGAATTTGGGTCATATTATGGTGAGCTTCTTCCACTACCCACCTTTTTTAGTCCATTGTAGTCCTAAAAAATACAACACTCACCTGATACACTGTGGGAACAATCCAGTTGTTGTGTTTACAGATGCTCACAATTTCAGCCACTTCCCAAGAAGCATAGTTCGACAGGCCGAGCTCCTTGAATTTCCCCTTTGAAATGTTTAACTTAACATTAAGCAGTTAGATTCTGAATAGCATTAGCTTGTATCTCATTGCAGACAAACAGTTATTCAAAAAATTGTGCATAATAGATTATATATAAATTATGGTAGCATTAACTCTATAATGATTTTTAATTGAATATAGTGAGAAGAAAAAAAACAAGGAATTGAAAATCTCAGAAGTTACATATTTTTGTAAAAGATAAAGATCAAGTGGATGATGAGGACAATTCTTTTGCTTGCTAAACACTGTACATACTGTAGGTGTAGGGGTGATACTGACAGTATTATTTCAGTACATCAGAACTGCAAGTATCTGCTTGTAAATGTCATCATTAGGAGATCGTTGTTTTTTTTTTTTTGCTTTTGTTTTGCACATCCTAAACATAAAATAATAAAAAGCTAGATGTGCCTCACCTCTTTGTGCAGGTCGTTGCAGGCTCGGAGTGTGTCCTGGATGGGGTTGTTGTGGTCAGGGATGTGGAGGTAGAACAACAAGTAAGAAGTAGCCTACAGAAACATTTTGTTGTCTACAGTCAGGTGACTTCAGCATAGCACAGCAGCCCTTTGTGTAGCTCACCAGTTTTGGGTGGTTTCATGCCTCCGATCACCTCTTCTGCCTTGCCGTCCCCAGAATAGTGTCAGGTCTTTTGGCTGCCTTTTCAGACGACATGTTTCTAGCCGAGCATACGTTTACCTCACACTTGTGGTTTGATGAGCTTTTATTTTTTATTTTTTTAAATACATCTTATTAACACTTCAGAACCCCAGATGCAAACAAACGGGCACCACACAAGATCATCTCAAAACACAACAAATGCACAACAGGAAAAAAAAAAAAAAAAGTTATTGTTTATTAGATCGTATTTTCTTATGTAATGACATTTATTCCTCTAAATTAAGTTAAAATGAATGCTATTGATTGATTTGATAATTCTGTTTGAAATGGGGAGGGAATATGTTCGGTAAATTAATCTGGAGAGACTCTCCATTTTGGTCAATAGTATCCTACCAAAAACTGTTAGATCTCTTCGTGGCCATCTGTTTAAAGTACATTTACATTTTTCAACATTCTCACAGACATTTGCTTTGTCTGAAATATGTTTGTCTCTTGATATACAAGGATTGCAGTGGAGGATCTTTTAAAGCAAATAGCTCGCATTTGTTCAAATTCAATTGTAGGCCTGTGGCTTTAGAAAAGTTAGTAATGATTTGTAGTGCCAAGGAAATATGCTGTTCATCTCTTAAAAAGAGGGTAGTGTCATGAGCAAGCTGATTAACGATGAATGAATTGCCCATGACATTAATTTCAGAAACATCACTATTTTTTTTTTTTTAATTATTAAAATGGCGAGCATTTTTGCAACCATTATGAACAACAAAGGTGAGCTTCCAGAGCCTTGCCTAATACCTCGTTGTTTTCTCAATCTTTTGCAAGTTCCATGACCTAAAGGCACAGTCAGAGCTATTTATATCGTTATAAAGAATACTAATTATCTTCCTTTTTAAAAATGTATCTCCCGTTCCAAATACTTTATAAAAATATAAGGAAATAAAAAAATAAAATTAAACTTCTTTCTTCACTATAATCAACTTTTGATGAGCAGATTGTTGTCCAGCGTACAGTTTTTCCTACCCACTGCATGCTACACAACGTGAAGTTCAAAGGGCGACCTCAAGGGAGCGCCTCGATGTTACCTAAACGGAAAAAACAAACAACTGTGGTAAGAAAGAAAGGTCAAAGTTGAATAATTGCTGGCTGTGACATTTTCCTGTTTGTGCAAATTTGGCAAAGTTTGTTCACCCCGCCCACATGTTTAGGTTACTTATTTTTAAAGATTGTCGACTCCATGCCATACCGCTTGTGCACACTAGAGGGAGGCAAAGTACAGGGAATTTATTGAATTACAACATCCATGCAGAGCGATTGTGAAGAGCCATCAGGTTTCAACAAGAAGCCTGGTCATCTGAGGTGAGTCTAACCAAATTTTTCTATTTTACTTTATTTCTTCAACCTTTTTCTGTCTATTTCAAGGTCCTATATTACACACTGACTCTTGTGAGCTTTAAGCCATGTTATGATGTTGTTGCCTCATCAAAACCAT
Source organism: Boleophthalmus pectinirostris (assembly GCF_026225935.1). Classification (NCBI taxonomy): domain Eukaryota; kingdom Metazoa; phylum Chordata; class Actinopteri; order Gobiiformes; family Gobiidae; genus Boleophthalmus; species Boleophthalmus pectinirostris. The sequence continues at coordinate 31,305,277 of NW_026571299.1, forward strand.
ACTTGGAGTTGTGTTTTGATTCATTCACTCACATTTGAATAACACTTTATTATCCTGTCTACATCTCCAAAACTCAAAATGCTCTGATCCACCTTGCGATGTTATGTAGCAATTGTTTTCAAGTTAACAGATACATTTTACTTTTAGTTCAGTAGAGACAGGCAATTCTGGAGCTGAAATCATCCGAATGATTTTAGTGAAGGTGTTTGTGGAGCACTTCCTGTATTTGAATACCACATGACATCACAAGTTGAAACAGAGTGTTTTCTATTTGAGAGAAGAACTCATCCTAAATATGCAGGGTTTGTGTGTTAAACATGTGAATGAAACAAAACACAACTCCAGGTATGTTTGTGATGAGGAAACAACATTATAACTTTATAGAAAATAACACAAATGGCCCTTTAAGAAATGCAATGCGCGATGCCTAGTATGTCAGAACAATTCACACATTGCACAAGTTATCTTTTTGCTTAACTGTTATAGGACTTCTAGTGATCAGTGTTCATTGGTTTTATTTTACAAGTTGAGATATCCCAAAAATGTCAGAGGTTTGTATATATGACAAACCTGGGCAATTTGGTGCTATACTTTTATGAACATGAATAATAAAGACTTTTAACCATGTTGACATGCAAAAATAGTTAGCCTACATTTCTTCTTTCAGGGTCTGAACTTTGCTCTACCCCTGAGCTGATCATAGATAATAAAATGGCTGAATCTCAATTAACTGCATAACCTTAACCTGGCTTACTGGCTTTTTTAATGGTAAGGCAGTGATGGGAGCTCAGACATTTAGAGAACCTTTGTCTCCAAAACTAAGGTAATGCTGATCCACCTTTAACTCAGAGCAGGTCCCATAATGGTCCAATTAAAGCCTGTACATTCTGGATGCGGTTCTTTCAGTGTCTGAGGACGGAGCTGAGGGCTGCAGTGACCCGGGGCGCAGGGGTCATTAACACACATGTGCCCAATGAAGGCCTTTGTTTGTGGAGCAGCGCTGGTCAGAGCGGGAAGGTGAACTTTGACCTCTCCATCAGCTGTTTGCTCTGAGTCTCAGCCACAGCCCCTGGACTCCGCCGTCTTCAGTCTGCAGCTAAATCTAAAGACAATGAATGAATGACAATGAGCAAATAGAGCCCATGGAACAAGCGATTTTGGTATGTAATAATAGTATAATATAAATAACACTTTACTTAGACAGGAGTTTAACAATATTGGCATCACTGTCATATTTCATGATCAAGAGTCTCACAATATATTTAGATGAAATGATATGGATTATAATTCTGTGTTAAGGTAGCTGAATATTTCTCAAAATTACAGAAACTTCATTTGAAATATGAAAATGGCTGTGCCTATAGCAGCAATTCCAGACTGCAAAAGTTTGCAATAACACATATTCTATATTGAATGAGTCAGTGGTATTAATTAACCTTAATGATAGAGAGATGGATAGAAAGTTTGGCACCAGCAGCATAGAAACAAACATGGTAACAGAGAAAATATATTTGAAGTTAGCAGTTCATTCTCTTGCATTCATCAGCTCTAGAAATAATAAATATGGATTCAAAGTGTCTGTTAGCCTATGGGTCGGTCAAATTATAACATTTACTCACCTGGGAGTGTTTGTAGTAACAGTAACCAAAAAAACTTACCTTTCTTTTGTAGGGTTGTCGGTAATGGCCCTAATAGCAGCCTTCAAATTTCCATGTTGCCTAGTAATTTTGCTTGAGGAAGAACTTCAAAAGACCTGTGGTAAGCAAGTTTATTCAGCCTGTGTTGTCAACTCGAGTATGTTATTTTGACACGCATAAGCCAGACAACCAGACAGATTTTAGTGAATGCAACGCTTATCTCCACTCGTAACATCCTGGAAGACATTAGGTATCTGTTTTTTATTCGTCTGCAGGTTTCCTCTTTTGGCCGCGCACTTGGACAACCGCGGGTCGTGTCTGTGAATAGTAAACTTCGCATCCTCCTCCCCCCAAAACCTCCAGCTTCATACCCATTACCAAATCAATGGACGGAGAAAGCGCGCAGCTCACTCGTACGCCTGCAGTAGCGGTGGAGAGGCGTGCGTAAAACTGTTGCGTACTGCGATATTTTTTATAATTATAACTTTTTTACTTGTTGTCTCTGGAATGTAATCGCCGTTTTGTGTGCGTAAACGCGTAAGAAGCAGAGTCTGAGGTTTTCGCTGCACTGCCTGTATTTTTATATTATTTCTCATCAATTTTGGCCGAACTCTGGAGTCAGACTGATGACTGAGTTGGCAACAGGTTTTTGATTGAAGACGCAAAGAAGAAGATGGATAATTTTCTTTTAGCTTTTTGTTTGATAGTTATTAAAGGACTTGACGCGTATAATTATGGCACGGCTAACCACAATCTCCAACCATACATGTAAGAACCTTTAAGTTAGTTTATTATATTTAACCTTAAAACTGTTTATCATGCACTTTTACGCACGGGATTTGAGAGGCGACTTCTTGCATTTCTGTTTGTCACTTTACGCCAAAACACAGTTAAACAATTGAAGTAATAGCTACAGGTAATTGTAACTGCAGGAGCATATGTGGTTAGTAAGTAAAGTAGTATTGGTAGTACAAGTAGCCTAGTAGTTGTAGTAGCTTGTATGAAATCTTGACGGCATGTTCCAGTTGAAGTAAGTGTACAAGTTAAACCAGTGACATTTGCTACACTTTGCAGACTTGGTTTTGTGGTTCATCTTTATTTTAATTTAGGTTTCAGATCTTGACTATTTCCTCTCACATAAAATTGTTTCCAACCTTGATTGAAAAGTTAATTGTATAGCATCTCTGTCTCCTTAAGCTGTTTTACAACATTTCCCAATCGCGGTCTTCTCTTTTTCCATTGTTTTATCTCGTGTCTCCTGCTCGCCTTAATGATGCTGGTGTTTACAGATGCACAGCTGTATGCCGTCCTTTAGTTTGATCCATACTCTAAATCTTTACGCTGCGTCCCTGGAGCATTACCAAAGTAGAAACAGTGGGATCGGGTTGCACTTTGGCTGTGGATCACCTGTGAACACTTTAATGGCGTTCAGCGTTATCTCTAAAGACACTTGGTTTAACAGGAAAACATGAGTAATCCAGATTTAGAGAAGACACATGCGCAGAGGGAGCTGGTAAATGTGAGATTCAGAGTTTAATTTTTTGACAGATTTTCTGGATTAAAGTTTTTATGTGGAGCATGTATGACTGGTACTCTGAGTTTCCCACCAGCTTGTTTCTGTCCTTGTTGAATTAAAAGGCCCATGTTACAGTATTTTCTGATTGATGTTATAATGTTGCTTCCTCATCAAAAACCTAGTTGTCTTGTGTTTGTTTAACACACAAACCCTGCACATTTCTCTCTCAAACAGAGAGAAAACTCATTTCCATTACTTGTGATGCCACATGGTCATTCAGGAAGTGCTCCACTGTGTTTTTAAACATCATGAATCTTCACTAGAAATATATGGATATTTTCAGCCTTGGGATTGCCAATCTCTACTGAATTTAAGGTAAAAGGTAGCTTTTCACTTAAAATTTACCATTTCATGACATCACAAGGTGGACCAGAACATTTTGAGCTTTGGAGATGTAGACAGACTAATAATGTTGTTTAAAACTCACAAGAATCAATTTTCACACCTGCCAGTCAACACTTGAGTATATGCCTTTTGCCTGCAACCACAAAAACAAGGACAGACAAAAACAATGGTGAGGAAGGAGTTATTTGTGGGGTTATACGCTATGTGGAAAATGTGTATTTTGAGCTGTTTTTTGCAGGTGTTTCGTGAGGCTGAGTTTCTGATGTGGAGGGGGGAGAGTTTCAGGGGGCAGGGACTACGATGGCAAAGGCTCAGTCAGCCAAGGTCTGGTTCTCTGATTTGACTGTGGGAGTGAGGAGTTTAGAATCAGCTGATCAGAGGCAGTGGGAGGGGCAGAGGGGCTGGAGGAGGTCAGTCAGGTGTGGATGGAGATTATGGCCCGGTTATGGAGAGCTGTTGGTAATCACTGGCAATGCCCTGCTTAATGACAGAAATCAAACTTTAGGTCAGTCACTATCTTATGAATTAGAGAGAGCAGAATACCAGTGGAAGGTTGGTGGTTCAAAATCAGATCCAGCATGCTACTACTGTGTCCTTGGGCAAGACACTTCACTCATCTTGCTTATGCATAATTGTGGTGTGTGTATGGTGGTTGTAGAGGTGTTGACAGTATCCACATATTTTCACCACATAGTAAAAGAAGGAGCTTTGGGGCACCTGAAGTTTTGAACAGGTCTATTTATTTAAAGTTTAAGATTTTAATCCACTGTCTGGGAAAATCTAGATATGGCATTTTACGTTATTTGAAATGCATATCGTGTTAGATCTGCTACTTTAGAGGTGCACAATGTAACTTTTTGTTCGGGGTCCGTCACCTGCTTGTTTCTATGGATGTCATTGCTCTGCCTTAAATGTTCCACACAAAAATTCCTAGAAAAACAGGCATTCTGACTGTGAGTGGGGTTGCCTCTCCACAAATCTAAGATGTAACTTGGTCTGGCCTTACATAAGAAATATATTGTTTTAGGTATATAGCCATATTTTATTTGTTGGGAGATCAGCTTAAGATGCAGGTAGCTTCTTGCTCTCCTCACCTCCTTAAGTAAAGATGAGGTGAGAGGAATTCCCCCAGAGTCTTTAAAATACCAAAGTCAAACATCATATGATACTTTACTGTAACCACAGCTCAGGTAACTCTTTACACATGTTATACTGTCTGCACCTGACAGCTCCTCTCAGCATCGTCTGAACCCCTGTCTGTACAGATCTACATCTCGTGCAGGCATGGTGGCTGAAAAATGTTGTGTAACTGCGTAGAAGCTTAGAAGAAAGATAAGAGATGACATGAAGAGGAAAAAGAGAACATTTATTATGATGTCAATGAACAGAATTTGTGTAGTGGTGGGAGTCTCATAGCAAGAAGGTCTCCAGGCTTGATTGACAATATAATGTAACTTACCACACTGAATGCTGGTATTCTTTTGTAACTGATACCTGTTCAAGTGAGTAGCTAGTTTTGATAATAGTTGTAGTATATAGGTTTTTTGTTTTTTTGGGTTTTTTTTTAAACGACCGAGTACCCTAGTCCAATACATATATACGAGGTAATGCTACAGCTGGGTACTCATTAACCACTATTCCAGACTAGTTCCAGACCCATGTGACACTGAAGGATGGGTCAAATGCCTGTGAGCTGTGTTTTCCAGTGTAATATGTTTCATCTTCAACTCTGAGGCAACTACAGGTAGATGGCATCTATATGGAAGCTTTAACCCTCCCAGAAATATGTTGACAACTTTTGAAAATCTTCATTATATTCCTGGATAACTGAAGAACTACTGACTTTTTGACAAATTATTTCCAAGCCAACTAAAGTCAGATATGTTTTCATTATTAAATAAAAACTCACAAGGACTTCTCAAATCTAGTCTATGATATGGTCTGCTTGTGCATCTCTCTCTCTCTCTCTCTCTCTCTCTCTCTCTCTCTCTCTCTCTCTCTCTCCTCTCTCTCTCTCTCTCTCTCTCTCTCTCTCTCTCTCTCTCTCTCTCTCTCTCTCTCTCTCTCTCTCTCTCTCTCTCTCTCTCTCTCTCTCTCTCTCTCTCCTCTCTCTCTCTCTCTCTCTCTCTCTCTCTCTCTCTCTCTCTCTCTCTCTCTCTCTCTCTCTCTCTCTCTCTCTCTCTCTCTCTCTCTCTCTCTCCTCTCTCCTCTCTCTCTCTCTCTCTCTCTCTCTCTCTCTCTCTCTCTCTCTCTCTCCTCTCTCCTCTCTCTCCTCTCTCTCTCTCTCTCTCTCTCTCTCTCTCTCTCTCTCTCTCTCTCCTCTCTCTCTCTCTCCTCTCTCTCTCTCCCCTCTCTCCTCTCTCTCTCTCTCCTCTCTCCTCTCTCTCTCTCTCTCTCTCTCTCTCTCCTCTCTCCTCTCTCTCTCTCTCTCTCTCTCTCTCTCTCTCTCTCTCTCTCTCTCTCTCTCTCTCTCTCTCTCTCTCTCTCTCTCTCTCTCTCTCTCTCTCTGTCTCTCTCTGTCTCTCTCTCTCCCTCTAGCTCCAGGTGACTCATTCTTAAGGTTAATAAGCCCTAGCCCCATAGGTTCACTTGTTAAAGTGTAATTTGACAGCGTTTTGTTGTTGTTTTATGTTACAGGCCCAACGTGTGTGTGGAGCGGGAGGTGACGCTGGTGGCCCAGAGGCAGCCGTGTGTTCAAGCCTTCACACGAATGGTCAAAGTGTGGAAACAGGGCTGCACCGGACAGTCCTGGTGCATGGGATACGAGCGCAGGTGAGGCATGCATTACAGGGCTGCACATTTTGTAAAACTATGTAATTGTGATTTTTCTGACAAGCATTGCAATTGTGATTAGATTTGATATGAACTGATAAACAAAATAGTCCTGGTGCATGGGAAATTTTAAAATACTGTTATATTTATGCAGTTACATAAGAACTGTCTGTCCTGTTTCTCCCTGACAATATGCTATATATGGGTCCTTAGGTCAAAACCTTCAGGTCAGGTCAATGAGTCAGTTTCCAGAGAAACTTTTCCTAGAGTGTTCCCAAAAGATGCATCATACTAGCCCAGACCCATTCACACTCTACTTTAAAAAATATGTATATATTCTGGTCCAAAACAAGACCTTTTAGGAAAACAGTAATTTGTATAATTTAACATTTTGTGGTGATGATATTGACAGTAATGTATCGTAAAGTGGCAACTGGAAATCTGCTTCATAGTTTTGAACTGGTTTTGAAACTTTTTGTTTTTATGTTTTATGTTTAAAATATGAAATAGGGATCTCCAGGTATTATAGGCTCTAATTACATAACAAATAAAAGCTTTATGCACTTCCAGTAAAAAAATGCACACACCTTCCTTTTCAATATAAGTTTACCATTTTCTACATTTTATATTCACACAGAAGCACGGATATATGCTGCGAGATACATGAAATAATATAGCAAAGAAAAAAAAAACTCAACTACATCATTTTTGAATATTTTTATGCAAAACCACCCTATCCACTCTTTGGTTTGTTAACAGCACTGCGAACCCTTGGCCTTCTCTCAACAACCTTTTTGACTCACATGAAATGGTTTTCACTTCACAGCTGTGGCCTGTTATGGTCAAGAAATGCAAAAAGTGTAAAGCAGCGATCAAAGCAAAGGGTGGCTATTTTAAACATTCTAAAATCTAAAAAATCTAAAAGTTCTGAGTTATTTAGAATTCATCTTTTGTTTACATCTCATGTGTCATTCATAGTTTTGATGCCTTCAGTGAGAATCTAAAGAATAAATAATAACTGAAATAAAGAACAAAGGTAAATGACAAAGTCTGTCCAAACTTTTAATTGATAGTGTACATCTTTTTAAAACTGAAATAATTCCAAGTATCCCCTCAGTACTTGTGGTCCTTGTACCCCTGGTTAGGAAACACGCAGTTATTTAATCTGTGCAGTACTCTATGACGTGCCCTGCCCTTTCCCACTGCCCTGGAAACAGCCTTTTAGCTCAAACAAACAGATCTGTCACCACCCGTGGGCTGTGCGTTCAATGAAGCCACCACTATCCTCTAATCAAAGCCTGTGTCTTACTCATGTCCCAACAACAGGACGCGATCTCTGCTGTAATGGCACCTTTTAAACCAATCAGATCTTCTCTTCCCGCCCAAGGTTTTATCCCTGGCCTCTCATACAGCTAAGTGCAAGGTGTCGCCCGACTTGACCACCCTCACCACTAATTTGCCCCATAGTCGTCTCTCGCATCCCTTTGAAGAGCCAGCGTAGCCTCTATGCTAACATTTTAGTCAATGTTTTCTCACCAAACTTTCACAGTATTTGGAGTAAGGGTAGAAAAAGCTTTGAAAGAGCCAAGAGCCATAATTACCCCCTGTAAACAAAGGCACTTCCATAATGTGTAATAAGGCAATGAGAGGGTCAAACACGGTGTGGTCTGGGAAAATATTCACCATTCACCCCCAAAAATAAAACTGAAAAAAAGAAAAGTTTATTTGGCTGGGGAAAAGTTAATGAATAAAATTTGGATTTTTCTAACCTATACGTCACATCTACTAATCTACTACTATTTTTTTATGCAAATTCCGAAAGCACCTTTAATAAAATTTATTATAATTAAATGGCTATTTTGCATAAGCTTTACTACCAGTAGTAGAAAAAGTACTCAACTGTGTTATTTAAATAAGTACAGATACCAGAGCAGTAAAAAGTAAAAGTGAAAGTATCAGATGAAGTATCACAAGTATCACAAATGTAGTAATTTTGATGACGATTTGTGCTGAATATTGTTCCGTAGAAACAAATCAATCTTTTATTCTGGGTTTTTATTTATGTGTTTTTGTTTGCTCAAATCAGTGTGTTTATCCGGCACTGGTTAAGCGGAAGAAAATGGATAGATGGATAAATGTGTTAAAAATAAACCCCTCTGTCTTTCCAGCAGGACTCAAACTATATTAAAAAATACTTTTACTTTCCAGTCCAGTTCAAAAATGTAGTGGAGTAGAAAGTACAGATACTTGCTCTAAAATGTGAAGTACAAATAAAAAGTATTCACTGTAAAGTACAGATACTACTTTTACTACTTTTACTTCATTGCCTTCCACCACTGAGTAATGCCCCTCTAAAATGCACATGATTTATTTTGTACTTTAAAAAATTTGAAGTTAATTTGAATTTTTATTGTTCCTTATTGCTGAATGTTACATACATGTAATTATATCATAGAACAGTGGCTCTCAAAACTTTCACTTTAAGTACCACCAAAGAAAAGATTTGGCCTTCTAAATACCACAAGATGTAAATCAAGTATACAACAGGACTATTCCAGGTCTGATCTAGTGTTAAACCTGGTTTTAAAATGTCAACACAATTCCCACTGTAGTTCTAAACAACAAATTACCCAAAAAAGGACAAGTAGTGGATAAAATGAACTTTAAATTAGGCAAACCCACAAACCAAAGAGCTGTCTGAGTACTACATCAAGGAGCTGTACCATTTGAGAAATAATGTCACAGAATGTAATATATGGTTGATAAAATGCACAGTATAAGACCCTTTTCAGAATATAAGACTGATATAGGCCTTCTTTATACTTTACATAAATATGTCTATAGCCATATGCACATCAAAGACCACCTCATATATCACAAATTCTTTGTGTTCACAGGACAGCGTACTACACAGCCTACAGACAGGTGTACAGACAGGACTACCAGACTGTGTACAAGTGCTGCTCTGGATGGTCCCAGCTCAATGGAGAGGCAGGCTGTCTATATCGTAAGCAACATTTTAATTAATAAAGATGCAACATTATACAATTTTCAAAGTATACAGTATTGTCCCTCTATTAACCTCATGATATTTACTGCAAAAGCCCCACCATGCAACTTTAAGCCTAAAATTTTGGCTACTTAAATAAATGATTTTGGATGTTTTTATTGCACTGAAAAACACAGTGAGCTTGCATCTCCACCTACCTGACTCTTATTTGACCCATGGGTGAGCCTCCACCTTCTTGTTTCCATGGAAATATTCCACCGTATGGCATTACACTTACCTATTTCCATAGAGAATGTTCCAAAGTATAGTTTAACTTGCTATTTTCATGGAATCGTGCAGGTGACATGCCACCTGGATTGAAAGTCCTGACAGATTTGCCTAATCATTAATGTTATATTTTTATCTAGTTGTGTGTAAGTTGCTCTGAAATGGAGCAAAGGATTATGGTCTTTGTAGTTCAGTTTGTTTTTTTACATTCCAATCATACACTGTATAAAGAAAGGGACTGTGCAATTGTGATGTCACCCATAGTGTTCAGCACCAAATGAAGCTTGTGATACTAAAAGTTACAGGAGCGAATATGGAGCCAGGCTCTATATAATGAATAGGACTTTTTCAAAAGACAAAAACACCAGAGTCATGAAGAGCGGCTTAATATGAACATTTTAAGACCAAAATGACAAGGCTCACTGCAGTAGTTACAGAGAGACTGGCCACATTATTCCAATATAAGTCAGTCAGAACCAGAGTCACTAGGAGCCTGAAGCTCCAAATGCAAACTTCTTATTTGGAACATGGCAGCTAGTGCGCATGTCCATTTATATAAACAGTCTATGATTCCAATGCTAAAAACAATGTATTTTAATACCTTGATCTTAATATTTGAACATTTAAGATGATATCATATTATCACATTTTTATATTGCTATCTCTATTCTTAAACCAAAAAGCTATGGGTAAGTCTTGTCTCTTCACCAGCCCAGCAGGAGAAACCCTCTGCTCTATGCTGGCACCAACCCCTAAATGAGAGGGTTTTTTATCCAAAGGTCAAAGGTCGTAGGTCATCCCCTCAGCAGATGTTATCAGTCAGTGCCAGCCTGCATTTGGTTAACAGGTCCTGAGATTCAGACATGAACAAAGAGAAAGAAAATCTACTCAGCGATGAAGTGTGTTGGCATTTGCAAAGTGATTGGAGCTGAGTCAAGTTGTGTTTTAAAAGACACTTAGAAGCGGAGGAGGGTTTAAGGGTTGTCTCAGTACTTGTCATTAGGGCTTTCCTCCACAAGTGAGCACTGAGTACTATATAGTCAGGGAAAATGGACCATCACTGCACTGTTCTAACTGACAGGTGCAAGTGTTAAAAATTGCTTTATTTATTTATTTTTTGTACAGAACACTTTTGTTGGTCAATATTTTTGATCTATCAATTCTCTTCCCAGTTAAATGTTAAATGTTAAAAATCTGATTTAATTTATTTTAATAGGTTGTCCACTTGTGTGAATTTAGTACAACAAGGCTTTAGATTTCAATATCAAAGGAAAAAGACTTGATATAAGATCTGATATAGATTTTGATACCACAATAGAATATAGAATAACCACCAGACAATAGAATAGTATAAAATAAAATTATCATATGGTTATATGGTATATATATATTCTAAAAACTATTCAGGAAAGGTCTACATTTGTTCATTTTAAGTGTATTTCTCAGTATTTATATGTAATTTTAGTAATGATATCTGATGATTCTATTTTTCAAAACCCTAACATCTGTATTGCCTCTCTCTTTAGCTGTATCTTTTTCATATATAGAGATCTATGATGAGCAGTGTTGATACCAGCAGCTGATGGTGCCTGGGCTTAGACTCACATCACTGAGAACTGAAGCTTTGATGGGATTTCACACAGACTGATCCTGATCACATAGTCCACATACCATCACAGTTTGGCAAAGACTCACTCAAGCACCCGCTGGCAAAAATATGCACAATATCTGCTTCTACAAGCCCTTCCACAGAATCATACAAACTTACAGAAATTCTATTGAGTACATATTAATTTATATTTATTACCAGCATTGGTGTGGAGTGTAGTAAGTGAATGAACGATGCATAGTGTTTTTAAGGCTTATTTAAAGAGACCCTGGACCCAATTTTCTAGTGAGCCAGAGTGTTGAAGATGTGTGGAGACACTTTTTAATATATTCCATCCAGTCCTTGTATTTGCAGAGGTTGCTGGTGCTAGGCTAGCACATATCAATGGCCATAGTTAGCCTGCCACTAAAGACTTACCCACTCCACAAAGCACCCAAAGTAAAACTATTATTGCATCACACTGTCAATGTAAATGTTTGTGTTGATAGAATAATGTTTGAAATAAAACTAACCTTGCATCACATGAATTGACATATGTTGAGGGACTATTTTCTCAGCAGCAGCGGAATTTCACTTTGTCGGTAAGATAGGTGCTAGGTGATATCAATCCTCCTAGCCAAGCTTTCTATCAGGAAGTACAACTTGCTGCTACTGCTCAGACGCAAATCCTTCAAATACAAGGTTGGTTTTACTTCTAAAATTATTCTTTTGACACAGACATTCACATCAACAATGTGGCATTATAATTGTTTTACTTTGGGTGTTTTGTGGAGTGGGTAAGTCTGTTTTTAGTGGCAGGCTAACTATGGCCATTGACATGCACTAGCCTAGCACCAGCGACCTCTGCAAAGACAAGGACTGGATGGAATATTTAAAAAAGTGTGTCCACACGTCTCCAACACTCTGGCTCACTAGAAAATAAGGTCCTATGTCCAAAATTCTGGACTGTCCCTTTAAGACTTCTGACGTAATCGCATTAATACTACTTATACTGTTATACTGTTAAATAGGCTGTGTTTACACTATTCCACTCACCCACCTCATCAAAACTGAAACTTAACTCGTGCTGAATTCTGAACTTAACCTGGACTGAACCAGGACTGAAACAAGGCCAAACCAAATCTACATCAGGACTAAACTAAGATCAAACCAGACCATACAGGGAAAACACATAAATGCCGCTCTAGTACAAACTGCAAAAATGGACTAAACTGCCAACTGCTGTGTTCCAAATAGGAAGCGTTCATGGGGGCGCTTTCGGCTCTATCGACTCTGTTTCTAATTGATTTCACGCTGAAGAATTTTCTGTCTGTTGCTGCTGTGAGGCTCGTTATTTTGGTCTTAAAATGTTCATATTAACTGGATCCTGGTGTTTTTATTTCATTATTTTGCTCGTAAATAAATTCTTATTCCTATTATCCAAATTTGCTCCTATAATTGCAAGCCTCATGAGCTTCATTTGGCTGGAGTCGAACTCTGTGGGTGACGTGACACTCCCTTTGTCCACTTCTTTATAGAGTTTATGCTCTAGTAATACTCGGTTAATTCAAGTATCCAGTTTACACAATGTTTTAGATTTCTGTAAGGCTTATGTACAGCTGTTCCTCCTCTGAACCTACCTGTATTCTCATAATTTGACAAAAAAATAAATAAAATACTGGTTTGAATATGGTGAGGCATTGATATACGTTGTCTTGACCCATAGTCAGCTCCTGGTATAATTTACGTAGTGGAAGTAGTTGGTTATTCAGGGTCAACCTAAATCATCTTCTGAGTTTTTAGATTTTTGAATCCTCATTTAAACAGGCTTCTTGTTTTATGTAGTCAACAATATCACCCCTTTTTTTTTTTTTTTACCTGAAGCTCACTCGTTTTAAACACTTTTCTCCAAATGTCTCAGAGTGCATTTCCCGTTTGCTGCCCAGTGCTCCCCTCTCATCCCAAACTGTAGCTCCTCTGCCTGGCCCTCGGCATGTCTCTTTCATCTGCGTAACCCAAGACTCCACTGCACTTTGGGACCAGACAAACTAATCGCTCTTTTCTCCGCATCCCATTCACAGAGGGATAAAAGGACGCTCACAGCTCAAGCCTGCCTCTTCAGCGCCAAAACCATCTTCACTGTACCTCTGTCAGCACTGGGCAATCTATGGGCCTGTTTTCAGCAAGAATTACAGCCCCCAAGTTCAGCTTTATTCAGAGCATAGTTCTTACAAATCCAGGGGCATTGGGGAAGACTGGAATGCTTTGTGAAAGTGATTTAGTATCTAGTTGTTTTGTGTTCTGTATTGTTTCTATATATATGTGTATGTGTTTGTGTGTGTGTGTGTTCCATAGAAAAAAGTTCAGAGCAGGGGTAATTAGGCTAATGACCGATAACTATTTGGGGTCAGGGCAGTGGAAGTAAAGCAGATGATAACAAAACAATTGGCTGAATGCATAGATCTTTTCCATTGTAGTCTACACATTTTATTATACACAGTTTGGCAAAGAAACAACGGCAGTGTCCCAGATTGTGTTTAGTCTGAGGAGGTTTAGAGATGGTGCAGGGAACCAGCTGTCTGCTTAATTGCCTTCGATGGAAACTATGTAATTTGTGTTCTATTGTCTGATAGCATGTTGTGATAGGAATGATGAGAAAAAAACAACTTGACCTGTTTTATCTGGAAACTCAAGGCCCTTTCACACTGGAGACACATGCAAACATTTATTGCCAATAATCGTCATAAACAATGAGTATAATAATAAAGTTAACAAATTCGTCTTTGTTTTTCGAAGATTAGCACAAACGAAACTATTTTATGACTTCCTTTGGATGCTGTGCCCAAAATGTGGATTTTGGGAGATGTTGCACCACTGAGGTTTACACCTGCTGGGAGATATTGGCTGTGAGGCCAAAAAGTGGATATTAAAATCTGGAAGACCTCTGCTCCTCCAGGATTTATGAACCATTATCCTATTACACCCCAGAGAAAAAACACTCTGTGAGGGGGACATGACTGGACTCTGACCAGATATTGACACCTTTTTTTGCACCTTTTGACAGCACTGGACTTGACTTACATATGATGTTGTTATGAGTTTTGTGTGTGTGTGTGTTTGTGTAGTCTTGTGTATGGATTGAGTGTGGAGAGAGGGATATGGGAAAGGTTGTTTGTTGTTTGTTTTGTTTTTCTTTTCTTTTTTTGTTTTAGTTTACTTAATTTCAAAATTGAAAAAAAATAAATAAAATCTACAACGTTAACTTTAGCAACTAAATCCTACAACCATTCTAGAACTAGCAAGAATAAGAACTAACAAGATGAATCTGCAGTACACAAGACTGAGGCATAGAGTGATTCTTGCCTCACAGCATTTAATTCGGGGTCTGGTGGAGATTGCATGTTCTCTTTGAGTCTGGGTGGCTTTCCTGCTTGTGCTCCTCTTCCCTCATTAACCAAAACATGCACTAGGATAACTCCTCAGGATTCAGGATAGAAGAATGGCTCAGATGTGAGACAAATATCCCTGTGCTAAATTAAAGGTGCACTAAGTAACTTTCCAGGTAGAGGGTCTGATCTGCTAGTCTCCATGGAGGTGTCATTGCTTTGTTTAAAAAGTTCCACAGTATGGTATAAAACTCATCTGTCATGCATTTATTAAATTACATGTGTGTGTTATTGTTCCGAAATGCTTTGAAAAACATGCCCTCTCCTGAGATCTAACCCGCAACTTGGTCTAGTGTCACTTGCCTATCATGCCAAATTGTGTAACATTCCAGGCAAAACCATAACTAATGGACAAAAAAAAGGTACATAGTGTCCCTTTAGGTCAACAAACACATTTGTGAGTTTCATTACACTTTTGTGAGACAGTGGTTGAAGTTCATTTGTAGCATCTAAATGTAGTGTCTGGAAAAATGCCATATGTGCATTTAGCTAACCTTTCAGCTTACAGCTTGTGACAATAGTATTTCCTCCACTTTAACCTGTGGATCTTCGCCGCGTGAGTCCCAGGACGAGAGGGTTTCACAGGGGGGGCATAAAGTAACAATAAGTCTTTGTCACAACAATTTCCTTAGTTTGTCCTCCTTGTTAGGACCTGAATAGAGGCTTGGTGCCCTCTTTGTGGTCGGGTACAGGCTGAGTGGAGGAAATGATCCACTGTCTGTCCGTGGGTGGTCTGTGAGGGTCCTGATGTCAGAGCTTATGGGGGCAAACAGGAGCTAAATGTGAAACAAAAGAATGAAGTAGGGATAACAAAGAAAGTCAGTGAGCGCGTTTGAACATCTAATAGGCAAGATGTTGTTGCTGTTTTAAGTATTTGGAGCACTGTACTGTATACTGTGACAACTAAGGATGCAAGAATACAATTTGACATCATGGTGACTCTATAGTAAGACAGTATGTAAAGTTTAATCATAGACCAAATGTGCTATAATGGACAATTTTAATTTTTGCTTTACTGAAGATTTCAGAATGCAATAAATTATTGCACATTGTATTTATTACCACCCCCTCGGGATCTATAAAGTATCTCTCCCTTTCTCTCTTTCTCTCTGTCCTTTTTCTCTTTCTCTCTCTATTTGTTTATCTTGCAAACAACCCATTATATATCAAGCATTTTAATAAAACTCTGAGCATGAAAACTGAGCGTAGCTGTTTTTGGCTAATACCTGCAAAAGCTTACAACAATTAACATGTTTATTCAAAATTGCTACTATAATAAACAATAGTATTAGAAAGTATTACAAAAGCAAAAGAGAAATTCAGCTACAACATTGCATGCCCTCATTTCCGAAACTCATTGACATTCCTCTGGCAGATGATTTGTTCTTTCTAAATATGGTGGGTTTGAGCACGTACCTGTAATGAGGCTGAAGTGAACTGTGGCCTTTGTGTGTTAATTTGCCCATTTGCACTCTCCACTCCGGCTCCACTCTGAGGTCAAACAAACACTGCACACTGGGAGGAAGGGCTCTGAGTATGTACTCAAGTAAGAGTACAGTTATTTTAAAGATTTCTCTCTGAATATGATACTAATTAAAACTATTTTTAAGAGGACATATATTTAGGGGAAGATAAAATCAATATTTTCCAGATATGACTAACCTTTCTTTGACTTTATATTGCTGAATTCCTTTGACAATGGACATGAAAGGTGCACTAACTATGACCACCTGCTTTTCTTTATGGAGATGCTATTTCATTACCTGGAATGTGCCACAGTATGACATTAAACGCATCTTAAGGGGGTTAAGGGGGGGTCGCTGCTCCTCAAATCTGTCTGGTGGCACCACCTGCTTGTCTTCTTGGAGGTCAGGATGTTTAATGCCATACATAAGAAATAACATCAGGGAGAAGCACACAGGTAGCACACACTTCACTAGAAAATATACATAGTAGTGCTTAGTGCTTAGTGTCCACTTTGGACATGTAAATTGTAAAATTTTTATATAGCACTTTTCCAACTTCAAGGCACTGAAAGCACTTTAAGCACATCAAAGAATTGCTCATTCATTCACACACATTCATACACCAGTGTATGCAGACACTGGGGGCAAGGTGGGTTAAGTGTCTTGCCCAATGCCATACAACAGCATTCCTCTACGGGAGCTGGAATTGCGCCACCCACTTATAGGTCAGTGGATTAACCAATGATGCTTCTGCTGAGAGCAGGATTTGAACCACCAACTTTTGGATCAGTAGCAAACACTCTACCAACTTAGCTACTGTACTTGTGTGTATAGTTTGTCTGAAATAAAATTATTCATTTATTCACTTGATGAATTACAAAGATTATCTTTCACATCATACAGCAGTAACAAGTATGTAGTTATTTTGCACCTTTGACAAAGTCTTCAGCCACACCTGCTTCTGCTTGTTGTATTTCTCAGTATGGACCCTGCTTCTCTGCCAGGTTTCCCCTAATCCTCTCGAAAGGGTGTCTTTGTGTCTCCTCTGGTGACGAGTGTTAGACTGGGCCATGCTGCGTACCACATTATGAATGATTTTGGTGAAGATTAAGCAGCACGAGAGGTTTAAGATGGAGGCAGGCCAAAAATGCTCTGGTTTTATGCCAAAAGTTTGCCTGGGAAAGAGGAATGTACATGCCGACGCTGTCAGTGTGACATCTGAACTGATTTATCCCAAAGTACTTTAGTGCAATATTACAAAGATCTTACCGCAAGTGGAAATGTTATTGTCTAGGGAGCTGTCATTGGAACATATTTCTTGATGTTTTGTCATTTTGTTTGTCATTGAGCTGCCGATCAATTCAAAGTTTTCTCTGAAGTTGGTGCAAAGTTGGTCACGCTATGACTTTAAAATTCTGAATTCCAGTAAGTGCTCCTTGGTAAAGACTCCAATAAAGTACCACTTACTCCCTGTGGTTCTTTGGTAAAAAGAGTATCTTCTTATGAGCCATCTTTTATTCATTCAACACATAAAAGCATGTAATTGTCACTGTAATTGGCACGGTTGCTGTGGGATTCAAACAAGTAACCTTCTAGTTAGTATTTTATTGACTGAACTATAGAACATTAAGTTTTCAATCAGTCTGAAACTTAACACAAAAAACGATATGGTTTTTGTTACCTTTGTGTATTATTGTGGTGGGATTCAAACCAGCAACCTTCCAGTCAGTGGGTGATCGAGAGAACTATTACTATATTATGTCCAATTAATTATTAAGATGATAAATGATTTACTTCTGCTATGGTAATTTTGGTAACAGTTTTATAAAAAATATATGTAATGGCATAAATGCAAGATATACATTTAATGCCATACTGTGGAACCTCCCAGCCAAAGCAATAACAACTCTAGTGAGATAAGCAGATGGCAGACAGTTGATCACAAAACTTACACAGTGCACCTTTTGGAGTAAGAAAGTTTTCAGAAATATTTGTGTGCATAGAATCGAAATCCGTGCATATTTGGCTGTAGTTGAGCATAAAATAAATATTCGTAAACTCTCGAATGAGTCCAGTTGTGCATAAAAGAGATTGTGTGTATTTTATCCATCAGAATACGAATTGAAAAGTTATGACATCAAAATTTACAATCACGAAATGGTAATTTAGGATTACACTTTCATCAGTACGAATACTAATTCACAGACATGACTCTAGTGTCAAAAATACATCACCACTTTACAGACATTATTTACTGAGCAGAACAAACAACGCTTGAGATGCTGGACTTTTGCGCCACATACTGACTGAACCAGGACTGAACCAGGACTAAACCAGGTCTAAACAAGGTCTAATCTTGGACTTGAGAGAGAGAGAGAACCCCAAGTCCACGGAGCAGGGTGTCCGCAAAGCGCAATCGGGCGATGGCTGTTCTTAGCCCCGTTGTGCGCGGAGCTCTGAGCTGGTTTTTTCTCCTGTGGTTACCTGAAAGTCTACCTCAAGACCCGCCCCGACACTCAGTCCTGGTTCAGTTTTGGTTTAATTCTGGTTTAGTCCTGTCTTAGTCCTAGTTCAGTCCAGGTTTAGCCCTAGTTCAGTCCTGGTTCAGTCCGTATGCAGCGCAAAAGTTCGGCATCTCGATCGATGTTTCTTCTGCTCAATAAATAATACCTGTGAAGTGATGAAGAATTTTTGACTGTAGAGTCATGTCTGTGAATTCATATTTGTACTGCAGAAAGCATAATCATACATTTTAATTTTGTGATTGTAATTCTTGATGTCATAACTTTTCAATTCATATTCTGATGGATAAAATACACACAATACATCTTATGTATGACTGGACTCATTCGAGAGTTTATGAATATTTATTTTATGCTCAACTACAGACAAATATGCACAGATTTCCCAAATATACACTGATCTCCTATGCACACAAATATTTCTGAAAGCTTTCCTACCACACCATAAATTAGAAATCTGACAGAAGCTAATATTTTGCATTTTAAGTTGATAATTAGTTTGAGATAATAATTGTTTGGCAGCAGTTTTGCAACTGGAAGTTTGATGGTTTGAATCCCACCACCACAACGGATTATTTCGTTATTCATGTTTCACTAAGGTTAATTAAGGTGTATTTTAAAGTGCTACCTCATTTACAAGTCATTTTACTCACTGCTGCCATTGTGTATTTAACCTTTAGCCTTATTATGATTATGCATGAATGGTAGCCCCTTTGTCTCTCTCTATGTGTTTAGGCTGTAGAAGCGCGTCCCCAGTGTGCGTTGTTTGTCCAGTCTTGAGCAGGTGTCTGGCCGGGCTGACAGGGACTGACAGGGAGGTGACAGGGGGCTTTTTAGTTGTCAGTTCGTGCAGTCGGCCGCTGAGAGATGTGAGTTAAATGACTGCAGCTCTTCTGTAATTATGAAGACAGCCCGTGTCCGTCTCTGTTGTGTCTAAATACAAATCACTGACACCAGATACTCCAACTGATCCCATTATAATGCGCAAATGTTCAGTGTGGATAATTATGATAAATGCAAGTATGAATGAGAATAATAATGTTGCGTCTGTGTGTTTCTTTTAGCCAGAGTGGGTCATCAGCTGCCTCTTGTTCATTGAATTGTTTTTCTTTAAACTGACCCAGATGCCCTTCCTGGTGGAGTTGGGATTGAAAACTTATTGTTACCCCCCTTTGTGAGTGCAGAATAATATGGACAAGTTATGGTAAAACTAAACTAGAACCATATTGTGCAATTTTCTCATGCTTCATTTTATTTAATGCGTTAATTTATAATGTACTTACTCTGTGCAGCACTTTCGAGATGTTGTGATGATAAAATGTATACAAATAAAGTTAGATTGGATTGGATTGTATAATGTTTCCTCATCACAAATATACCTGGAGTTATGTTGAGTTTTCTTTCACACATGTTTAACACACAAACCCTGTATAATTAGGCTGAGTTTTTCTCCCAAATAGAAAATGCTCTTTTAAATGTTGTGATGTCATGTGCTAATACAGGAAGTGCTCCACTGTGTTTTTAAACTCCACACACCTTCAGTAGAATCATTTGAATAATTTCAGCCCCGGAATTGCCAATCTCTACTGAACTAAAGGAGTTACTAACTAAAAGGAGCTGTTAACTTGAAAACTACTGCTTCATGACATCATAAGTTGGAACAGAGCATTTCGAGCTTTGGAGATCTAGTCAGGCTAATAATACAGGATTACTCAAACATTTGTGAATGAACCAAACGAACTCCAGCTATGTTTTTTAAGGAGGCAACAACATTCTAACCTGGCTTAAAGCTCACAAGAGTCAGTTTAGCATAATGTAAGACCTTTGAGCTAGGTGTAAGTTTAGTTCATACCAGTGCTAAACAAGTCTAAACCAGATCTTACCAATGACAACTCTGACTGCATCTTAAATTATGTAGTGACACCTGCTCTGACTAACAGTACTACTGATTTACAACTTTTTAAAGAGACCGTTCAATGAGGTAATAGTTTGAAGATGAATTGTTCATTTTGGTGATTATTAATATAGCAGTCTGGAAAGCAAAAACAAGCACAAATGCATTTAGATTTAATCATAATAGTAGTATACAACCATTGACAGCTTTCAGAGTTTGAAAATAATTCATTATAAGAAACCATCACAGTTACGGCATTTGGTGGTCTCTTCAGTCAAAACACTGCTTTGAATTATCTTTGTTGAACTGGTTTTGTCTCTATTCTTAGAAAGACCCCATGCATTCCCTGTGTGACTTGCATTATTCCTGTACCAGTGTCCACATGTTAGCACTGTGAACATCAATGACAGGCGTCAGTCCCTGAACCTGTCATCACCAGTGCTCTGCCTGTTTAAGAGACGCTAAACAACAGGCCTTCTCCAAACAGCTGTGGCACATTCACACAGGGCAACATGCTGAGTTCAAGTGCTCAGCAGAAAGTCAGACAAAAATATTTTTCTGCTGACTTTAAACTTCATAAGGTGATTGTTAGTGTTGTAGTTTGACACCCAAATATCAGATGCAAAAGCTTGAACTGATTGAATAGCTCTGGTTGAGAGACAAAATACTCACACTGGATCTTGAACTACAATTTTTTGCCTGCCACTTACATAAAAGTGTAATTCTAAATATGTAGTTTCTAACAATATCTACTTTTCAAAATTTTCCTCACAAAATATTGATCTTTATGAGTAGTTGTAACTTATTACTTATATTATTATATTATTATAATTATATAAATTGTAATTAATTAATGTCAAAATATAAAAAGCTTAATGTACACAGGGCGATGTGGTTAGAGCAGTGGTCTCCCCTTGAAAGTTTCTGTAAGTCCAATGCAATTCCACGCATTTCAGCTAATATTTAAAATCTTTAATATCACATAAGCAAGATAATGCATTCTTAATATATTTATTTCAGTTTTTAAAGAACACATGCACTTTTTTAATCTCATGTCTTTCTTTTTGAGTGAAACCACATAGTACAGGACTAAGAATAGATTAATAGGCCCAAGCAGCTTTGAAAATCCTTGACTCACCCACATGTCTGTTAGAAGCATGTGCAGAGCTGAACCTGATGAAGTGCCATGACAAAGATAACTATAACATGAGATTTATCAGCTCTTAAACAGGGTTCACTATTCTCCTCCAGGATGCTATTACTTTGTGGTTATAACAGCCACAGTTTGAGTCAGATTTATGGGAGCCAATGTTCTCAGCACTGTCCCTGTCTGCAGGCTATACACAAACACACTGGCTCCAGATCAGGTTTAAAATGAAACTAATCATTTGTCTGATCTGGTGAAAGAATGTGACATCCTGCAAAGCAACTCAGCATAATGTTGAAGTGTGTTTGAAAACAGGGATTATATTACAGAAAAATAACTCGAAATTACCACACATTTCTTGTTTTGACTAAATTCTGAATTTCTGAGAGGCATATCAAAGCTCCAACTTTTTTGTACATATTTTTTATTGGTACAACTTGTCTATGTGACATTTTGAAACTGTAGATGTGTAATTGACAAAATTAATTATTGCAAGTTCAGAGCAGTGACGGGAAATAGGGGATAGGTGAAAACTGAAATTTTCTGAGAATACAGGATTACACACAGACCAACAGGGAACACTGTTATAGGTTAACATCTTAAATGTGTCGATATATTGTAATGTGGTATTCTTGGTGTGGTATAATATGGTATTCATTTATTTTTCCAGGACAGTGCACAATAAAGCATTAACCAAGACCAAGTCAAAGGAAATATGGTCACACGTGGTCACATTTTTAAATACATAGCGCTTTTCCACCTTCAAGGCACTCAAAGCACTTTACATCAAGGAATCACTCACCACTCCACTGTAGGGGTGAGGTTGGTTCAGTGTCTTGCCCAATAACAACAGCATTCATCTGTGGGAGCTGGAATCGCACTGCCAACCTGTGGGTCAGTGGGTCTGAGTTTCGGATCAGTGGACAAAATGCTCTGCCAACTGAGCTGCTGTCACCCAAATATACTGGACTTGTAAACTAATGTGCATTTTTTGTTGTGTCGTTAAATTTGTAAGTTTGTGTTGTATTTTATTTTAAGTCTGTGATGTCACGTAAATTCACAGGTTTGAATTTAAACGTGAAAGATATTCACACCATTTTTCATATTATTACTATTTCAGATTTGCTCATCTTGGCATTTGTCCCACTTTTTATCAGCCTTACATCACCTCCAGGTGTTTCTATGACACTCACCTCTCCTCTCTCTCCTCTCATGTTTCCTGATGGCTGTGGACGGACGGAGCAGCTGTGTGTAGCTACGGTGTCTGCTTTAACGGAGGGCACTGCCGCGAGGGCTCCACCCAACTCTGTGACTGTCCTGCTGGCTTCAACGGGCCCAGCTGCCAGTATGGTGAGTGCACGGGATTTTCAAACACACCACACTAAGGCCTGTCACAATAATTACTATATTGACTTATCATTCAATATATGAAAACTGGAACTATATTTTTTGGAGTCAGTCTTTGCACTACTGAGAATTTGTGGTTATTGTTTAGCTATATGATAATATTTAAGACATAAAAGGTTGAATTAATGACTTCTATGATGACTATTACAGATTCAAACTAAGTACTAAACTGTTTCATTCTACTTTTTATTTTTATTTTTTTAATTTTTTTTTTTGTAGTTTCTGTTTTTGAAAGGTGCACTGTGTAACTTTTCTGATAGAAGGCCCGCCAGTTTCTTGTCTCCATGGAGATGTTATTGCTATGTATGTATAGCATTACACTTTTCAATCTCTATAGAAACAAGCCAAAGATACTACCAGGCCAATTTACAGGTGAGATCTGTGAAGAGGTAACCCCACTCACAGTAAGAACGCATGCTTTTAAAGGAATATTTGTAATGTAGTAATTAATAATTAATACTATATTATGGAATATTACAGCCAAAGACATAGCATCTCCATGGTAATGGACCCCCAACCTGAATAGTTACGCAGTGCATCTTTAAAAATATTGTCGATTTAGAATAGTTTTTGTGTTTAAATCTGCTCTTTGGGTATTTTGTCAGTGGCATATATTAATTTCAATTTTAGAGTTTATCATTTATATTTAATTTAGCAATTTATCATACTTCAGATTTTTATCGTAACACACTATAGCATCTAGGCCTGTAGTCAATTAAAGAAATTCTTGGTCAACATATCTTGTGGATCGATTAATCAACTACCAGAGGGTCTTGGCATGGCATGAAAGCTCTCAGATTATTAGAATCTTGCACACACATCTGCTATATATACAAAGAAGTAATAATAAACAAAACCTTTAGAAATGGAAAGGCAGATTGAACTGGCCAGTCACTCCCAAAACCAGCAAACTCAATCCATGCATTGTTCTTTTTGCTATTTTACTTGTAAATCAATATAAACTCAATAAAATAACCCACAGTTTTCAATTTTCCTAGTAGTAGTCAGTTAGTTTTGGAGTCAGTAGTAGTAGGTGTTAGTAGTAAGTAGTGCAGTAGTAGTAATTTTCAGTTTAAAGGTCCAGTATTTTGCGAAATTGACTCTTGTGAGCTTTAAGCCATGTTGAAATGCTTCAAAAACATACCTGGAGTTTTGTTTCATTCACACATGTTTGAGTAATATTGCATTATTAGGCTGTCTACATCTCTAAATCCACCTTGTGATGTCATGAAGTGGTAGTTTTCAAGTTAATAGCTACCTTCAGGGGTATAGTGGGCGTGGTACGTGGAGGTACGCCATCCACCCACTTCTCCTGACGTGAGATATAAAAAAATAGCAAATATAAAATAGCCTACAACATAAATGTCAAACCGGAGAAAACAACCTGCATAGGCTTATAATACCTCCAGTACTATCCTACAGTGACCTCCTATAGTGAATATGAGGGGACCAGGACTGAACCAGGGCTGAACCAGGAGGATTAAAACAGGAGTAAACCAGGACTATACAAGGACTAACAACTTTCTAACATGACTTAAAGCTCACAAGTTTAGCATAATATAAGACCTTTAAACTAGGTCTAAGTTTGATTCTAAGTCTAAACCAGGTCTTACCAATGACTATAGGACTATACCAGGACTAAACCAGGACTAAACCAGAACTGAACCAGGACTGAGTGTTGGGACGGGCCTGGAGGTGCGCCCTCATAAACCATAGGGTGACCACAGGAGAAAGAAAAGGCTCAGAGCTCCGCACCTCATGGAGCTAAGTGCAGCTGGTGCCCAATCACACTTTGCGGACAGCCTGCTTTGCGGGCTTGGGGTTCTTGCTGTCACTCTCAAGTCCAAGATTAGTCCTGCTTTAGACCTGATTTAGTCCTGGTTTAGTCCTGGTTCAGTCCTGGGCACGTGTTGTAGCCTATCATTTATGTTCTGTAGGTGATTATGAATGGCATTAATGTTAATAATAACTGAGTCCGCACCTTTTAATTCCAGGGCTGCAATTATCCAAATGATTAAAGTGAAAGTGTATGGAGTTTAAAAACACAGTGGAGCACTTCCTGTATTACC
This sequence comes from Boleophthalmus pectinirostris, assembly GCF_026225935.1. NCBI lineage: Eukaryota > Metazoa > Chordata > Actinopteri > Gobiiformes > Gobiidae > Boleophthalmus > Boleophthalmus pectinirostris. Next base: position 31,330,423 of record NW_026571299.1, read on the forward strand.
ACATGGCATCACAATGTGGAACAGAGCGATTTCTGTTTCAGAGAAGAACACAGCCTTAATATGCAGGAGTTTTGGGTTAAACATGTGTGAATGAAACAAAACAGAACTCTAGTCATGTTTTTTTTATGAGGAAACAAGAACTTAGATTAAAAAATAGTGTAATATGGGCCCTTTAAAATGTTCGACACACAGCAACAGCGCTGACTTCAGAGTGGCTTTTTGAATGGGTGCACAGCATTGACCCCATGCTCTCTGTATTTTGTCATAGGCCCATTGTTAATTTTGAGCTGTTGAAATAAAACAGCGGCCGATTCTGTTGTCTTTTTGATAACTCCACCACACGACAGGAAATTCCACTTGGTGTCAACTTTGGACTACAACTGTCCATCTTTCTCTCAATCTTGTTCCACTTTTGACACTGCGGTTGCATAATTCAAACCCTCTTGCACTTATAAACCAAATATTTCTCAAACGATCTCATCTTTCATTAACTTTCTCATGCAGAAGCTGTAGGTCTGTGACACGATGGTATACACTGACTTCCTGTTTGCCTTATTATAGCTCTCGTGATGCAGCTTTGTGAAATCCTACCACAGCACACAGCTCTTTGCGGTTTTAAGCTGACCTGACTTCCTCCTGATTACTCCACGCTTCAATGCAAGAGCTAATCATGGAGACAGACAGTGTACACAGGGTTTGGATGTGTCTTAAGATGGACAGAATGGGCCTGGAGGTACAGAGCTATTGTGGAGGTTAATGCTACAACTAGTGCATAATGAGCATAATGAGGCTAAAGCTAAAGATGAGGGTAATCGGCAGAGAAAAGCAGTCATGCCATGTTTGTTATGGATTTCAGAAATGGCACGAACTGAATAGTTATGTTGTTTGGGGTGAGTATTTTATGAGAAATATGTAATTTACACATACATTTGTGACTTTATTTAGGTTTTAAAGTCAAGTTCACAATGCGTTTTAATCTCATCCAGGAATGTTAAAGCTGCTTTATCCAAGTTTCAAACTCTGAAAGGACAGAGTAGGTGTTTAAAGGTCCTATATTGTACCAAAATTGACTCTTGTGAGCTTTAAGCCATGTTAGAATGTTGTTACTGCAACAAAAACATACCTGGAGTTAGGTTTTGTTTCATTCACACATGTTTAAGTAATCCTTTATTATTAGTCTGTCTGCATCTCCAAAACTCAAAATGCTCTGTTCCAACTTGTGATATGTATATTTGTTTGAGACAGGGACAGCGCACAATTTTTGCATGAAAAATTAACAGGATGCATTGTACATCAGGTTGTAGCATAAGAGCTAATTTCATTCAACCTGTAGTCCCTGGGCAGGTTCATTGATTGATTGTATTTAACTGACCTTAACTATCAACTGTTCTTGGAGACCTATAGCATTTTTTGGGTTGATGGAGGAAACTGGAGCACTCAGAGGAAACCCATCCAGACACAGGGAGAAACATGCAAACTCCACACAGAAAGGCCTTGACAACCCAGGGATTGAACCTGGAACCTTCTTGCTGTGAGGCATGAGTGCTAGCCACTCAGCCACCATGCCACCGATGTAGTGGTAGTTTTCAAGTTTACCTTTAGTTCCGTTAAGACTGGCAATTCCAAGGCTGAAATTATCCAAATGATGTTAATGAAGGTCTATGGAGTTTAAAAACACAGTGGAGCACTTACTGTATTTCCTCAATATGCAGGGTTTGTATTTTAAATGTGTGAATGAAACCAAGCACGACTTCAGGTATGCTTGTAATGAAGAAACATTATAACACATCAGAATATAGTATAAAACAGGCCCTTTAAATGTAGCTCATTTCTAGCTCTCATAAACCCTTGGACATAATTGCTAGTGTTCACATTTTTCTTTTTCTTTTTTTGTGCTTACATTTAACTTTAGACCACGACAGCAAGTTGTTGTGGAGTTGCTAAAGTTATTTTTTATGATACATTCTTAAAGAGCTGCTAAACCCCTGAGATACATTATCAAGAATATGTAAAAAAAAAAAAAAAAAAAAGTAAACAAAAGAGCCATGAAACAACTCAGTAAACTACTGTTAACTACCTTTAATTCATCACACTAGTGTCAGAATATTTAATTATATAATGAATATAATAACATAATGAATATTACTTAATAATGAACGCTATGTTTAGTATTTAGTATCTTGGTTTTACATTAGGCTAACTGAAATCTGTATGATGTGACAGTTGTGATGATGCAGTCCTGAGTTTCACTGAATCAGCATGTAGCTCTTGTTCTCACTATTTCATTGTTTTATAGTCATCTGGTCTCCTCTAGTGAACAAACCTCTCCTCGCTGTGCAGCACCGGTCCTGCCCTGTGTTGTGAGTGAGATACTGCATATGCATAGGACCGCTGCCCCTGACCCCATCCTTTTTGAAGGCTATCAATCCATAAAGACCCTTGACGGGTTTAGTGCTCGGTGACTGACACTGAATGAGCTCCAAAGAGCAAGTGTGGGGCACCAGTGTCAGAGCATGAACCAAGCATTATATCTGTCCGGTCTCCAGGTTTCAACAGTGTGTGGATGGCAAGAATAAGGATTTATTTTGAGTTGTGCAAAGATAATAAACATGCCATCACAATGGCGTCGGGTAGATAAAAAATTGCAAAAATGGTTCTACTGGTTGAAATATATCAACATTTTTCACTAAGGTTTAGACAAAAATACACAAATAAAAATAAACAAGCAGAGACACCAAAGCTGCATTTGCAAACACTGGTAAGGACAGATTTATTTGTTCCATTTGCCTTCTGGTTCAGAGGCAACTGTGGTACTTACACAGCTATTGCAATAAAAAAAAAGTAATTTCTCCCGATCACTTATATGTGTGTTACTTGAAAATATATAGTCATATATGATACTTACTCCTACTCTCAAAAATTTACTCAAAAAGTTACATTTAAATCAGTTAAAAAACTCAACAAGCACACTTTTTACATTCTATTCATGTTAACATGTCAACAGTTTTTCTCCTTACAAAAACTTTAGACATGATGGTCAAGTTGTTTGTTATAATTTTGTGGATTGATTCTCAAGACGATTGAATGAGCCGCACATGGGTTGCCAGATTTAGTACTGAAAAGTTAGACTTAGTCTTAGACAAACTTTATTGATTCACAAGGGAAATTACTTGGACATGGTGGCTCACAGATCACAATATAACTTAATAACAAAGAGTAAAAAATATAAATGGTAACAATAATAGTTAAAGTCTATATAAGAGACTGGTGACAAATAAGGCATTATTATATAAATGTGCAGGTACAAGTAAAAATAAAGTATAAGAAATAGGTAATAAAAATATCTATCTATATACAAGAGGTCATAAGGAAAACAATGCTAAGACAAAGGTTGGGACTTGCAAGTCGTGACTTGGACTATAAATACTCATATATAAATATACTATGGTTTTTAAAGTACAGTTTAGCTTAAAATTCATATAAATTGCACAAATCTAAGCTATATTTGTTATTTTGATTTACAGACTTGATATGACTTGAAGCTCAGAACAGACTACTTGGACTTGACTTGGACTTGACTTGAACTTATGAGCCAGTGACTCAAGACTCGACTTGGACTTGCCAGTATTTGACTTGGGACTTGACTCGGACTTGAGGTCAAAGACTTGAGACTTAATTGAGACTTGCAAAACAGTGACTTGGTCCCACCTCTGTGCAAAGTTGATATGAAGATTGACAGGACATAGGGTTATCATTACATAAGGGTGAGTTGTTCTACAGTTGTAGGGAGTATTATCTGTTACATAAGGGTACAGTTGTTTGGAGTATGGTATGAATGTATTCCTGTATCTCCTGTTGCTGCATTTAAATGACGGCATGTCATAGACCTACACTGACATATTGTCCAACCACTAGGCCAGTTTGTGCTCACACCTCTTTAATCCCATCCCATTCTTAAGTGGATAATAACCTTTGATGCTCAGATTCTCCACAAAGCTCCTCTTCTCCTGTCTGTCACAGCTTGTCTGCTCTGACATGTTTACCCAAAAATGCTTAGAACACGGCTGAGACTGAGAGCGTGGTGCAGAGAGAGACCACAGCACACTCCTCGTTTCATTAGTATAGACTCTGGTGATGTAGTACGGTGCAGTGGAATGTTTTTCATGTGGCTGGAGCTGTTTGGATGTTGAACCAGTGTTTACTTCTTTAAAAAGAGGTGATTAATCCTATGTTACTCACTGTATCTTAAATCTGTCACCTGCTTCAGCCTCAGGACGTAGTAATGACTGTTTTCAAGTCAGCACTGCAGTAAAAAGGTGTGACAAAGACATTGTTTTTTTCAAGTTGATATTGCAAAATTGTGAAGTTGAAAACATTTTAATGGAGATGTTTTAACTGCTTATGGTATTTATTTTCCAGTACACAGAAAAGATAGTGTATAATATGAACAGAAGTAAAATGGAACATCATGGTCTACTGTAACAGTTCAATCCACTGAGATTCTTTTATTTTCATTTACCAAAGCCTAAAACTATTCTTCTTAAAGCATTACCCATCTTGTAAATTAGTTAATCTAGTTATTTACTTGGTTCACTCATAACATATACCCAAGCAGTTTTTGACCAAATCAAATAGCTACATTGTCTACAATTGTAAGAAAGAACATTGTGCATGACTATATCACTGCAATGGTGGTCCATTTCACTCTGCTGTCTGAAAAACTGTTCTTGAGTTGTGTATTCGTCCAAAGAATCTATAGTGTGGTTGAGAAAGTGGAACAAGACAGATTTAAATATTTTCTTCCTACTTTTACAGTTTGAAAATTAGCTGTAAAGCACAAGTTGTCAATGTAGTCTAAACCTGTGATTGGTTATGTTCAGTGTGTTATTGTATGCCTTCTCTGTTTAAGTAATTGCATGTATTTTCTCAGTTTTCAAATGCTTGGTGAAGTGCAGGATCATGCTGAGGCAGTTTTTGGGTCAGTGCACTTATTTCAGTCACAGACAGCATGGACTCCTGGTCATTATGATCATTAGATTGTAATGTGCTCTTCAAAGCACGAGTTTAACATTCTTTCTGAGAGACAGACAGATCTGTACTGCACACTAAATCTCACTGTCAGCTCAAACTACAACTGCAGTCCACAGACAGTCACTGAGGATGGGTTAAAGACGGGTGAGGCTAAAGAGAGTGTACACACTATTTAGTGTTATTGGTCTGTTTGGGAAAAAATGCTTTTCAATACACTGTGACTCAGAGGAGTGGATTTGTTAAATAACGTGTTGATGATATTTTATTATAGCAGGTGGTCCACAGTTTAAAACGTTTTGCAAGTCTTTGTTTACCATTAAATCTGTCGACAAAATTGGGTAACACTGAGTTGGTGTTGATGTGGCTTCATCTGTTTTTGTACTTCCACAGGCAGTTATATGTAACATTTTAATTAATGCACATTCTTGTGCCAACACATTTCCTGTGACATCTCTGTTAAGTGTGTGAGGTTTATTAGCACTAAGGGACTAACTGTTGCAAGTTAAGGCCAAGTGTGGAGAAAAAGAATGCCAGTCAGGCCACACAGAAAAGCAACCATGTAATGTGTAGGTCAGGGATGATAATGAAAATGATCACCTGTACATGCAGGTGCCCGCCTCTCACCTTTTAATACACTATCCCAAAACCTTTTTGCTTATCTTGCTGGGTGGATATATGTTACCCATTCTGCAGATTATATAGTACTGTGAGGACATTGACAGATTCACTAATTTAAACAGTCTTTTTCAGATATTTTTCTAAAGTTCCTGTGAATAAACAATGGTCAACACAGAACAACAAGCGGCTCATAGGTCACCGGCTAGAAGAGTGGGGCATCCGCTAATTCTGAAAACTACCAATACTACTTGAGAAAATGTACACAGAATCACTGACTTTTGGCACAGAAAGGTCAAAGGTTATGGCAGCACGTGAATCGAGATGCCATTGAACTATGGAGAATGGTCAGCACAAAGTAGTAGGGTACAAATTCAACCCAACAATAAAGTGATTATAATAGTTTATATATACATTATTGGATATTATTTATATATACATTATTGGATATTATTTATACATACATTATTGGATATTATTTATAAATACATTATTGGATATTATTTATAAATACATTATTGGATATTATTTATACATACATTATTGGATATTATTTATAATACATTATTGGATATTATTTATATATACATTATTGGATGACCATTATAACTTATTTGAGGACAATTACAAAACGTGTAACAAATGCATATTTTGAATATTTTTAGAGACAGTAGTGGTAACACAATCTGTTTTCTCGCCATCTAATGGTAAGAATGAATGTTTCTCAGTTGTTGTTTTTTATATATATATATATATATATATATATATATATATATATATATATATATATATATATATATATATATATATATATATATATATATATATATATATATATATATATATATATATATATATATACACACACATATATATATATATATATATACACATATATATATATATACAGTATATATATAAAATAGATGATTGATGTTTAATGCTATACTTCATTCCAGACAAGAAACAACTTGGCAGACCAGAAAAGTACCATATTGCACCTTAAACACCAGTAGAAATGTTACGAGCCACTCTCTCTGAATAGATGCAGCAGGTGGATGCTTGGTTTACAATAAAATCCAATGGGACAGGTGTAGCTTTATGCAAGCTGCCCAAAACGACTGCCTTTTTTACATTCAGATTTAGAGTGACAGGCGGAGCCACAGTGGTGCACCTGCTATATATATTCATTTACAGTTAAACAGAACTTTGACTTAAAACATATGGTTAAAGTATTTTACCAGGTCTTTCTGTTGACCCGTTTACTCATGCACCAAGGGTGGTTGGAGAATGTCATGTCAGGATACAGTTTGATAGTTTAACTGGGTCAAAAATAATTGCTGTAATTTACAATGCCAATCCCTGTTGTTGGTTGTTGGTACTTTCACCTAACTCATTTTTCAGAACCATAGTTTGTTTTTCAAATGAGGCCATATCAGATAAGTCAGAACCATTCATGAATTTCCAACAAGTGCTTCGCTCTGGAATCCAAGCAATGTCCAGAAAATGTATACATTATATTCTATGTTCATGACAGAAAGCAAAAGCCCTCCTCATTGGAAAAATAAATGCTTGTCTGTCTGTGGTTTTGATTGTATACATTGTACTGCCGAACTGTACACACCATAGTCGCTAAGTGGATGAGTACACATGTCAAAAATATGTTAAAAGTATGTTAAATATGTGGACTAAACATGGCAACCACATTTCGTCTCACAGCAAGAACGTTCACAGTTTAGACTGACAGTTTAGGAGTTTGCATGTTCTCACTGTGTCTGGATGTGTTACCTCCTGATTGAGCACTGTGGTTGCCCAAGGGCCTGACTGGATTCTTAGAAATACTGGTTGAAAGATGGGCCAAATACAGTGGACAACTTTCTAAACAGGGGATCTGGTATATAGTTGTATGGGTTTTGTCTTGAAATAATGCTCATTTTAGGCTTGGTAGAGCAATTTGAAAACCAAATTCACTTATGTATGAATAGTTGACCATTAAAATAATTAAATAATCATTCATCACTACCTGGACTATAAGGGAAACACAAACCAATGTTTCAAAACATAGAAGGCATCATTATTAAATCAAACATGGCAACATTATTAAATCAGAATTGCCAAAACTGGAACTGGGTGATGACAATTTTATTACCCAGTGGTTTCGCTTTCTTTGTGTTTTGGGTATGGCGAGACGTGTGGGGTATGGGCGTTTTTTTTTTTTTGTTTTTTTTGTCAGTTTGTTTTTGTTATGTGAAAAATACAATTAAAATGTATATACCAAAAATATAATAAAATGTGTAAATGAACTAAAATATAATTAATTTACGGTCCATGTTAAACATTTGACCCACTGCATCTTCGAACTTGTTGGAAGGTTGAGTGACTTACAGTGATTATAATTCACATTTACACTGCTCCAGTCTCTCCTTGACAGTATCTTAAAGCATTCTCCAGTCTCTCCTTGACAGTATCTTAAAGCATTCTCCAGTCTCTCCTTGACAGTATCTTAAAGCATGAGACTGTAAAAGTGAGTAGTCCAGCTGCAGCAGTTTGTCACTAGTGAGATGTGTTTGATCAGGTTCAGCACTGTGGTGAGCCTGACTGTTTGATTATCTGACCTCATAAAACTGCTTCCACGTTAGTTTTATCTCCTGAAAAATGCCTGGATGTATTTTTGAGTTACTTTTAAGGAGGAAAGGGAAAAAACTTGTAAAATTTGTGAAAATATCAAATGCCAAAGATAATCCCGAAGTTCCCATGTTTCAGGTCAAAGTCTGTTTTTGTGATTTAGTTTTTGCACGGGTTGGAATGGTGAAAATGAGAACTATTTGGACAAAGTGGCAAAAGGTCATTCACTGACGTTATCCTGCAGTTTTACAGTTATGGATGGTTTTTGGGGAGTCGTAAATTTGAGCGTTAATGGGGCATTCACAGAGCTGCTGACATCTTTTCTGTTGTCGTAGTTTAATGAGTTGATTCTCTTCATTCAGTGCTGGTGCCACCCCACATGCCTGCTTTAGACTCGGGTGGTCATGGAGATGCACAACCCACTCCAGCTAATTACACAATAAGTCCTATTAGATGCCAAGTACTGATTTGATATTTCAATTTAACTCTGTGGTTTTCAAAATGTGTGAGTTCCATGGTTGTGCTGAATCAATGAAAAACATGCTCAATGCCGGTGCTTGAGTAGGGAACATAGCTACTTAAAAGTGCTACGAAGTAAATCTTGTGGTTTACATTATGCTTGATTCTATGGAGATGTTTCACCTTACCCTGGAATGTTCCATCATATTGCATTAAATAAATCTTTCTTGCATTTTTACATGTGTTTTTATTGCTGAGAAAAAATCCTGATATATATGTATACAAATTAGCTTGCCTCTTCACAGATCTGGCCTGTTACTCCTGCTTCTCTCCATGGCAATCTCTTTGAGTTTTCCTAGATAAGATGATGGCTGAATGTTTGAGTCAGAATATACACAAAGCTTTTATCAAGAACAAAAGCTGCTTAGCTGTTGAGTTTCCAGGCGAGATAAAAGGGCTGTGAGAAAAGTTGAGGATTAGTTTCATTACAGGTGTAACTGTTTTGTGCAAACTCTTGTCACTTGTGATCTATGGGACATCCCATCACTGACCTCTCATTGGGGCAGCTGTAAAGGGCCTAATGATGCAGAGAGGGGGGCAGATTATGGCCCTGTGTTAGACAAGGGGCAGGTGAGGGGGCAGTTTATGTCTCTGTGTGGGTTGAGGACAAGGCAGGTGGGCGGGGCAGAATGCTCCCACCCTGCCCTGTGTGCCCTGGGCCTTCTCATTACAGGGACAATCATAGTTTAGTTTAGACTGTAGGACACAGGGGGAACAAAGGGAGTGGGCAGGCTGGGGACAAGCAGGTTCTGGATGTGACAGTTTAATGTTAGTTTAGATTCGTCAGCAGTGTTGGGGAACTTACTCTGATAAAGCAGTTAGTTAGTGCCCCAGGGCAGCTGTGGCTACAGTAGTTTACCACCACTAAGTGTGAAGTGTATTAATAATGATTTGTAAAGCGCTTAGGGGTGACTTGAATGGTGCTATATAAGTGCAATGATTTATTAAGTAATGAATAATGAATTACAAGTTACTTGTTAATTTGTAATATTTTACACTACTTAGTTACTGTCTCAAGAGAGTAATGTAGTTACATGGGATTGCTTTATTTGGAATTTAATTACAGAGACTAAGTATTAGTAACACCCACCACTGTATGGTTTCCAAATAATTCATGGCAGGAGGAAAAAAAAAAACAATTCCACATTATTTATTCATTTTAGTATCCAGAATACATATATTTTTTTATCATTATGTTCTCTCTCTGGGTGGTGACCTCATGCACAATTAATTTAGTTAATATGTTTTCAACAATTTTTGAAAAATCCTTTAAGCACAATACAATATTTCATTGTTAGACGACTTTTCATTATTACAACAATTGCATTCATTATCATTACAACTTACAGGCCAGTGGTTAATTTAGCAAAGCACGTGATGTGTATTTAGTTTTATTAATTATCAGTGAACCAATAGGGACATGTGTGTACCAAAGATGTTCGTGCAGTTCTGACTGTAGATGTACACCGTATAGATACCATTTGTATTATGTTCAAATGGAAAACTCACTCATTGTTATTATGAAACAGACCTATGACATACTGAATTGAATTGGACAGTTTTACTACCATGTTGTCTTTATATTTAAGGTAAGATATACAACCTTCCTCAGTCATAATTGGTACTTTACACTGTATCCAACATGCCAGTGACCTGCAGCTATTCCTCCATTATTATCACAAGAACATATATTTAAACAGACATCACCTATGGGTCATGTACCCAAACAATGTTCCTTTCAACTTTTAACGACTTCTAACCATGTAATGTCACCCCAAACATAATCACATCATAACATTTTATACCCTAGCTTTGTGACGCTGCTATTACTCTTCTCTGGCCTGTGGCGTCTTTCTGTTGTGTACATATCACCTCCACACGAGAAGATGACACCACAACAAGTAATTTTTGGATTCCACTTTGTGTTTTGCCCCATGCATTCGAAGTGTTCAGGTCAGGGTTAGCATAGCAGCAGGCTAAGGCAAGCCTAGGAATATATCCAACACATGCAAAGGGGTCAAAGGTCAAAGCCCGGAGGACTGCAAGGCGTTCATTTGTTCCTGTTGCCCCATGTACATCATAAAAAGAGACATATACGGAGACGTGGGGGCAGCTGGCCTATATATTGAGAGCATCCATAAGTTTTACTGACACTGAAACATGTAAGGGCTCATCACATGATCACAAACAAAACAGTGCAGTGAAAGAAAATTGCATAGATTAAGTGCAACAAATTAGTACAAAACAGGACAAAAGGTTAACAACTTGTAAGACCTCTGGATCATCTACTCACCTAAATACATGGGTTTCACAATCCTGTTCATAGGTGATGCTTTTATCACTTTTATCAAAAGATATTTTAAATGAATAATTACGATGGCAATGATATTAGATTTTCATTCCATGCATCGTCCTATCTGTAGCCTTTCCCCTTAAAGATAAATAGATCAGATATGAAGCTGTACATTCCTGTCTTGTACAAGCTACACCTTTTGCAGGCAAGTTTGTGTTGATGGATTCATGGATTCATCCCCAGATGTTCACACATCTGTAGGTGGGAAAAACTCCAAAATACTATTTAATATGTGTTTCTGGTGGGGACCTGCTTTATCTCCATGCAGATGTTATTGTATTGCCTGAAATGTTCCACAGTGTGGCACTAATCATATCTGTCATGCATCTTCAGTTGCCCAGGTGTTAAAATACCCTTTCTTACTTTCATTTCCTTGTTTCCATTCAGCTTGGTATTATCATACTGTGTATTACCATACTGTGGAACATTTTAGCCAAAGCTAGACTCCAAAGCTCTCCACTGTTGGGCAAGTTACTTCAAAACTGTAATGTGTTATTTATTACTTGTTACTCTCATTTCAAAGTAATTCATTACATTACACTATTATTGCATTTACAATATAAAGCATTATACGACTATTGCATTACATAAGTTACTCTCACCAAAATAACTGTGCGAAGATGCCGAACTTTTGCGCCGTATATGGACTGAACCAGGACTAAACCAGGACTGAACCATTAGGACTGAACCATTAGGACTGAACCAGGACTAAACCAGGTCTAAACCAGGAATAAAACAGGACTAAACCAGACCTGAACCAGAATTGAACCAGAGCTGAACCAGAGCTGAACCAGAGCTGAACCAGGACTGAATCAGGACAAAACCAGGACAAAACCAGGACTTGGAATCTAGGACCGCCCCTGAGAGAACCCCGAGCCCATGGAGCAGAGTGTCGGCAAAACACGATCAGGCATCAGCTGCGCTTCGCCTCATGGTGCGCGGAGCTCTGCACCGGTCCTTTCACCCACAGTTACCCGACGGAGTACGCAGGCGCACCTCTGAGCCCGTCCCAACATTCGGAACTGTAATGATGCCGTTTCGTTGCTGCTGATATCGTGGTGATTTTAGTGAATTTGTATGAAGAAAAATGAAAAACCCACTACTTAAATCCAGGTTTAAAAAGCATTGTAACGCACGTTACTGACATTTGTACCATTTTTTCCCTGTAATGCGTTACATTACTGCATTACAGCAAAAAGCAATGCATTACAGTAATTCATTACTTTTATAACGCATTACTCCCAACACTGATCATCTCCATGGAGACAAGCATTTGGCAGACTCTCGATCAGTAAAGTTGCATAGTGCACCTTTCAATAACCACAGAAATGATTGAATTCACAAACCAATTGCTGAAGTTGTAAAATAAGTCTTGTTGGACTATTCAATTGGTGGTTTTCAGATTTTAGAATGTGATTATATCATACTCCCAGATGGGGGCTAGAGACACTTTTCCCAACTGGTAACATTCTACTTTGCCATGAAATATCCAAAAGGTAAATTCACAAACCTTGAACCTCATCATTTTTATTAGTAATTGGACCAAAGATCTCACTGAATCTACATTTCAACAATATTAATTTTTACTTCCCCCAGTTGTATTAGATATTATTGAACTATAGAATGTTGTGATGTCATCTGAAACTCAGCAATTAGTCCAAGTGTTGATTGAGACTCGTCTTCATCACTGATATTAATAAACAAAGCGCTTCCCAGTTAACTGTTTAAGCCTCTATCTGACTCCCCCTGTATTTACCTGCTGAGGTGAAACATCTCGTCAAAACATGGATTAGAAGGACGCGGTGGAGCAGACCATTCACTAAACAAACCCGAAGACTGGATTTGAACCTCTTTGAAGTCACACATAAATCCCCCAGAGATCAAACGTGCACAAATATTAAAATTTAAGGCTCACTGGTTCAGATAATAAGCTATGCAAGGACCTCTTGATTGATATTTTAGCCTCTAGTCGACAGCCCCCTACTATTTCTTCCAGCAAATCCTCTCCAGCATTTTCTTGTCAACACTTGCCCTGAAAAAGAGTGATATGAGGACGACTTCATGCTACTGTTGGAAATGACAGCACCAAATATATTTAGTTCAAGAGAAGTATAGAGTCATGACAGTTAGCTTACTTAGCCATACATTCAGAAACCCATTGACCTCTCAGGGCTGTGTGACTCCGGTGAATGAGTCGCCCCATTACGGGAAGTTGGAGGTTGAATTCTCGCTCGTGTCAGTTCATAAGATGCCATTAAGGAATGAGGAATCATAACTGTTCTTAATTCCAGCCTGTTTTTACTATAATGGTTTTTTAACCAAAAACAAAAAAAGTGTACTTTGGTGTTCTTGAGTTGTAGAAATCATTTATAACACCATTTTTACGTTAAATCAAGGCCAAAAAAGTAACTAATAGTATTTAACTGTAAGTTTTTATTTCTCTGGAAGTTTGTGTCTGTTGAACATTTAGACCCAAACAAGTTGTTATGACTTCACACTTAGTAATCCATTGTTGTGTTCTTGGGTGCATAAGCCAAGCTGTTTGATGAATTTTTGTGTTGAGTGAACTACAGTGGTTCCAGAACCTTTTGCGTAGATTGGCAATCGTGTTTCCATCAGTCAGACCCAGAGCAGCTGATGTTAGATGATGTGGCTATCTACCACTGGGCTTCCTGGTTGCCATGGTCATGGTTGGCTGCTCTTTACATTTTTAACTTGATATTTGGGGATTTTTACTAAGAAGTGCAGCATGTGCAGTATAACTGTAGTTATGGACTTAGTAATTTGTAATTTGACCAGATTTTTCATGTACCCTTGGCAGCCTTGCATGGAGCTATCTGTGCTAGCCAGCTACCTCTGACATGCTACAGACTGTAGACAAATACAACAGGCTTTCTATACCAAATATGTCAGAAGACGTTCCAGAGGAAAAACTTTGAGGGAATGACCTGTCTCAACATGGACCAAAACAACACAGTGGAGAGAGAGAGGGGCTTAGGAGAGGCTTTCCTGTTGTGTCTCCAAAGCCCACCTGGCTGCCCCTGGAGGCTGCTGTGATGCTGTAGGACAATGAGGACACAGAGGAGGGGCACTTTTGTCCTAAGGGCTGTTATTCTCCTCAAACTGCTCTCACTACATCTGATGACCCTGCCCTTTGAGCTGCTGAGATTTTTGTTTGAGCTTTGTTTTATTATTGTATTTTGCTGCTCAATGTTCTTATATTGCCCCTTGCTGACAAATAAAGTAGTATTAATTGATAAGTGTGAGTAGTGAACAAAAATGTGCCAGTTTTACTGAATTTCTTCATTTTCTAGTAAAAATGTGCAAGAAGAAAAATGATTCATGTATTAGTATGAATATGTCAAATTATCAGTTTGTTTTAAGGGTGTGCCTTAACCCTAACCCTACTATAGGATTCATTGGTTGTGCAGAGCAAGTTGAAACATTATTGATTTCTATTTGCATCCACCATTCAATCAACCTTTTGTCAATAGAAAGTAGCCTCACCCTAGCCAAGCCCACAGAAGTTTAAATAGGGCCTTATAAATCTCCACATTGATGTCATGTGTGTGTAAAGAGCTGTATTCCGGTGTTGCCAAACTTAACACTGATTGTTAATGATTTTATAGAAATGCACGTGGTTCTTAAATACAGGTTTACCCCAGAGGTACACATTATGAGGCTTAAGTGGTTGCTCTTTGGGCTTTTAATGGTCAAATCTACTTCCCCAACCTGTAAAACAAGTATGATCTGAGTTAGACCAGCTGTGACAATGACCACAATTACAAGGCTATACAGGAAAACTTGGCCAAAGTATGCATCAAATAGGATTTGGATTTTGAGTATTTCCTAACAGAAGGTCAATATGATTATATGGAAAGGCAGACTGGAGCATTTCTCTCCAGTGAGGGCACTGTAGTGAAGTTATATGTGATTTGTACAGCTGTGTGATCATAAAAAGAAATCTAATAGCATCTGGGCTGTTTCAGTAGAGTGGACAGAGACAGTAGGGGGCAGTGTAGAACCAAGTTCAAATGGAAGTGAATAGGTGACTGTTTTTAAAGATACTTTACTGTGGTCAATATTGCTTAGTTCTTAGTTTTTTCTGCAGCCTGAATGTTTTGGGTCAGTCTTCAAAACTATACATATAACTAATTCAGAATTAATGACATGGCAATCATTAAATGAGTAGCTATTATGTAACTTTTATGGCAGAGGATACAGAAATGTTACACAGTGCACCTTTAAAGACTTGCACCAACTCTGCTTTCACATAATGGCAAATAATAAAACCTACACCTTGGCTTAAGAATAACACTGTTTAAATTATTCTAAGATAAAATATTCATATACATTGTCCAAACTCTCATACTTTTCTGTTCTGTGTACATTTTAGTTAATACCTCCATATCTAATCCAATGTATTATTATTTTAATTATTAAATGTAAATGTTTTGTTTTTAAATTTTATTACTATTTTGCTCTGTTTTTTTTTGTTTTTTTTAAATAGTGTTGAATGTTGAAAAATATTAGTCATTTCTTTATAATTACTGGCTGCAGTTGGTGCCATCTTTGTGTGTGTCATCCACATGTTAAGGGTCACATGAATCAGAGTTCAAAGGTCGGGATGCATTTCCTGCTCAGATGATGTGCGGTAAATAGTCAGTTCCAGCTCATATCCTTTAGTCACAGTTAAACAGAATTACCAAGCTCGCAGTTGGGTAGAGCTCTCCTGAGTCATCCTCTCCCACTGTCTCTGTCAGGTCCATGTTCACAGCACCTGGTAAACACAAGCAGCTGTGCTATGTGACAAGACAAGTGCACTGGAAAAAAGAGATGTGGAACACTGGAAAAGAAGGTCTAAGAGATATCCTAAGCTGATATAGTTTACTTTTCTGGTGATGGGTTCACCACTTGCTTGTCTCTATGGAGATGTTATTGCTTTGACTTGAATGTTCCATAGGACACAAACTGGTTGATCTAATTTATTTTTATTTTTGCCATATTCCCCATCTGTTTTGCAGACTACTATAGTAGCAGATCTGAGTAGTAGCTATATCTGACACTCCTCTTTGCACATGTTGTTCAATCCCTATAGGGCCCCTTACCTCTGTATGATTCAACTTTGAGAGTTGGCCTTTGAACCTCAGATGAGCCATAATTTTACAGATCAATAGTAGCTCTACGATAAAGAGCAGTACAGGAATAATGTGCTTGTACTGGTCAAACACGATTTTTAACAACAATAAATAAATGCCTTTATTCTGACACATTAGTCTCGATTAAAAAATACTAGCACATTTTTTTAATCATTGTATTGTATTGTATTAGATAAAAATCTGATTAATTGCCTGCCCTGTGTCAAAGGAGTAGTAGCAGAAGCACTCCTAACACATGTTGAAATGATCCTGGGGGCCTCTTACCACTGCATGGATTCAACTTTGACCTTGCCCTAATCCAAACTTGGATTCTCATAACACAGGTCCTTGTTTAAGGTGTTTCATCTGAACCTAGAAAAACTTCCAGTCTCTGTTCCTCATGAAGGTCAGGTCAGGGAGTAGCTCCTTCACACAGGACACACTTCCCTGGACAGGGTCAAACTGAGCACTCCCCTGTCTGGTCCACCTCTAGAGATGTGTTGGATCAGCTGGAGGCCACACTGATGAAGGATTGATTGATGGGAGGAAAAAAAATTAAGTAACTTTAGCCTCAAGACTCTCTCATGCCTTTGAGGTTATTGAGTTTAACTAGTATGATTTTTCCTGAGGGGTTTTACTGCTTTATGCTGAGTTCTCACTGCAGAATCAAAATCGTGCCAATTGCCTCTAGTTGGACGCTTTTATATTTGAGGGCAGGCACCTAAAACTAAGTGATGTGCTGAGAATTTTGCTGAAAGTTCAGATTTTTTAACTCTGGCATCTGTAAATGCTCAAGATACTTTGCATGTAGACCTGATGCCCCTGATGAGGAGGGCCCGTAACTGCTTGCTAAATACTTTACCAAGTTCCACAGCATAGCATTAAACTCATCTATATCCATGGAGATAAAAATATGGTTTAATGCCAAACTGTGAAGCATTCCAGGCAAAACAATAACTGCTCAGTGGAGAAAAGCAGATTGTGTATACTCTAGTAGAAAAGTTACGCAGTGCACCTTTAATGTGTTAAAAATATTATCAGTTAATCATGAGAAACTTAACCTATATAGTGTATGTCCATGGCCATTTCTTTCACATTCCTGTTTGGTGATTGGGCAGAAATTTGTGCAGTGTGATGATTCTAACACTGACCCAGGACAGTGCTCCTCACACCTCCTCACAGGTGTGTGGCCTGAGGAGCCAGTTGCGGTGTGTGAGAGGGGGTAAGAGGGAGTGGCTGGGGTGGGGGTAGGGGGTGAGGGCAGGGTCCCGTATGAGAATCAGGCTCCCTATTCCTGGTCCTGGCCTCGTTTGTCTCTGTGTGTCTGTGGTATTAGCGATGAGTTTGGAGGCTGCTGCTGACTGTCTGCACTCTCAGTGTAAATGATGGAGAGTATGGTGGACCTCAAGGACATGTTAAATAATGCAGCAAACTACTTCACCAAATGTAAATAAATAAACTGTACAAAATGGAAAAAAAAAAAATCACAGCTTTAATGTCAATGGCAAAAACTTACAATAAACACAAATTTAACTCAAAAAGCTAATTAAAGGTGCACTGTGTAATTTCTAAGGTGGAGGGTCCACTATTGTGGAGATGTTATTTCTTTGCCTGGAATGTTACAGTAGGGCAACATCTCTTGCATTTGTTCTATTATATGTGTTGTATAGCTCAAAAGTACTTTCAAAAACATGAACATGAATTCTTAGCATGCACATGCTTGCTTCTCCATAGATCTGAACATTAACCTGTCTCAATTGTGATTAACAAGTGTATTTTCATACTGTGGAATAATACAGGCAAAACAGTAATATCTGCATGGAGGCAACCAAGTTACACAATGCACCTTTAAGAAACAAACAAATTAGTGTACTCGGTTGTTTAAAATGAAAACTGGTTGTCAGTCAATAAACACAGATAAATAAAAAAATCTAATTAACAATAAAACCACAAAAAAATATTCAAAAATTAATTTTAAAATACATTTAAATTATTTAGCTGTGCCATTCAAGACCACTCCATACAGTATAATGGATTATATCACCCCAATTATGATAAGAACTGTAATTATCTCATCATTTGTAGTAGGACAGGACTAATTAAGCTTTACAGCCACATAAAGCATATTTCTGGTGTTGAATCCAGATCTTCATTACACACTCAGTACACGTTTAGCTTTTATGACCCTAACACTGGGCTGCTGTATTTTGGTCTGAACATTTCCAGATGTTGAAGGGAATTCTCTTAATTGGCTGCTCCACTATTGCTGGGTTTGCAGTTTACCAAAAAGTTTATGAAATGGACAAAACTGGACTTTCCCCTGTCCTCACCACACTTTGTTTCCCAGAGAGTTGTATACTTTTACTCTGTGTTTATTGCCCAAATATCTGTAAGTTTTTGTTGCACTGTAGTAATGCCAGATTTACACTCAACAATGGCTTGGCATGTATTTTGAGTGGTTTATTTTCAGACTGCCTGTATCACATAAACTATTGTGTACTACGGTGTACTGCAGTCAGTGCAAGTGCACAAAGTATAAAAGTTAAAGTACAATACGTCAGTAAAATTTTTAGGTACCTGTACTTTACTTAAGTACATTTTCCACTGAATACTTTTTCCTTTTACTTCACTACATTTATCTGTACTTTCTACTCCACTACATTTTCGAGCTGAACTGAAAAGTAAAAAGTACTTTTTGGTTTGAGGCCTGCTGAAATGATTCAGACTTATTTTTACCACATTTAATTTGAGTTAACGCCCTAACTTTAAGCAAACCAAATACACAAAAAACTCTAAAACAGCTAAATAATCATTTGAATCACTTAAAATCAGCTAAATTAATTTACTGTTTACTCTTAATATGTATTTTTAAACAGGTACTTCATCAGTTTTACTTAAGTAGCTTTCATGTGATTCTTTTACTTGAGTATATGTACTTTTACTGAAGTAACAAAATTGAGTACTTCATCTACCACAGACTACAGCGCATATCTGAGTACACGATTCCTCACAGTAACACAGAAAAATACTCCTAACTAAATCTCTTCAAACTGCTGCAGTGTCCAGGAAAAATTGATTGACTGAGAAAAAAGTCTTCCTTGTGTATTTTTTCCACAGACTGAGGCTAGCGTGATTGCATGTATTGATTTTAATGACTTTGGATTTCTTGGATGTAGATTTATTGAGGATTATTTGAGATTGACTTGGCAGGAGATAACACTACATGCTAATCCTGACATGCCCCAGTCACTTTTTCTGGTAAGACATTAACTGCCCCTGACCCACATTAGGTGTAACTCTGGTGTATAAATATAGTAGTGGGTATATTAGCAGCAACATGTAGTTCAATCACAATTTCGCTGCATACATGACAGCATTAGCTTCACATTTAACACTTTTAACACTTAACACAGTGCTAATGGATGAGCAGAAGTAGCAGTAGCTATAGAAGTAGTAGTATATCTTATATCTTAGTAGTAGTAACTTACATTATTGAAAGTATCAGACATAATCATTGCAATTGTACTAGGATTCCTTTTGTGTGGATGTCAAATATTAAATTCCAGCATGCCACAAAGATCTTGAGTAATTCTAATCTTTTCTGACAAATGGCCATATGAAGATAATTGTCCAAGAATGCATGTGCTGTAGGTCTGTTTCCTCTCTGCCCTTATCAAACTCAGAGGAGTTTAACTGATGAACTTTTTGTAAAGCTGTCAGCCACGTACATTACAGAATCATATTAAGAGCAGCTTGATGCAAACTACTACAAATAAGTTGTTGTTTCATTAGTAATCATGTTAGCTGCATATATATATATATATATATATATATATATATATATATGATAGAGATAGATAGATATAGATATATAGATAGATAGATTTAGATATCACCAATCTGGAAACAATATAACCCAAAACATACACAACAGGTAAAATGCTCCTAGGTAATCCTAATCAGGATTAGCAGCAAGATCATGGACAGGGTCCCAAGCACTGTGCCCGTTGAGGAGATGGGTCAAATGCAGAGGACAAATTTCCCTACAAGGACAATAAAGTGTACTTTACCTTTAATATAATATACACAGCATGTGTTTAATTATGTCTAAGTCTTGTCTTGTATATGGTCCTGGGAGATTTATGCCCATAGAGCAGGGGTCTCAAACTCAAATCACCTGGGGGCCACATTAGATAAAGTTTGAGTATTCGATAAATAGCGGTTGCACGGAAAAAAAAGAGAGAGAAAGAACAACACGCAACACATTTTCTTAATCTTTAATAACAGTTCAGAACATGAAAATGTATTCAGAACGTAAGTTTTAACTATTACGTCTATTCTTCTTTTGCCTACTCCTTGCTGGCTGAAACCTGGCTACGCTTCATCTTGCACAGCTGAGAGATATTTGGCTTGCAGGAGGAAGCATATGAGATCCTCAGGATAGATTGAAGATCCTCATCAGTGAGCCTTGACCTGTATTAGGTGCTTTCACACCGACAGTATTTGGTGCGCACCAAATGGTCCATTCGAACCAAAAGTGGTTAGTTCGGTTCGTTTGCGTTGGTGTGAAAGCGTCAATCGGATTCTGACCCGGACCAACTCAAGCGGACCGAAAAAGAGGTGGTCTCGGTTCGCTTGAATCCGCACCCAAATGACCAACTTTGGTGCGGTTCCTCTGGTGTGAACGCGAACCCGGGTCCAAACCATAGACAGCAGGTTCAAACGAACTATTTGAAATGCATCATAGGAGAAATGCATCTCCTCTGCCTGAAATGACGCGCTGTAAGACTCCAGCGCAGTAACAGATTGTTGTCCAGACGCAGCCGCGATTCATTTTCGAATTATTTTACCAACAATGGCCAATACAGAGAATGTAACACACGAAGATCAGAGCAAGAACGTGCGAGCGTGTGGCTCCAGAGTGAGTCAAAATTGGGGGTGTGTACTTCTGTTCAGGACCTGCACAGACGTCCCGGTGTTCCCCGTGATCATGTAGGAACCAGCATTTGTTATTTTAGGCTTTAATTAACCAGATAATTTTATGGCAATAGGCAATCGCCCATTCAATTGATTCACCTTTAAAAAATGTCCTGCTTTTAGCCTAGTGTGAGAAATACAGTCGGACTAGATCCAAACCAGAGTCCCGAACCAGCAGGAGCAGCTCCGGTTCTGTCCAGGCTCAGATGACGTGGAGCGGGGAGTGAAAAGCGCTTTCCCAGGGAAGAACCAAATGCGCAGAGGACGGACACCAACTAAACTGGACTCACGCTCCTGTCCGGATGCTTTGCACCACCTCGGAACCAGCCGTGGTTCTTGAGCACGGAGGACCGGAGCAGCCCGCACAGACCTGTAGTCCACAGCGCATTCTCACTTTCCCCACACGGAACCAGCGAGCAGACGGCGGAACATACCCGCTCAGACCCAGTCATTGCGCACTGGTCTTGCTCGCCACCATCTGGAACCAGCACATGGAGGACAGAGCCTCCGGACCATCTGACCAACGCGCTTGTAGGACGACAGAAGACCAAGGACCAGACCCCAGCCCCGTCCTGAGGAGCTGCGCGCTACGGTGAGCGCTGTTGGCTGCTGCTGTTACCCAAACTCTGGGCTGATGCGGTGAGTTTGTACAAAGTTCTATGTTGCTGTTTTATGAGTTCATGATGATAAGATGAGGACGGCCCGCGGTATTAACACTGAAAATCAGTATTAGTTACTGGAGGTATTGCTGTTCTACCGGGATACAGAAGCTCGTTAATCAGACCAGTTTTGGTTTGTTTGCCGGTGTGAAAGCGGACCACACTGGAGTGTATCTGCTTCTCGTATGTCAAACATGGATGGAAGACGTTTGTTTTTGCCTCATACTTTTTGCTAACATGTCGCCAAGCCTCTGGAATAGATCAGTGCAGTTTTGTCGTGCTTGCATATTGATGGGACAGCTGTGTTTGCCGCTTAGTGCGCGTGGAATTCGGCGACGCATATGTGGAGCTTGGTCATCCAGTTGCCAGCAAATTACGCACCGAGTGTTGAGCAGGTAAACAGACTGTCAAAGTCTTTTTATTTCTTATGAGCCCCTCCAATAATGGTCCCATACATATGAACAGGGGAATTCTGTCAGCGCCTCCTCTGCGCTCTGATACTGTGGTTGTGGGAGCGTAAAGTGAAGTGCCCACACGTGTACCACCATGTGGTTTGTTTTGGTTCTTCGGTGACGCCGTATGTGCACGTATACTCATATTAACAGATCCACTTAGACTCGTTGCTTCACAACTGCTGTAAGTTGAGTTTTGGGATGTAAAATGCGTTAATAATCTGTTGTTGTGAATCTTCCCGGGCACCGATTGCAGTTTCATCTGTCAGTGCGGCCCGCGGTAGGGGGGTGGGATTGTGCGTACATCTACCGCGGGCCGCACTGACATTATTCTTTGGAATTAAGTGTAGGGCCGCAAAAAATCCTTTTGAGGGCCGCAGTTGGCCCCCGGGCCGCGAGTCTGAGACCCCTGCCATAGAGTGTATATATAAATGGACATAGCTAATGTGCTAGCTGCTGCGTTCCAAATAGGAACTTTGCATGCGGCTCTTCTGGCTCCTGCTGACCCTGGTTCCCATTGACCATTGACTTACAGTGAAATATTATGGCCCCTCTCTCTGTAACTGCTGCTGTGAGCCTTGTCATTTTGGTCTTAAAATGTTCATATTAACCCACTCTAAATGATCCAGGGTTTTTATTTCGCTATTTTATCTGTAAAAAATCATATTCCTAATATGGAGCCTGGCTCCAAATTTTCTCCTATAATTGCCAGCATCACGAGCTGTACAGATCACACATCACTGTACATCATGAGATGTACAGTCTATGTTTCTGCCTCTTGCCAGTCTTGTTCATATGACTTCTAGGAATACACCAGCAACAGTGACACTATTTGTTGTAATGAAATCACCAGCAGCATAGTCTTGTCTAGCACTGACAGTAGTAATTCCCTTGTTTGTGCTATCAGGGTCCTTACATCTCTTATCTGTCCTTATCAGACACACAGTAGCTGAGTTTGTGTGAGTTTCTTCACTTTGTGGAACTGTCAGCGCTGGACACGATTCCTGTAATTATGTGTAGTCTGAGAAGAGAATCCAATCTGCTGAGGTTTCTGAGAAAATGATCCCACAAAATGGAATTCTTGTGTTGGCTTTTGACAATTTTATGACTGATCTGGATTAGGAAGAAAGTACCAATCAAAAATGAAACAAAGACATAAAGAGGTTCCATTATTGGTGAATATGAGTTTATTATCAGTTTAAAGGGCTCATATTTCTTTCGGGCACTTCAGTTTTCCAAAATAATTACAAATACAAATATAGGAAGTGTTCCATTGTGTATTTAAACTTCATACACCACCACAAGAATAATTTTGATTAGAGCCCGACCGATATATCGGTTGGCCGATATTATCGGCTGATATGGGCAACTTTAGGCATATTGGCTATCGGCCGATATGCTTGCTGATAGGGGCCGATATTTCACGTGGGCATGTTATACCTCGTTATAAAGCTTAGACTCTCTACATTCTGTTCATTTAATCCGATTTACAGACAGATAAATGTCCTAATATGTGGCTCCACATCAGTATTTATCTACGGAGTCATTTGTCTGTGTGTGTCCGTACTGTCCCTGAACACACCACAGAGTCGCGTCACTCACGTGTGTTTGTTTACACCTGCAGACACAGATCCAAACACTGAGATGATATTCTTTTTACGGACAATCGGTTTGAGTCTGGATTAAAAGGACATTTATTAGTGCAGATTTGTGATGTGAGGAGGAGCCTGTATGAGCGGTGAGTGTTGGAAATATGTCGACTCTGAAGCTAGTTTTTGTCATTTGTTATGGGTTAGCTGCTGTAGCTCCCGCACATAAACAGACTGTTTTCTATTGGTCTGTTCTAAAGTGACTATATTGGCCGTATATTTGCTACTGGACCTGCACTGATATGTAAATGAGCTGTGAATAGAGGTGTGAATTATGACATTTGCGCATATACGTAATTACCGCGGCGCGCACGTATATTTACGGCTAAAGGCTAATAGCGCTAGTTTCTTTACTAGTTATGGGTCGGTCGCGAACGAAATGACTCTTAGAACCGGCTCTTTGAAGGGAACGACGGGAGCCTGATCCTTACTGGGAGCCGTGTTTTCTCTTTCTCTCACTTTTTTTCTCTTCACGCCGCGTGCAGATTCGTGGTTTGACAGCGGCAGCGGCTAAAAACGAAACTTTGAGAAATTTGCGTGTACGTAGGATTAAAAAAAAAAAACAAAAAAAAAAAAAAAACGAGCATATTTGACTGTAGTTTAGCATAAAATAAATAAGTCCCGGTTTAGTCCTTTTTCAGTCCTGGTTTAGACCTGGTTCAGTCCTGATTCAGTCCTGCTTTAGACGTGCTTTAGTCCTGCTTGCAACAAAACAATCTGAAGAGCCACTTGGGAGCCAAAAGAACCAGCAGCTTTTAGTGAGCCGAGCCAAAAGAGCCGGTTCTCTAAAAAGAACTGGAATACCCATCACTAGTGTCTAGAATGTGATGCAAAAATGCCATTAAGTCAACCTACTGTCTGTAAATATGATGTAAAGAGGCAGAATAACAATAAATGTTGCCTAAATAAACCCAATTTAAAATCCACCAGAGCCAAACCTAAGTGTTTTAAACAATTCAACATTTACAGTGAATTTTTACATCACTAAATATATCGGTGATTATATCGGCTATCGGCAGCTCCAACTCCCATTATATTGGTTTCATATCGGCCACAGCAAAATCCATATCGGTCGGGCTCTAATTTTGATAATTTCAGCCCTGGAATTTCTGATCTCTACAGAACAAAAGGTAAAAGGTAGCTGCTGTCTTGAAAATGTCCATGATATCACAAGGTGAAACAGAGCATTTTGCTCATGTCACATGTAGACATAGACAGCCTGAAAAGAAAGGGTTAAACAAACATGTGAATAAAACAAAACACAACTCCAGGTATGTTTTTGAGGAGGTAACAACATTCTAACATGGCTTAAAGCTCACAAGAGTCTACTGGACCTTTAAAGTAGGTGGAAGTTAAATTTCTCACTTGTATAATCTTATTGTATTTCTTCATTGACCATATACAATGAAATACTAAAGGTCATTTGTTGATTAAGGCTGTTCATGTTTGTAAACACATCGAAACTGAGGCTAAATTGCAACGAAAAAATGTAACTGAACCTGGCCTGGCCAAGACTAAACCAAGTCTTCATTAACTTTGGCCCATTCCATAGAGACAAGAGTGTGCCAGATCATCCAGTAGAAAACTCTGTAAATGTGTTTTGTAACATTTCTAACTTTTCACCTTCTCTCTGTTTTTCAGATGTGAATGAGTGTGAGGAGACAAATGGAGGCTGTGAGGCCCTGTGCTGTAACACCATCGGGAGCTTCTACTGCAGATGTCCTCCAGGTCAAAGGCTCGATGAGGACGGACGCACGTGCCAAGGTGAGGGGTTTTCATTGGTTAGTCACACTTCACATTGTCTTATCTTCTCAAATATCTGCTTACAACTACTCTATACTGTATATGAACCCACATAGTCTACTAAATGTGTTCAGTTGTTATAGAGCCCTGGTGAGATAAACTGAAGAGATAGGCCAAAACTGTGACTGGCAGAAACACATTACACACTATTAAAACTGTCTCAGATATTTACTGGGTCCTCCAAAAGTATTTTCCAGATCCCTAAGCCCAGAGAAAATTGGCCAGCAATTAGAATAATAAATGTATCTCTGCATTTACTGCTTAAAGGGCCCATATGCTATTGATCTATGTTATATTGTTCTTTCCTCATCAAAAACATAGCCGGAGTTGTGTTGTTTCAGTCACGCATGTTTAACACACAAACTCTGTACATTTAGGGTGAGTTTTTCTCTCAAACAAAAACACTGTTCCACCTTGTGATGTCATGCAGTAATATAGGAGGTGTTCCACTGTGTTTTTAAACTGCATACACCTTCATTAGAATCATGATAAGCATTTTGAGCTTTGGAGATGATAGACTAATAAAAGATTACTCAAAGATGTGTGAATGAAACAAAACACAACTGCAGGTTTGTTTTTAAGCAGGTAACAAAATTATAATAATATGGCTTAAAGCTCACATGAGGATCTTTAAATAGAAGAAACTGTAATACAAACATTATAGTTGCTAAAATGTGTTATCCTTCATGTCCAGTATTTTGCTTTTCTTTACAGTACTTCCCAAATCCGACAATAACTTTACATATTGGCCGTTATGAATCACCACTAGATGTCACTACTGATCGCACATACTGTATCTATTCAAGTTCTACAGAGCAATCTTAACGAACTGTATACCATTAACTTGACTAACCCTAAAGCCAAACACTACATAATAAGCCTTTTGCAATATGGCTTATTGTGATAACAGCATATGAGAACTATAGTAGAAAAAAGGTATACTAGTAGTAGTAGTAAATGTAACATTACTATCTGAATAGCAGTAGCAGTACTAGTTGTAGTAGCATTAGAAGTAAAATGAGTAGTTGTATGAGTAGGGGCAGTGCTAAACATAATAACAGAACTTAAAGTAGTAGTTGTAGTAGTAGGAATGATAGCCAGAGGAAAGGTAGTGGTATCAGCTGGTATGTCATCAACAATAAACATCCTACTTTTCATAATCGAACAATAAGTCCAATCTTTTCTTGGCACTCACTGAATGTGCAGTATTATCTTCCCTCTCAGACTCCAATTATATTAAACCACGTCTTTCAGTAATAATACCCTAATTGCCCAAACTTGGCAGGAGCCCATAGTGAATGACTGGGAGCGTGCATGTCTAAGTCAGGCTTGTGCATATATGTTGTGAGTGCCAAAATCAGATCAGTTTTCAAACCGCATGACGACCTGGAGCGAGAAGCGGAGCAGAGGAAATCCCACAAGAGTCCGACCAAAGATATCCGCTCACTTAGTGGTCAGACATAACTCACTCTGAGGAACGGCTGTATACTGCTACTGTCTGACTGACACAGAACGGTTGAGTCAAAAATGTAACTTAGATAAAAGTACTTCCAAACACTCAAACCAGTGATGGAACGTAACAAAGCAAAAGTAAAGTACTGCACTTTACTTAAATACATTTCAATGTGGATACTTTTTACTTTTACTTACACACTTACACACACACTTACTACATTTGAGAGCAAGTATCTGCTTCATTACATTTTTGAACTGGACTGTTCTTGTATTTTATTTTATTTTAACACGCTCATAGTTTGAGCAAACAAAAATATACAAATAAAAACAGCAGGAAAAACAATATAGACTCAGTTGTTTTATTTGCTATCAAAATCACTACATTTGAAACTTTATTAGATCTGAAAAGCTGCACAAATTCTTTTACTTTTTACCCTTTAAGTACACTATACTTAGGTACTTTAATACTTTTACTTATGTGATACTTTTACTTGAGGTTTTTTTTTGTTTTGTTTTTTTTTGCTTCATTGTCTGTGCTTTTACTACTGAGTATTTTTTCCACCACTATTTGAAACTAGAGAAGTAGTAGTTTAGAAGAAGTATTAAAAGTAAATGGCCCAAATATTTTAGTTTGCGTAATCCCATTTGTCAATATTGGACATAACATCTCATTTATTTTGTTAATATAATTAGTCCATGTATTTTTCCCCAAAGAAGGTGCAAGAAATAATAAATGATCAAAGCATGGTTGGAAAAGTAAACAAACCTTATGTAGACATGTGTATACTGTTACTTGAAAATAATACTACTCAAAAAGAAACACAGAAATATACTGTGAAGTTCCTTCAAAAAGTCACTTAACTATAATCAATCATAACAAATCATTACTATGCCATGTGATTGGTAGTGTGGCCAAAATATCTGTACTGATGCTTGAGTCATGTAAAAGTTTGTTCCTTATTTGTAGAGCTGTAAGACTTTTGTGTGATCCCGGTTTTCTTAATATGGCATTTAACTTGAACTGTGCATCTTTCAATCATTCCTGTTTTCCTTGAAACCTTTAAGCCTTTGCATTGCCATTTAGCGGTCGAGCGCCTCATGTCTTGACAGGAGAAAGCTACTGTTGGCTAACTTCAAAAACCATTAGTCTCACTGAGTACTTTTTGGACATTATTGGACTTCATCCCTTATTTTAAATGGCTGCACTGTTCTATATTAACGAACAACTTACGCAGGTGGTCAGCAGCAGTGTAAATATTGCTCTAGTCATGCCAAATACATTAAGTAGCTCAGATCAGTGAAGACATAAAAGTGAATAGAAAATGGTTTGCCAGTCTCAATATTGAGCTTAAAGTGATTAAGCAGAACAGAGCTGACTGTAGCCCTCATTTGTTCCTCTCTGTATTTTCACATGGTGGTTTGGCCTGCATCTGTCTGTGCCTCAGGGGTGGGCGGCTGCTGCTGTTCACCTGGCATCCATCACTCTCCGTTGGAAATGCCTGGTTGGTCCAAACTCTCGCTCTGTACAAGGGTCATTTACTGTAAGATTATGGCAGCTGTGGTGACGGCTAAAAATATGACACCATTTAAAGTTAGGTACAAATTGCAGTATTCAATTCAGGCTATTTTTACATGTAGAGACGTACTGCTACTGCTACTTCCACCCATGTACTATTACTATTACTCCTGTTACTATTACTATACTACTACTACTTAAAGGTGCATTGTGTAACTTTTCTGGTGGAGTGTCTGTCAAATGGTTTTCTCCTTGGAGATATTATTGCTTTTTTTCACAGTATAGCACTGAACCTTTCAATCATCATGGAGACTAAACCAGGCCAAGTTACAGATCAGATCTGTGGAGAGGGAACCCCTGTCACAGTCAAAATGCCTCTTTTTCTAGGTATGTTTGAGTTATAAAACCACCTGTAATTGAATTAATGTCAGGTAGAGCTGTTTAATGTCATACTGTGGAACATTCCAGTCAGAGCAATGACATATCCATATAAACAAGCAGGTGAAGGACCCCGAGCCAAAACGTTATATACAGCACATTTTAAGGTTAAGGTTTGCCTTACTTGACCCATCCTTTAGGACCCAGAGACCCATCTCTAGATCTTGAGTTTGGTCATGATGGAGTTGGAGGATTTCACATTTTGCGCAAGTGTTACACCCAGACATTGGGGGATGCAACTTCGCATAAGATCCAGGAGTTGAACCTGGAACCTCCTTGCTATGAGGAGAGCCAAGCACTTATAATAACTCCTATTCTCATATACTGAAAAATTTGTCACTACCACAACCACTTCCAAACACTACACAGCATATCTACACTGCCAAGCCAACTGCTACTTTTATTATTCCTTCTTCTCTACCTACATCTCTGTCTGCATTTTTCTATTGTTGACATTTTTTCCAACTGTCTGGCCTTGAATTTAATTAAATGATTTATTAGATTTATTAGGTAACGTGAACATGTCTGAGAAACAGATCTATCTGATTATATTGTGCCTGAACTTGATGTTGGATACCTGTTTGATGACGTCATAACTTTATAGTACCACTCCTTTATTAAAACTATATTAAAAGTCTTTATTACTTTTGGAAAATAACCTTGTTTTGCTTCATATAGTGCTGTTGTAACCATACTGTATTTATTGGCATCAGATTTGAGAATTGAGTGCTTAGCTTCTGAATAGCCCATTTAACTGCACGCCTCATTCCTCGCTCAGATGTTTGGATCTGGAATTGCCAAATTTGCCTTTTGGCACGTCAGTTAAGCTGCATTCCTGGAGTAACTGTGTTTTTATGTTTGTATCAAAGAGGACCCCATAGGCAGTGCATTCTTGAGCTTTTCATATTGTTGGTAGTGAGGCATCAATCATTCAGTCATCACCTCTGAAAAGACCAGTTGAGTAGCTGGTAGAAGTCTGTACACAAGCTTTGGTACTTCAGATCATATTTATGTAATTAATATAGAGAGAAAACTGCCTGATCCTAAAATTGAATGGATTTAATGGTGCTATATTATGCAAAATTAACTCTTGTGAGCTTTAAGCCACGTTAGAATGTTGCACAGATTTCTTTTTGGTTTGAAAGAAAGCTTTATAATTACATTCTTGCAATCAACAACTAGTTTACTAGAAAAAAAAAAAAAAAGATATCTTAGCTTTAAGGTGCAAGACTCGCCTGTTTACAATCACTGCAAATGTCTGTCCAGCTTTGATTGTCCTCAGATGAAAATGTGTCTTTTCCATTGAGAAATTCTTCATGCAGCTGGGCCAAAGTGTGATCAGGAGATTTTGAGCCGGTACTAGTCAGAACAGAAGTGCCTATAATTAGCTTACTGGGCAACCTTTTCTGGGGGATAAAGGGATTTGGTGCACTACAAAATACAAGGAGAACATAGCAACCTGGAGAGACTCAGACAGATACAAAGAGGAAGTATTATCAGCTTTACTGAATTGAGTTCTCTTTGGCTCGCAGACCCCAGCAGAAGACATTGTGATGAAGGCTGATTAAATGACTTTTGGGAGAGGTCTTTCCCCTGGGACTTGGTCTCTGGAGGTGATAGAGGTGAGCTCCAGGGGACGATGAGACGATGAGGAGAGTAAAGGGGATGATGCGATGATGAGGAGAGTGAAGGGGACAATGAGAGGATGAGAAAAATGAAGGAGACGATGATGAGGTTGTGATGAGTATTTGAACTGAGGGACGAAGACTGAGGAGCAGGTAAACTCTGGAGAGGCGGTAAGGTGGACTGGAGAAAAATTAGGTCTTGCAGATTGAATTTACACTAACTCCATTTGTCTTTTCCATTGAAAAAATCTTCTGGGAAAAGTGTGATCAGCAGATTTTGAGCCAGTATACTAGTCACAAGTACCTATAATTAGCTTACTGGATGGCTTTTTTGGAGGATAAAGGGATTTGGTGAACCATGAAATACAGGGAGAACATTTGAACCTCTTGGCCACTGCTTTGCCTCATTCAGCTGAAATACTTGTACTACAGACAGACCCACATTGTCTCATTTAATAAACTTTTAACAATGTGATAGTTGTTTCCCCTTCTCATTTACCTTCTCAAAGTTGTATTTGGAGGGGTTCATGCATGTTTGACCAATCTTTAACCACTTATATTATATTGCCAATCAACCCCCATTTCCACTATTGGCATACACCCACTGCTCTGTACTTACTAAATTCTCCATTTTTATTTTATTAATTCAGCAGCATTGCATAGTCATTCCTGCAAAATAAAATAAATAAATAAAATCCAATATTCACTAACTTGATCTGCTGCTATCCATGGGAGGAGTCAACAGCTACACGGCTCTTTGTTGTGATGACATTTGTGGCGATTGTGAGTGTGTGTACTACTAGCTTTTGTACAAAACCTATTCAGACTAATTCCAGCAACATCAGACTGCAGTATCAGACTAACCTGAAGTGTATCTCAGGGCAGCAGGATGTCTTCATAACATGCTCCTCTCTGAGTATGTGTGATCCAGAGACACTGTTGAGACTGGGGCAAGTAGGAGGATCTTCATAGTGAGTATTAGTGTTCAGTGATGGGAGGAGGAACAGGCACACAGAATGGGGCACTGGAGAAAGAGGAGGCAATCTGCAGAAGAGAAGTTATCCTCTTTGACTTTTGAAGGACAATTTTTGATCAATTAAATGAATCGATTTATAATACTTGAATAGTTATAATTGATATTTTTGTTTCATCATGGCTGTCTCAGTGGGATTCTGGATTTTTGTCATACAAGTCGCAGTAGATGTGATTTTTGCGGCCAATTATCCAGTGTATTTTTACAGAAGACCTTGTTATAGGCCGTATTGTTACCATGGATACTACAACTACCACCTGGGGCATCTGTCAACAGGTGAGCAGGTTTATTTGGCTAGTGGGAGCAGTGCGGATTAAAAGTGCACAATGTAACGTTTGTGGTGAGGGGTGTGCCACCTGCTTCTCTCCATGGAGATAAAACTTAATGTTTTTTTTTTTTGTTATGCATAATTTAAAATAAAAAAAAAAAAAAAAAAAAAAAAGTTTAAAAACATTCTGTGTAACATTTAAGGCAAAAACAAACAATGGAGACAGACAAGCAAGTTGAGGAACCCTCCACCAAAGAAGTCAGTGAAGCTTTAACTTTATATTATTATACTATTTAATATTATTGTTTACTGTTACTAGAAAACCACAGTTAAGTCAATGCTGGATTACGTAACGCAATTTCCCAGAGATGTACTTGACCAAATAAGATATCATTAAAGAGCTATTGTTCAGGTTTAAGTGTGTGTATCGGTGCAGGGCAGACTGGTTAATCAGTTGTTGACATGAGGCTGCACTGGCTGGCACTGCCCACAGCCCTCTCTGATCACAGGCTCTTATCTAGAGGATTACAGCAAAACTTCAACCATTAAAGGCTCTTTGTACTACTGCACCAACTGAAGGAGACTCAATTCAACACGGATTTGGATATTTTTATGATATCATGTTTTAGTTATGCTGAAAATGAATGCATGTGACAGCAGTGGCTCAGTGGCTGAATCAGAGTGCTTGATTGATTCCTGCTCAGACGAATGCATACTGTACTGCATACTGCCATTGTATACTTACAGAGACTTCATCACCTTGCTTGGTTTAAGAGGTGGTGCGTGAGTGATTTGTGATCTCACTTGTTGTCTTTCTATTCCAGAGTACTTGTGGTTTCAGAGTAAATACTACACGAGGAAGCAAAAACATTCAAACATCAAAAGCATTGTTTTATTGGTTTAAGGACCGGTATTATGCTGTTTTCTGATCTATTTTTTCACACAAACCCTTCATATTTAGGCCGAGTTCTTCTTTCAAACAAAAAAACACTCTGTTCTACCTTGTGATGTCATGCGGCAGAACAGTTTTCAAATTAACATTTACTTTTTACCTTTAGTTCAGTAGAGATTGGCAAATTCAGAGCTGAAATTATCCAAAAGATTCTAATGAAAGGGTATTAAGTTTAAAACATGGTGAAGCACTTCTAGTATTATCACATTACATCACAAGGTGGAGCAGAGTATTAAGTAGTAAGAACTCAGTCTAAATATGCAGGCTTTGTGTGTAAAATGTGAATGAAACAAAACACAACTCCAGGTATGTTTTTGAGGAGGAAACATTAAAACGTAGATCAAAGAATTGCATAATACGGGCCCTTTAAAAACAATGAGTAGTTCAAGCTGTCATAGGCACTTTAAGTAGGACATCATATCACGCTATCTTACTTTACTCCTGTGATTTCAGCTGCTCATAAAAACAAGCCTGTGATTAGACAGTGCCGCCATATTCATGATGTGAGGAGGATGTTAGTTGTAAAACAATTTTGTTCCAACATTTTCCGACAATATCCTGGAATTAACCTGTATGGGCACAAGTTAATTTTCCTTTGCACGCGTTTGCCAAAATTCAACTTTGTTTTATTCCCAGAGGATTGGCAGAAATGCACTTTTTTTCCCCTTTCTTTTTTTTTTCCGTTCCTGCTGCATCCTTGGGTCTCTCCTGACATCGCTCCAGTCTGTTTAACTTTGATTTATAACTTCATGGTGTGTAATAATACTGCCCACATCCACAGCTTCGCTCTCAGTGACTTTTGTGTGAGAACTGTGCTTGGCAGTTGCAGCTTTCTGTCAAGTTTGAGAAGAAACATTTGAATGCTCTGCTGCAGCCTGACAACTGCACGAAAAGGAGCTTTGTTCATTGTACTCCAGACAAGGAAATCATGTTTTGTTTTGTTTTCTTCTATATGAGAAAAAAAAAATGTATGTGGGAACTTAGGTAGCCTCAGACAGTTATTCCAAACTAACAAGTCAAAAGCTCTCCTGAGGGGGACCTGCTGTTATTCATCGATTGAGGAAAATCTACTTCAGCACTGGAGTTTCAATCTCACCATTTTGTCTCATTTGTGTCCCCAATCTCTTCTCCATTAAAAACAAAAAACCTTCATTCTTCATTCTCAACTCAAATACTCTTTATTTTGTGTGAAACATATAATTCCCAAACAATTTCATATTATTTAATGATTAAAATACTGCATTTGGTGTGGGCTACTGACAGATACTTTATACTGCAGCCAATCTAGTATATTGCTTCAAGTACATGATATTTTACATCACAGATATTACAATTCCTTAAAAAACAATTACTTATAATATTGAGTACTAGTGAGTTAGCTATGTTGGAATGTTGTTACCTGCTCAAAAAAATACCTGGAGTGTTTTGTTTCATTTACACATGCTTGAGTAATCCTGCATTATTAGTCTGTCTCCAAAGCTCAAAATGTAAACAGCATTACAACACTTTTTAAAGCTCACAAGAATCAATTTTGCTTAATATTGGACTGTTAAGGTTTTACGAAAATTTTAATAGTTCTTTCCTGGTTTTGCAATTTTTTTAGGTTTCAAATTTTAGTTCCTGCTTGGAAATCATGATATCACAACTACAGAAATCCATAACTGTTACCTAGAAATCCTATTGTACACTGAACCAGAACTCCTCTAATGTACACAGAGATTAATATTTCACTAATAAAAATATAAGAAAACACCTTTATTTTGTTGAAATAAAGTTTAAAGTAACAGAAAAATTTGTTTTTTGCGTGTAAATTGTGACTAATTTTTCCATACAGCTCTCCCCACTGTGATATGGAACTAAAATAACCTCTCTCTTATTGCTGTAATTTTCAACATTTTTTCACAACTTTCTTCTTGATCAGCGTAAAATAGTAATTTATATTTACAACAGTTATTGCCACCAAATAGCATCAAAATTTGAGGATGAATCGTAATTACTTTGTTAATTCAAAAAATTTGCAGTCTTTTTAATCACAAAGATACAGTAGAAATATGAAAGCAAAATCTGTTTTGAATATAACTGACAAGACATATGCTAAATCAAACCAGCTTTCCACACACTTTTATTACAAGGTACATCAATCTCAGTATTTCAAAATAAGCCTAATGCATTTGTTGAAAGTAGAGGCTATTGTCTGCCAATGTTATAGACTCAAATGTCCCATATATAAAGTCTTTGTGGCTCATGAGATTGGGATATGCCCATTTTTAAAGTACAATGGGCTGTGATATTTGTTGTTACCTTCTCAAAACATACCTAATTTTCAAGTTAGCAAATAAGATTGATAATTTCTTGCTATTTGGTGTAACATCATCACTGGGTAACATTATGAAACCAGGTTAACTCATAGAAATCATCTGAAAACATAGATAACTGGGAAAATATCTGCCTATAAGAGCACATTTTTCATCCATGCCTTTAACCTGACCACTGCAAATGAAATTCTCTTGCCTTTGTAATGCCAGCAAAGTCTCAGTTTACAGAAGGGACAGCAAGTGTGAACTCAAGTCCTAATTTTACTGAAGCTAAGAGAACCTCAGTTAAACAGTAAAGCTTTTATAAATGTGGATACATCTCAGTGGAGGTCTAATGTGCACATCTAATAGCCATTTATTAACATTAAAATAAGGGGTTAAATTAGGGCTAAATTAGAAATGTTTGGGAATCTGATACAACAAGGGTTTTATGTCCAGTCCAGCACAACTTTCTTCAAACATTTTACCACTCATGCTTGATTAGTTTCATTGATTAGTTGGCGGTTGGTTAAATTTTTGGCAAAATTACTGAAAAAGTTCAAATTTGATGCAATTTTCAGGAAAGGAAGTAAGAAATTCGTAGATCGGAATATTTTTGTTTTTTAGGAACTCATTTTTTAACTTGATGTTTGAAAATAAACTGAACCAAAGTTGTTATTGTTGTATCACCACTGCCAGATTGGACACAAACTCCACATGTGTCAGTTATGTCAAACATTAGTGTATTATTATGATTTACTTAGACGCTTAGAAAGACGGTGCATATATTTCACATGGGAAAAGTTCAAGACAAGGCACAAAAGGTACAACAACAGGTCAGGGCACTTCTTCTTTCCATTGCAAGATAGTAGTGGTCTGGTTGTGAGTACTGACCCAACTATTGACCACACGTGGGGGGTGTTCTACATGAGAAATTGAATCATCTCACCTGTTGTAGTTCCAGTTAAATCAGTATTTTTTGGTCAGATTGTGTTAAAACTAAACTCAGAATAAAGTCTAACAGCAGACAGAGCATGCTTACAGTTCTTCAGATGTGTAACTACAAAGTACTAATACTTTGCAGTGACATCACGGTGAAGGTGGTCTACATGTTTCTCTATGGTGGAATGTTCAGAAGTTACCATGAAGCTACAATGCCCAGATTCAAGAAAAAAAAAAAGATTAATAGTGTTTATATTTGTCTCGAGGGAATTCTTGACTTCTATTTTCACACGTTCCCCTGTTCTCCTGGCACTTTAACTTGTAGAGGTGGAATGTAAATGGCTTTTAACTGTTCAGTAGTTGTTACCACATGGACGACTTGTGTGTAAAAGACCTCCATATCTCATCCATCACCTGCTCTGCTCTTGTGCCCATACATTCTTGGTATGTAGACTCTTCATTAACAGCCACTTCCCTGTGTAATGATAAGACTGCCTTTAATTGGACTCATTTGTCTCTTCTCATGCGTTGCTTATGGGTTTTGTCTCCTCAGATATTGATGAGTGCCTGGTTCATAATGGAGGCTGCCAGCACAGATGTGTCAACAGCAGAGGGTCATACCACTGCGAGTGCAACCAAGGCTACAGACTGCATGTGGACGCACGCACCTGTCTGTGTAAGTCAAGTAAACACATTATACTTTTTCATAAGGTTTGAGGTAAAGAAAATATCGTACATAAACTAATATTAATTGATAAGTATATGGTAGATTCAAGGGCCCATATTACACTATTTTCTGATCTATGTATAATGCTGTTTCCTCATCAAAAAAATACCCGGAGTTGTGTTTTCATTTTCATTCACACATGTTTAACACACAAACCCTGTATGCTGAGGTCTTCTCTAACAGAAAATGCTCTGTTCCACTTTGTGATGTCATGTGTCAATACAGGAAGTGCACCACTGCGTTTTTACACTCCATATAACTTCGAATTATGATTTCGAACTTAGAATCGTTTGGATGATTTCAGTTCTGGAACTGCCAATCTCTACTGAACTAAAGGTAAAATGTAGCTGTTAACTTGAAAACTATCTCTGCATGACATCACAAGGTGGAAAATATTATATTGAGGTTTGGAGATGTAGACAGCCTCATAATAAAGGATACTTTTACATGTGTGAATGAAACTAGACACATCTCCTGGCCTTTTTTCCATGAGGTACCAACATTAAAGCCCAATTCAATTTTGCATAATGTAGAACCTTTAAATATATTGTCACTGACACAGCGGTTAAAAAAAATAGTTATATACTAATACTATTTTTGCTCTACTTCCATATGTAGTTCCTCAAAGTTATTTTTTATAGACTTGAGGGACTACACAGAATAAAATTTGAAAAGAGTCCGTATCCTTAGCCATTTTTATAATATAGAAATTATTGCAAAATGCCCTATACAGTAATTTTCATTTTTTATTTGACTTTTATTTAAAGACAGGAAATGCCCCAGACATTACAAATCAAGGGACCCTCATTGTTGTGAGGTGATTGCTAACCCCAGTTGTCTTGTTATAGTGTAATTGTGCTAATTTAACATGAGGTAACCTGAAACCAATTGTTCTTGGATGTGAACATTGGACCCCTGTTTACCTCTGGCCAGTTCCTTTGTGAAACAGTGTGTCAGCAGATTCCCATGTACCTTTGCCCTCACCTGGAGTCCTGCACACACACAAATGCTCTCACACACACGCACACATGCAGACACACACACACACACACACACACACACACAGGCACCCTCAAACGCTATAGTTATTACAGTAATCAGACAAGTCCTCGTAAAACAGCTGTCACCAGGGCCCAAATATGTGTTCAATCTGAGGCCAAAGCGCAGATAGTGTACATACCACAGCCAGGTTTACTCTTCTATCAGACTTAACAAAATACCACTGAAAATGACCTGTCCTGAAATAACTCAATGGACTGAGAGTGAAAGTCATATATCAAACATTTTTGGCAAAATACTCCATCTTGGTTAGCAGTAAAAATGTGCACGTGTAAGCCAAAATATGAACATTTAAACAAAAAGAGGATCATTCTTGGGAAATCTATTTATCAAACTTTAGTGGCAGAAAATGTTTTGACGAATTCTAACTAGTCTCCATTGGATGTTATGTACAATACCATTTTACTTACTTAATCTATTACTTTATTTCAAGGACTAAATGCAAAAAAAAAAAAGAAATTATTAGTCTGTCTATCTGGACTTGTGTAAAAAAAAATGTAGATGTATAAAATTATATAAAGATATTCTTGGGGCAAGCTAAACAAGAAACCAAAAGTCAGCCACCTCAGACTGAATGTTAAAAAGTTGTCAGTTTTGATGTTGGACATGGAACTTAAATGTTACACACTCTTGTGAGTTTTAAGCCTAATTAAAATGCTCTTACCTCTTCAAAAACATACCTGGAGTTGTGTTTTGACTAATCCTTTATTCTCTTTTAGTCAGTCTATGTGTCCAAAACTTAAAATGCTCTGTTCCACCTTGTTTTTTAGGAGAAAACAACATTATAGAATAGATCAGAAAACAGCATAATATCAGCCATTTAATTAATGTACAGTCGATTTGCATGCTAATCAAAGTTGATATTGGGAATTGCACTGATAATACATGTGACTCTATATGTCATTGATAAAATAAAAAGTAAATTCAAAACTTTGTAGACAGGCCAGGGTGGTTCATTTTAGGACAGTAAGTACAATGTGTTTTTAAGTTAAAACAAGTGCAAGAGCATTCCTTCACAGTGTCTGATGAGCATATGGCTGTGTTGAAATATGGCTAACTCTCACACTGTATTCACTCACTCACTATATAAAATCTAAATGTAAGGCAAATCTTGATCTGTTTTAATCTTTTTTTTCATTTTTATTGTTTATTTTAATTTCACACAGCGATCCTCTCCTGTACCCTTGGTAACGGGGGCTGTGAGCACTACTGCATCCAGCAATCGGCCGCACAGTTCCGCTGCCGCTGTAAACCGAACTATGAGCTGGCGGAGGATGGCAAGCACTGCAAATGTAAGTGCCCGTGTTTCTCCCCCTCTCTCTCTCTTTTACTGTAACTTTAAACTAAACAAACCACTCTGCACTTGAGAGAGGGAAGGAACATTTTATGGGACAGTGAATTTGGACAAAAACAAATTATTACAACTTTGCAGCAGTGGAAAACCAGCTTTACTCCAAAGCCAGATACGAGTCTAAATTAATCATTCCTCTGCCATCTATAATTCATTACAGTTCTACAAACGATACAAAACCACATTTAGACAAAATTATGAAAATCAAATCTAGACCACTCCAGTGGGAAATAAGAATTCTACACTTCTAAAAATGATGACAACAGCATTTTTACTGTTGCAAATGTGGTATATATATATATATATATATGAAATGATACCTGGTAAATGTTTTCCAGTATTCTCCGTGAAGAGACTAGAATGCAGTTTTCAGCACAAAATTATAGAAGTTTCTTACATAGTTCTATATGATCTTATATTAGTGCTGATATAGATCTACATGCGCAGTTTATAGCATCCACCACTTTAAACAACTAACTTGCACTGCTAGTTTTGCACTATTGTTCAGTGTATTATTGACTGTATTCCACATAAGAGGGAATCCCATTCTCAAAGGAGAATTTGAGAAAGACTTTGCAACTAAAATATAATATAAAATAGATTAATATGGGTAAAATGTTTAATGTTCATTTGCTCATGGCAACAAGCTCAAGTCTGTGATGCTTTAAAACGGCTTTGTAGTTGAGAACTTATTTACACACACACACAATCAGTAGCCCCCTGCAAAATAATACGTGGTGGCCCATGCTGCAACTTCCAGAATAAGGCAAATATACAAATTTATATATATATATATTCCTTTTTTTTTTTAAATGTTTACAACCCTAGCCCTTCAGTCAGGAATTAGTTATTCATTCCATTCATTAGTGTTTATTTAGATGTTTATGTCTCTTGTGTAGTTTTCCTGCTGTGCCAAAGATTTACTGTGCAACTCTTTGGCACAGTAAATTACACTCATACACATGTGGAATGACTGTCTTTAAGATTTTTTTTTTCTCAGTAATTGTTGGCTGTGAAAGACCTCCTTTAATTTGGCGACACTGGACAGGTTCACACAGGTCCCACAGACAAGACGAGCAGAGGGCATAAACCCGCCATGAGTCCCAAACACGGCTCTGGATCAAGATTTACCACTGCTCTGACACTTGTTTTATTTGTGTGTCATGTTTTGTTTTGTGTTTTATGTTGCAGTATCAAACCCGTGTGCGTTCCAAAATGGTGGCTGTAGTCATGAGTGCAGAGTGGACGGAGGGAAGGCTTTCTGTGACTGTAGAGCGGGTTACATGCTGGCAGAGGATAGCCGAACATGTGAAGGTCAATATTAATAAAAAGAGTCTACCATCTTAACAATTAAAAGTATTGTAAACATTATGTTGTATATTTATTGACAGATATCAATGAATGTGAGACTGACGAAGCTAACTGCGCCCATGGGTGCCACAACATTTTGGGCTCCTTTGTCTGTGTCTGTAACACGGCCTACGAACTTGGAGCTGATGGGAAGCAATGCTACAGTGAGTTTCAGTACTTCTATTTCAAGGTTAAAGATGCATTGTGTAGCTTTTCTGGTGTAAGGGCGTAGGTTTGCATAGGACATGTCACAACCAATATTTGGGGAAGACAAAATAGTCCCTACCATTATTTGCCATTTTATTTTAATGAATAAAAATATTAATTTATTCCGATATTTTTCCAAACTCAATAATATTAATTTAACAAGTTTCACATTTTGTTTATAAGACGTTCTGAGATGTATTCAGTGATATGACGACAGGTTTACCCCTGCTACTAATTTACTGGCTCCAGAGT
Source organism: Boleophthalmus pectinirostris (assembly GCF_026225935.1). Classification (NCBI taxonomy): domain Eukaryota; kingdom Metazoa; phylum Chordata; class Actinopteri; order Gobiiformes; family Gobiidae; genus Boleophthalmus; species Boleophthalmus pectinirostris. The sequence continues at coordinate 31,371,713 of NW_026571299.1, forward strand.
GACGTCATTAGTGGTGCCAGGAGCCTAAACTGGGGAAGCGGCAGGACAGTGGTAGGACCCGAAGATGGTGGCTTAAGCAGTGAGAGTGAAGACGCTGCACACCAAACTTTGAAAAACTTTTCAAAAGGAACTTACTTGACTTCATCTTTCATTAAACTTTTCTTATAATGAGTCGCTGCGGAAAAAGAGCAACTATCACCACAAGTGCACCTCCCAAATAGAGCCATACTCATATGCTGTTAGCAGCCGGACTCTATTGAAAATATTCCATGGAAATATATTTGGACATTACCTCACAAGTATCTCATAACCAACAAGCAAAGGGAAATCTGCTACAAACTTCTACATCGCTGTTAACTGGTCAAGAATAATCTTAGATTATTGTTTTGTCATGTTTTTCTAGGTATTTTGAGCTATAAAACTATACAATTTAATAAATGTAAGGTAGAGCATCAACATCAACCTGCCGAGGGACTGAAGATGGAAATTAGCCACGCTGGCTATAATCCCTACATATTTACATTTTTAATGGTCATTAATATGTGCTGTCCCTTTACAAATAAATAAAGAAGAAGAAGAAATAAGAAGAGCTATATATACTCTGTAACATTGTAAGAAACAAGCAGGTGATGAACCCTCCACCAGAAAGTGCTCCTTTTGCTCCTTGTAGTAGTAGTTTTATAGATTCTACTGTAAAAAAACAAAACAAAAAAACTGTTCAATGAGAACCGACCCTTACAAGGTGAAATCTAACATCACATATGGTCACATACAATTACAATTCTCACATCCTTCACATTATATTGGTGCATTTACATTTGAACTCACATCACATCAAAATTGGGGCTAAACCCAAAACTGAATGTCTAATGTTAGACCGGGACTGTACCAGACTCTTTCTTGCTTTAATGGGGTTGCTAGAAAAAGGAGGATGTCTGATCACATGGAAGATAGGCTATTTGTATGTTTATATCTTGACATGATCACAAAGATGAAAACAAAAAAAAGACACTAGGCCAATATTAGTCCAGTTTTCTCCTGTCACTTCAAAAACATGTTATACTAACCCACTGTGTGCTGTATGTTGTATGTCTTAAGGGATTGAGATGGAGATCGTGAACAGCTGTGAACACAACAATGGCGGCTGTTCCCATCACTGCCAGCACTCAACCAGCGGTCCTGTCTGCTCCTGTAACCAAGGATACCGCCTCGACCAGGACCTCAAAACATGCCTGGGTACGCTACTGCTGCTAAATATATTTCATAATAATAATAATAATAATACATATGTTTTTACAAGAGCTTTCATCAGTCACATCAAAATACATTGTTTGTGTATAATTATATATAATCTTTGTAATTTATGATATATTAGCGCAATGTTTTGGAATGCATCTATAGGTATTTTCTTTTACAGATAGATTAACTATAGTCTTTGAATGTATAATAATAAGCATAACAGATATTTTTACAAGTGCTTTTTCATGACACAATATTGGCTTTGTTGTTCAGAGGCAATTTGGTTAAACTCATTTTTGCAACTGGTTTTATTGTACTATGATTTATAACATATGACTCACAATGAAGTTTTTGCAGATAACAAAATTCTTGTGGAGTTACAAATGCATTCTCAAGTCACAGGTTATCTTCTTGATAGTGTACATGATTTGATTTCACATAAACCATTTTTTCAATCAGACATTATATATTTAACGTCCTATACTGTGCAAATTAACCCTTATGACCTATTGTCATGTTATAATGTTGTTACTTTATCAAAAACATACCTGGGGTTGTGTTTCATTCACACATGTTTGAGTAATCCTTTATTATTAGTCTGTCTATATCCCAAAATGCTCTGTTCCACCTTGTGATGTCATTAAGCTGTAGTTTTCAAGTTAACAGCGACGTTTTACTTTTTGTTCAGTAGAGATGGGCCATTCCAAGCTTAAAATCATCCAAATGATTCTACTGAAGGTGTATGGAGTTTAAAAACACAGTGGAGCACTTCTAAGACATCATGAATCAATGAAGTGTTTACTGTTTGAGAGAAGAACACAGCCTAAATATGTAGGTTTTGAGTATAAAACTTGTCAATGAACTCCAGGTATGTTTTGATGAGAAAACAACATGAGAAAACAACATTATAACATAGATCAAAACAACATTATTAACATAGATCAAAACAACATTATAACATAGAGTCTGTGAAAACATTATAACATAGATCACAGACTCTTTAAATGCATATGTATAAGAAGCATATGTATAAGAAGCTCTGCCAAGGTAGTAAGGGGAGTAACAAAAAATGTTACAAAAATATAACAAGCAGCAATATAATTTCTTTGTTTTCATGTGTTTTTTGTCAGATGTGGACGAGTGCGCTGAGCGGACTTCTTGCTGTGAGCAGGACTGCACTAACTACCCTGGGGGCTATGAGTGCTACTGCTCTGCGGGGTACAGGCTCAACTCAGATGGGTGCAGCTGTGATGGTATGTGAAGGATCATGTCAAACTATACTTTGTATTAACTCTTGTCCCTATTGGTAGTTTGCAGCAGGTCTGAGAGAGGACAGAGTCTGGTTATGGAGGGCTTTGAGGGTGATGAGGAGGACTTTGGTCCTGGATATGCTGACGGACGGGGAGCCAGTAGAGGTTCTGGAGGACAGGGAGCCTGTGGAGCTTCTAGAGGACAGGGGTGATGTGTTCATGGGATTTGATGTGTATGAGGAGGCGGGCAGCGGAGTTACTGCCATTGCAGTAGTCCATTCTGGATGTGATGACTGCATGAATAAATAGCAGAGAAAATGAAAGATGGATGGAGTCGGGCAATGATTTTGAGATGGAAAAATGCAGTCTGGGTTATTTGTTTAATGTGGGATTCAAATGAGAGTTTGAGGTCGAGGAGGATGCCAAGGTTACGGATGAGTGGGGATGGAGTGAGTGAAGTGTTGTCAAAATTGAGACATGAATTTTGAGGTGGGTTTGGTGAGGATTTTTGGACCGATGATTATGATGTCTGATGTTTTTTGTTACATACACACTTTTGCATACAGTACAAGAGCTAATCAGCTTTTACACTTAAGAACAACAAATGGTTTCCTGTGTGGCAGGGACAGTGTCTGCTGAGCCTTTACACATGTTAATGACTGGTCTGGGTCTCAGGTAGAAATCACATTCATTTACACAAACACATGCTACTTTTTATTGAATGAGAGGAACGACTCATCCTTAGTGATGCTTCCTCCTAGAAAAGAATTTTCGAATCCACCTGGTGAAGCAGCAGAAGGCAGATCTGCTCCTGATCTGGGAGGAGAGAGCGGCTCTGTACGAACTCTGAGCTCTACAACGTTGCGAGGCTCTACTGTGTCAGGAGTGTGTACTGAAACGATCTCTACCTCATCAGGTTCTACCGCAACAAGAGCCACTACTGCAGCATGAAGCTCTACTGTATCGGGACGTTCTATTGTATTTGGAGTCTCAAAAGTATTATGGAGCTCTACAGCATCAGACTCAACAGTATAAAGAGTCTCTACTGCATAAGGGAGATCCATTGTATTTGGAGTCTCAACTTCATCAAGGACTGCTACAGCATCAGGAGGCTCTACTGTGCCAGGGAGTCTCAACAGTGTCAGGAGGTTCATGAGACTCTACTATATCACAAGGCTTCACTATATAAAGAGTCTCTACTGTGTCAGAGACCTATTGGGACCAGAGATTTCTGCTTCGGGAATCTGGTCGAGATCAGGTATCAGCTCAACAGCAGGGATCTCACCAACATATGGAACTGGTTCAGGGCTCGCCTCAGCTGGTTATTTATGCAGTTCCTCTGAGAGTTCCTTTGGCATTTCATTGTGGAGGTCCTCAGACGAAAGGAGAGCAGGTGACTCCAGGTCTCCAGGAAACTGGGAGCTCCTCAGTATAAATCTGTGGGTATAGCTGACAGATTTCGTCAGCTGTGGCAATGGTGACGGCCCGAAGCAGACTTTTTAAGTAGATGCTCAAATTTCGAAAAAATTGTTTTCCTGGAAACATCTGAAAGATTTTTGCCATGATGTTCCGGACCATTTGATCCTGAAAACAACAATAAAAGTAGCACTACCTGACCATGGAAATGTTGGATTTTTCAAGTCTGTCCAGGACAGATTGGGCCATTGAAATAGCCAGAGTGCTTAACTCTCTGGATGGTAAGCTAAAATATGGAGCATCCACAGGAGGCTTCCACAAGCTGAACATGAGGTCAGCAACCACCTCCAGGACCACTTCCCTCAGCTGAAGCAGTCGGGGCATCTCCTCTACATTTTGTGACAGTGATTACTCTGTCATTAACAACAGTCTTGGGTGCCTTTGTAAAAGAGTCAAAGATAGTTGTGCGTAAAAGTAACTATAATTAAGACTGTCCCTCAAGACGCTTACCTGAGATTGATTACATCCCAGGCCTGAGACAATGAGCACAGAAGTGCACAGAAGTGCCATTGGAAGTGTCATTCAGAATAAGGTTTTAAATAGAAATAGACTGAATACAAAATTATTATTTTGCCTCTTACCACATTCAGGAGAGGTTTTTTTTGTGTGTGTGTGTGAACGTGTGAAAAATACACAAGAAAATAATAAAACTTTTGTAATAATAAATACCTCATAATTAATAAACCAGTGTGTAAACACAGTACAATACATTTGTATACAGTCCAAATCCAAATCTTTGGTCTGATTGTATAGTCATATAGTCTGTAATCACTGTTATGTCTTAGTGATTAACACTGTTAATCACTAAGACAACACTAATGTTTAATGAAAGCTGCATGTGAGCCTGCCCCCATCTGTATTAATTAATATTATCCTATGGAATGCTGTGATGTCTGTTGAAACCCAGCAATAAATCTAACCTGAAAATGGAATAGTTTTCTTATTACTGTCCATTCACGAGGTTGAACCCATTGCAGTCACATTCAATAGTCTAATATTTTACAGGCGTTTTGGCATTGGATCCCCTATTTGCTTCGGAGGTGGTTGCATGAATTTTGAATTGAATGTATGAGTAGCTTAGTTCTTTCTGGCTGTCAGAAAAGAGAGAAAACAAACAGTCCCCAGTGAATGAGGAAGAATTGATTTTTAACAGGCTTAAATCTTGACTGACCAGCCAAGACTGTAAACACTGCAATAGGCGTATCCTGTCTCCAAGATTTCTGATGCGTGTAATTGACAGATTGAGTTTAATGCTATTCTACGGAACCTTCTAGGCAAACCTGTTATATATTCATGAAGAGCAAAGTGTCTAGCTTTCTGTTTTGGTTCAGTCAGCAATTTTACGCTATATTTTGATGTTTTCTCATCATAGACATACCTGGAGCTGTGTTTTGTTTAATTCACACATGTATGACACACAAATCCTGCATATTTAGGCTGTATTCCACCTTGTGATGTCATGTGGTAATACAGGAAATGCTCCACTGTGCTTTTAAACGAACGCCATACACCTTCACTAGAATCACTGGAATAATTTCAGCTCTGGAATTGCCGATCCCTACTGAACTAAACTTAAAAGGTAGCTGTTAACTTGAAATCTTCCTCTATATGTCATCACAATGTGGAATGGAGCATTTTAAACATTGGAACTGTAGAAAGGTTGAAGCATTAAAGGGTTACTCAAACATGTGTGAACGAAATAAAACACAACTGTGGGTATATTTTTGAAGAGGTAAAAGATTGAAACTCACAAGAGTAAATTTTGCGTAATATGGGACTTTTAAGCCCTGTGAGGCAACTGCTTTTGTGATTTAAGGTTCCACAAAAATGAATCAAACTAAATTGAATCATTTATCACCAACTATATATCTATCTTTAAGAGCCACCTTGCTTTGCTTTTTCCTGTGTTGTATTCGCAGATGTGGATGAGTGCTTGGCGTTGAATGGGGGCTGTGATCACACGTGCCAGAACAGTGCGGGCTCCTTCCAGTGCTACTGCCGCCGGGGCTTCAGGCTGGACGAGGACCGCCTCTCCTGCTTCCGTGAGTCTCATAATCACTTCAAGACCAGGCCCAAGGGAGTCAGTGCAACAAACCTGCTACAGTGGAAAACCTGCTTTAGTCACAGCCAACAGCTCTCTGCCAAAAAACCTTATTTACACCATTTGTACTATTTACACGTACTGTATTTCCTGATTGCCTTATTTTCTTCACACAACAGATGCTTGCTATCATAATATTCCCACTTGCATAATCAGTAACACATCAAAACAGTTTGGATTACAGATGTGAGTTATACTGACATGTGTCTGCATTGACACTAACAAAATGCTATTGTACAAGCGGCAGGTGCGTTATAGTAAGTTTGTTTTGATTTGTTTGAAAGTTTGAAGGATTTGATACAGCTACATTTTTATAACAATAAAGCAATTTAATCTAATCTTAATTTAAGAATCTTGTGATGAGACAAGACAAGATCATTCAAATCAGGAAGGAATAATTTGCCTGAAATAAATATAAATAAACATGTAGTATGGTGTGTTTGTTTTCAGCTCTGGATGACACCGTGGAGGCCCTGTCCGGCACAGGGGCCATAGAGCTGCCGTTCCCTCAGTTGACTCTGCTCCACGACTACAACCAGCCGCTCGATCGCTATGACGACTACGAGGATGACGAGGGAGAGCTACGAGCAGAGAGCAACCTGGAGGAGAAGTTTGGTGAGATTGCATATAGTACTTTTTAATAGATTTGGCTGAGCTAAAATTGGAATTGTAACTATGTGCACTAACGTAAAGATACACTGAGTAACTTTCTTGATGGGGAAGGATCTGCTGTCTGTTTGGAGATGTTATTGCTTTGCCTGTAATGTTCCACAGCATGGCATTAAACTTGTCTATCTTTATGGAGAAGGAATCAGGCCAAATTATGTCAGAGTATGTATTTCAAGGTATTTTTGAGCAATAAAAACAAAATGTAATAAATGCCTGATAGATAGATTTAATGCCATACTGTGGAAAAACAATTTTATTTACCTTATAATCTCCATGCAGACAAGATAACCCCCAAAACACTTGACAGAACATATAGTGCAGGCAGGAGCACATGGAAAGTAAAGCAATGAGGAAAAAAATATTAGGGTTGCCCTGATGAATTTATTCATTTATTTTCAATTTTTCTTCCACAGTTTGTCTGGACGACACTTTTGGTCATGACTGTAGTCTGACCTGTGATGACTGCTCAAATGGAGGGAAATGTAACTTACAGAAAAACAGCTGTGACTGTCTGGATGGTTGGACTGGGGTCGTCTGTAACCAAAGTGAGGACCAGATCTGCTCACTCTGCGCTGTCTGCCTGTATGTCCTTTTAGAAGTCCTATCATTCTTTTAATCTGTCTCATCTACAGCCTGCGCAGAGGGATATTTTGGTCGAAACTGCTCTTTTGTCTGTAAATGTAAGAACGGAGCCAGCTGTGATCCTGTGACTGGGAACTGTAAATGTCCACCAGGGGTCAGTGGAGAGTTCTGCCAAGATGGTGAGTCTCTAATATATCATATCTTTTGAATGGTTTGCAGCCCTCAAAATGTTGCATACGACAGGGAGCTCTCTCATGATGTCATTGCATTTTCAAGAGTCTGCCCATGGGTTTTGTGTAATAAAAAAATCTGACCATTATTATAGCAATTAACACTTTAAAACTTCATAATCTATCTAGTGAATTAAAATTTGGAACCTATTCATAAAGTATTTTAATGTTTCTATCCAGGCTGTCCAAAGGGCTTCTATGGTAAACAGTGCAATAAGAAATGTAACTGTGCCAACAATGGACGCTGCCACCGCACTTATGGAGCATGTCTGTGTGACCCGGGGCTTTATGGGCGCTTCTGCCATCTGCGTAAGTACATGCAAAAATTCATATCAATCTCTAAGGACATGTTTTAACTTGCACAGTTATATTAATATCAGAACCGAACTGGGGCTAAACCTGGGAGTAAAGATGGACTTGACCTTAGTCAACATTAATAAAGCATGAACAAACACTTAATAATTGATTTGTTCATTTTGAATTGATGATTCTGTCTTAACTACTTAATTAAGGATTAAGTTTTTTGTTAGGATTAGTTTATTAACGAAGTAGTTATTAAGCCTCAATCATTCCTTAATCATTCTTCAACTATTTGTGCATGAATTTAGTCTTTGCTCATGCTTTATTAAGGCTAATTAAACTGTAGTTATTATAATGTATTACCAATGTACTTTCTGAAAATACACTTTGTTTTTGTCCTTTCAGCGTGCCCTAAATGGACATATGGGGCTGGTTGTTCAGAGGAGTGTCAGTGTGTACAAAAGAACAGCCTTGAGTGTCATCGTCAACATGGCACCTGCGTCTGCAAACCAGGTTACCATGGAAACATATGCAAAGAAGGTGGGCACAAAATGTTTAAGATTAAACATGTCACTATGTTAAACCTATATCACAATGTCTACTGCTGTTTATAATTATCTTGAAAAGGGAAATACTACAACATTATCATTATGGAATGTGAAAAAGTGATTTAAATTATGTTAAAAAATGTTTGCCATGTCTTGTTGCCATTTTGGCTCTAGATGCTATTGGAAACAAATAAATATCAGTATTACATAGGTTTTCAGGGTATTTTGAGCTTTCCTTTCTTCGATTAGTAACCATCTCTCTATAAGTTTGTTAAAAAAAAAAAAGTTTCATAGATCCAATATCTGTGCTGACTGCCCTGATGTTAGTTGTCAAAAACAACTGTGACCAATTTTATTAAATTTTTTTCTCTATATACTTCATCTTGAAGTTTATGTTGCATTCAAATCTCCGATGTGCTGTGTGTGGTACTGTGCTGTAGAATGTGCCCCTGGGTCTTATGGGCCGTTGTGTGCCAAAAAGTGCAGCTGTGCTCCGGGAGTGTCCTGTGATCATGTGACCGGAGAGTGCCAACGGAAGTGCCCCCCAGGACGCCACGGAGACGACTGTGGTCAAGGTGGGTGGGCCACAGCAGATTTAAACACTTTAACCGGGTCTTTTAAGGTGGTGTTGGGTACGCTGATATTCACTCATCCATTTACTGTTATACTTGGACTAGACAAACTTTATTAATATCAAAAGAGAAATAACTTGGACACATAGCTTACAAATTACAATAACAAAAAGCAAATTAAATATAATTCTAAATTTGTTTGTACAATGGCTTTGGTAATCTATTTTTCATAAGCATGAGTTGTTGTACAGTTGTATGGAGTACAATGTCATGATAACTGTTCACAATAATAACAATGTAATTCAGTTTAATCACTTGACATTACTGTTTTCATGACTACTTTTTCACATCAGGCTGAATGCATAACAAGCTCACATCTGTGTGTTCTGCTGCAGATTGTCCAGGTGGGTTTTTTGGAGCAGGCTGTGTCCAGTCGTGTAACTGCACTGGAGCTCCCTGTGACCCAGTGACCGGAGACTGTCAGTGTTTAGCTGGAACTCTGGGAAAACATTGTGAAGACGGTGAGTAAAAACATTTCTTTAAATCACCATATTCTTATCAGTCACCATATTTGTATTAATCTTCATTTTTGGTAGATTTTTTTCTAATGATGTTGTTTTTATATGCTGTACCACTTAATAATAATTTAAAATGTTGCCCTTTATAGACAGTAACTCAATTGATAGTGTGTGAGTAGTGTGAATGTGTGTGTGAAGGGATGAGTGGTTTCTTGATTTAAAGCACTCTGAGTGTCTTGAAGGTAGAAAAGCACTATCTAACCATCAAATACAGCACAAAGTCTTCATTATGCCAAAACAGTTTATCTTAATATTACACTAGATCATAATTACCCCAAAGCTGGTATGATATTGGTATAATAATCTGATTTGTATTATGTTGCAGTGTGTCCCGATGGCCTGTGGGGTCCTGGCTGCTCAGAGACCTGCCCTCTTTGTGAAAATGGAGGAGCTTGTAACAAACATGACGGCTCATGTAACTGCACGGCTGGATTCATGGGAAAACTGTGTGAGAACTGTGAGTACAAAGTATATTACATAGCATTTTCTAACAGCTATTAGAAGTATGATTTGAACCTTGGATACCTGATTTTCAAATCATGAAAGGAGGATGTAGGAAGGTTTTTAAATTAATCTAACTTGTCCCTAGCTGTTACAAAGCACTGGCATATTGTTAATATCCATGTGCATTATTCTTTGGGTACATACGTGTCTTTAGAACAGCTTTTGTGAGGCTACTTTTGGCTCTTACTTCTGGGTCTACGAGAGTTTAAATATTTGATTATTAGATGCAGAACTTAACCAACTCATTGCTTACATACAAGGCACCTTAAGGGACTTGGAAAAGAGGTTTAAATATTGAAATTATTATCTCTACCCCACTTGTATCTGTACGAGCTGTGGCTGATTAGAAGTACATTTGCAGAGAATAGCATAAAAATCATAGTGGCATTTTGATGAGATCAGTAAACGAACTTGAGTAGCTCAAAACAAAAGCCTCCTTTCAGCAGCTTTAGGTATTTTGTGTTAAATCGTTATCGCCCTGCTCTATTTGGTAGATCATAAGGTATTGTAAAGTTATGTGAGCCATAAAACTATACATCAAAATAACAAAACACTTGAAATGCCAAAGACCATTTATTTTATCAGAAAACCATCTTTCACATGTCCTTCCCATGGCAGTGCAGTACTAGACGGTCATGGGTAACTGGTATGCACTTTTGGATGGGGAAGGAGATAGTTCTGGGACATTGCAGTAGTTCGTAACAGTTTATTTCTTGTAGCCTGTCCCAGAGGTCGTTACGGTAACGGCTGCCAAATGAAGTGTGTGTGTGAGAACAACGCTCGCTGTGACCCGGTGAGCGGACTCTGCACCTGCGCTCCAGGCTGGACCGGACACAACTGTCGGAAAGGTAATTGGATTATACAGGAATATGTCTAAGATGAGGTGCATGGAATTTGATTTGAAATACCATGATTTTAATTTTAATTTTAATTTTAATTTTAATTTTAATTTTAATTTTAATTTTAATTTTAATTTTAATTTTAATGCTTCTGGTGGAGCGTCCGTCACCTGCTTATTTCTATGAATATGTCATTGCTCTGCCTGGAATGTTCCACAGTATGACATTAAACAGACCTACCTTACACGTGTTCAATTACAGGTGGTTTTATTGCTCAAAAATACCTAGAAAAACAGCCATTCTGACTGGGAGCGGCGTTGCTTCTCCACAGATCTGACCTGTCACTTGGTCTGGTTTGGTCTACATGAAGATAGAAAGGTTTAAAGCACTACTGTGAAACATTCCAGAAAAGCACTTGACAGACCCTCCACCTGAAAAGTTTCACAACACACGTTTAATTAGATTTTTTATTATGTTTTTTACACATAATAAAAAAATGAATTCATCTCTTTTGACTTCTATGGTACAAGTAGCAATTACAATACAATATACTTTTTTATATCTTATGTTAGGAATAATTATGATCATTTACCTGCAACAATTATTTTTTTCAATTCAGATCAATTCAAATTGTGAGCCCTATGCTATGACACAACATTCAATATTTGCTTCTCTGTGCAGTGTGTGATGTTGGCCACTGGGGGGCAGGCTGCGCTCAGAGCTGTGACTGTAAGAATGGAGATGGCAGTTGTGATGCTGTGACTGGTCAATGCAACTGTGAAGCTGGTTACACTGGACAGCAATGTCATCAGAGTACGTAGCTCCTATATCCTTTATGTACAGAATGTAAAGTCCAGACCTATTACATCTTTCCATTGTCTCATGCTTATTCACAGCAAAGAACACTAAAGTATCTCACATCTTCTTGTTTCTAATAGCTTCCAAAATCTCCCCTTCTGCGCCTCTTCCGTAGGCCTCTTGTCTTGCACTTCTAACCTCATCATAATTCTAGCCACACATTCGCAGTGTTGGGAAAAACAGATATTTTGTTACAGAATAGTGAGTAATACCTGCTTTGAAGTTCCGTAACCTGCATATTCATTCTCCTGCCTTTGTACATGTCCAAACAATCTGAACATTTGTAATTCCTAATTTCCAATTCATTCATAATATTACATCAGATCTTTTTTAAAAATCATATCTGAACAATGCTGTATAATTTCTCAGAGTGTCCAGCGGGGATGTTTGGTCTTGGGTGTCGTCATCAGTGTCAGTGTGACAATAACGCACAGTGTGATCATGTGAGTGGAGCCTGCACCTGTCAGACTGGATGGACTGGCACCTACTGTGAAAAACGTACGTAAAGGTCTTAATCCAAGCACATGTCTCTATTAGTCTGTTAAAAAATGTTATAATGTGTATTGTTTTATCATGTGTAATATTCTAATACTTTTTGTTCACTTGCATACTTAAGCTAATGTCTCGGTTATATAATTGTACTGTTGTAAAATTTAATTTCTCGAGACAGTTTCAAAACAAATTCATTGTATGGTTTCTAACATTGTTGAATTGAGCAAATTGTAAAGTGTAGTTTTTGGTCCCAGCGTGTCCTCAGGGCTTCTTTGGCCTGGACTGTCAGTCAAAATGCTCCTGTTTAAATGGGGGCAGGTGTGATCATGTGACTGGGGTCTGCTCCTGTCCTGCTGGCTGGGTCGGCACTCGCTGCAACCAAAGTTAGTATCTATTGTTTGTTTTATTTATTTTGGCTTAATTTACTTTTCCAGATGGGTAGGATAGATGTTTTCAGAAAAGAAACAAAAGCTTTTGAAATTGTCTGAACGTACTGTGTGTGGATGTACCACATAATAAAACCCAGCTTTTATAGAAATTAATCTAACTTAAACAAGCTTATTTCAGACAATACAATTTTTGCATTTCCACTTTGACCTAAAATAATATAGTTCTCTATGCATTCTATAGACCAGTGATAGACCAGAGCAGAGGCTTTGTGAAGTATATTGTGTCATTCATACTGAAAGTTATAGTAACAAAATTCAAAGCATGTCTGCAGGTCACTCTGAGGTCAGGACAGTGATCGGACAGGGTTCATTGGGGGGTAACCTCTTTGTGTCTTTGGCAGCCTGTCCCACCGGGCACTATGGCGACGGGTGTAACCAAACCTGTCACTGTGGTAACAATGGGGTCTGTCATCCTGCCAGTGGTCAGTGTGTGTGTGCCCCGGGTTGGAGCGGTCCCAACTGCACTGAAGGTACTTTCTCATCACATTACATCATCTTTATATGGGACTGATGAGATGAGGTCAAAGGTCATGGCAGTAACATGCACTCCCACTGGTTTAATAAAGCATAGAGCAATGCAATCATAACTGAATCTATGAAATCATAAACTGTCATATCCTGACATATGATATGAGGGATGTTTTGGGTTTATTTCAAGTGTTTTTTTGTTTTGTTTTTTTTTTTTCGTAAAAGTTTTAGCTGTAGAATGTCGTAACCCACAGTGAGAAGCTTATTCTAGTATCTGACTGAATAATTGGCTTGACAATCAAAATACAAAATGTAAACATAAACAAGTTTTGCATTCATGTCAAGGATGTTTTACATTTTTAACAAATACACTACAATTATTTTCAGTCAAATCAGTGTTTAAGTTCAATATGTTTATTTGACATCTTTTGGGTCTCTATAGGGATGGGTAATATGAAGTATCTAATAAAAATATACCTACCTTTAATATAAGTTATGTGCTCATTTTTTCCTAGAATGCCCTGTTGGGTTTTATGGAGCTGAGTGCCAGCTGCTCTGCTTGTGTGAAAATGGTGCCACCTGTGATAAGACCAGTGGGAAGTGCACATGTGCCAGCGGGTGGACCGGGACAGCCTGTGAATTGGGTAAGGAGAAAGGGGTCATTTTTAAAGGGATATAGTAGCATGTAGAGTAGTAGATATAGTGACCATAATTCTTCTTTTCTCCATGGAGATGTTGTTGTTTTACCTAGAATATTTGCAAAATGGCATTAATCTGAAAAATGGTAATCACCATGGAGAGAAACTGGGAATTCTGCAGTTAGAAAGTCTGTAATTGAATAAATGAAATTGCCTAAAGAAAACTTTATGGACTTAGTACATTTTAGTGTTCATTTTTTATTTCACTAGCTTGCTAACAGTGCTTTAGAGTTACTTTCTGGTTTGCTGATGATAAAAGCACTTTACAAGTAAATGCAGACAGCATTCAATCTTATTTTGATCCTAAGAGCTGCATTATATCAGCAGTATATCTGTACATGAAAATAAAATTGGATACAGCTTCTTTTAACCAGTAGTCATTTCTACAATCTGTTGAAATATGCATCTTGAGTAGATTCCATTATGTCCTCTTGTCATGTCTATGCGCCCGCTAAGACTTACTCTAATCCTGGATGCAGTGTGAAACTTGCTGGTCCTGCACATTTTTTATAGGAAAACCACAAATCACCATCTCAGCAAAAAGCTTCACTGTGGAGCTTTTCATCATTGTATTGTGTGACATCTCCAGTTTTATTCTTGTGTTTGTGTGGTGTAGAGTGTGTCCTGGGACGATTCGGGGCCGACTGTCAGCAGCAGTGTGAGTGTGAGAACAGAGGCCAGTGCGACAGGCAAACAGGACAGTGCCTCTGTGCTCCGGGATGGGTTGGACCCCGCTGTGAAAGAGGTGAGGGGCCTTGGATTGAAACAATGGCAAATTAAATAACTACAGCTTTCATTTGAGTGATTTGTGTAATGAATGGACAACACAGCATATTCATGAACTATTCACTAAAGTGTGCCTTGATAAATGCCTTTATGTTATTCTTGGTCATAGAGGTTACAGAGTTCATAGCTATTTTCCTACAGTGTTTAATATGAATGATACATCTGTGTAATACCTCAGTTATCCACATAGGTCCAATGGCAAAAGGAAATTTATTTCTGTCATCTAGACAAGAGTTTTAAGAGTGATTTAAGAGTGATTCAGCACTAATCTGTTTAGCTCTGTAAATCACTGCCTTTTATCTGTCTGAAGAGAGGAGCTACATACTACATACCCGTACACGTAAATGCACACTAGTTCATACTTATTCATTCTTAAAAATCTTGTAAAAGTTGACAGAATTCAATTTACAATGGTTTAATGTAAGTGAACAATCCAGGTTTAAAACAGGGCTACTTCAGAGTAACTATGTATAACTTTACTTCCTTTACAGAAAAAAAAAGAAAAAAAGCACTAAAGAAGTACTACACCAGGACTACTACACGAGTACCTCCTAAACCAGCAAAAATCAAGCAAACCAAGTCTAAACAAACTTTATTAAATAAACCAGTTCTTAAGCAGGAATAAACAGGGACTGAACCAGGTCTTAATCAGGACTAATGTAAAATATGTGTCTTCATGTGTTTTCAGCGTGTGAGCGAGGCTGGTTTGGGGCGGGTTGCAGAGACAGGTGTCAGTGTTCTCATGGAGCGTCCTGTCACCATGAGACTGGAGAGTGCCTGTGTCCACCAGGCTGGAGGGGCAAACTCTGTGACAAAGGTACAGCAAAACTTTATTTAAAATCCTTCAGAAATTTTACTCATAATATATTCACTCCTAATGCTCAAAGCTCACAAGGTCTAATCAGCCCAATCAAACATGGCACTGTGCATTTAAAACACATGCAACTGTAACAAGATCAGCATCAAGTTTATTTTATTGATTAAGATGGCTGTGCTGCTGTTTTGACCAGGACTCCCTTGATAAAGATATTGGTAATCTGAATAGGACTTTCCTAGTGAAATAAAGGTTAAATACATTTTTAAAAAGCCAACACATATGATTAACTTTATTTGAATTAAATAAAAAAAAATAAACTCTTGTAGAATAAATGTATGGATGAATTTAGTGAACTCTGACATTTGGTTATTTTCTATTTGTCCCACAGTGTCAAAATGTGTCAGTGCTCCACATTTTCAAACAGCTCATTACATAAACATGAACAGTAGAGAGATGTTACATTGAATGAAACCCATTTGAACTTGTGTAGAACATGATGTCCTTTGCCTTTGAGTGTTAAGTGTGTGTTTTGCTGTTAGCTTGTTTGCCCGGCTCTTATGGGATGGGTTGCACCGAGCGCTGCAGCTGTGCCCATGGCATGTCCTGCCACCATGTCTCAGGAGAGTGTGGATGTCCTGCTGGACGCACAGGGAACGGATGTGAACTCAGTGAGTGCCCACTCCCCTACTGTATGTGTTATGAGGACACGTTGGACTACTATTACTATTAGTTGTGTTTTTTGTATTTTTTTTTTTTTAGAATAATAATTATAGAAAAATACAATCTAATGAATAATATGCAGTCATTTGTTGTGTGACAGAGAGAGCCCAATTCCTTACCAGAAAAAAAAAATCTTTTGTTTTAGAACACAAGGCCTTCTACATTTTTTATATTTGCTTTATTTAGAGTCAGTTGTATTTACTTTAGAATTTTCCTTCGGGCCATTTCTTGGTTAAAGCTACTGTAACAATGATGTAATGTAGGTTTAGACCAAGTTTAGACCCAGAATAGTCCTGTTACAGACCTGGTTTAGATCTGGTGCTACTCAGAAAGCCAAAATTTCTTTTAGGTGGTAGTTGGTGTAAACATTTTGAGAACATTGTTGTAGGATGTAGATCTTGGCCTTCACCAGACCACAAATGTAAATACTTCCCAGAAGAAATGTTTGAAATTAACATAAAATTACAGGAGTAAAGATAATTGTAGTACAAATAAGCAATATATCCTTTCACTATTGTTTGACTGTTTACCTAATTAATTGAATCTTTTGAATTCCTCTGAAGTGACTGCTACTTTGAATTTTGGCTACAAAGGTGATACTGAATTGAATGATGTGTTCTAGCTTGTCTCCCCGGAACCTTTGGACAGAACTGTAACCAGGTCTGTCAGTGCTCTCAGACAAACCAGCTCTGCCACCCGGTGTCAGGAGTCTGTTACTGCGCCCCAGGTTTCCAAGGCCCAAGATGTGACCAGAGTATGTAAAGCTCTATTACGGAACACATTTCAACACATATCTATATTGCTTCCATTGTTTCCATATTTGTGTTGTCTCAGTCTGTGCAGAGGGCTGGTACGGTCCCAACTGTGAGCGCCGCTGTCAGTGTGAGAACGAAGGAAAATGTGCACCCTCTACTGGAGCCTGCCAGTGCCCCGCAGGGTTCATAGGAGCTTACTGTAATATTAGTAAGTATCAAAGTATCAAATGTTCTTATATTATGTGTCACTAGGAGTTTTTAAATACCTATTCCACCTAGAATAATTTATATGTTTGGAAAGCAAATTAAAGCCATTTTAATCCCCATGGTTTGCATTACCACTTGAGAGTAAGACCTTGCTAGTACACTGAAGAATAAAGCAGATTAAATAAGGCTAAAACAATAGCTGCTGCTTCAAAGTTGAGCAGCATTTTGGTGAAGCCAAATTGATAGCAGTTTTATTTTTGAAAACATTGTTAACGGTGCACTGTGTAACTTTTCTGCTGGAGGGTTGTCTCTGCTTGTCTCCATGGAGATGTTATTGCTGTGCCTGGAATGTGCTAAAATATGACATTAAAACAACTTTAATTGAATGGACACTTTTAGTTGTGCACTGTGAAATATTCCAGACAACGCAATAACATCATCACAGAGACAATCCTCCCCAAGGAAAGTTACATAATGCACCTTTAAGCTGTTACTTTTGAATGATATTAAAAAGTGGATCAGAGGGTATACAGACTTGAATGAAACAAAACACAACTCCAGGTAGGTTTTACCTGAAATTACATGTACAATCTAAACAAAACTACATAATATTGATCTTAGATGGTGGCTATGCTCCCATTGCCCCCATTTAAATTGATATTTGAGGTGCCGCTACTGAGATGTCTTTCTTTCATTTTTTAATTGGGGTCTTTACTCAAAATTAGAACTCACTGAGTTTAATTTTTGATACCAGTCACTGGCACACCCATTCTTGTTTACTACTTGGCTTTTGCGATTTCCCATGCTCTGGATGCAGTTTGAATTCATCCCTCGCCTACATTCTTTATATGCTTTTACAAAAGTACACTGTGTGACTTATTAACAAGCTTATTTGTTGAGACTTAACTCTGCTTGACATAAAAAGGTCCATTTTCATACTATGATTATTCATGGTTACAAAAGTAGCCTACACTTTAGATTAAGGAACTGCAGCATCACTTCATAAACTTCAGTGATAAAGCCTTTGTAAATGTGTTTATGAACCCGTCTTCTGTTATAGTCAAATTAAGCATGTTTATTAAAGGCTTGAATACAACCCATGAATCACTTGGTTTGTTGATAATAATATAATAAGCAGTTTATTAATGCTCACACTTGTTTGGTTGTTAGACACCATTTTAAAACTTAACTGTTCATTGTTCTGGTAAACTGAACCACATGTTTAGACTATTTTAAGTATAGAGGTGAAAAAGCATCAGACTGCACTGTACATGAAAAGATCAATAAAACATTTTATAATATTTCTTAGGCTCAGTTTCTCTATAGAGGTGTAGATAATGATGGTAACACTTTAAAATAAGGTTCCTTAGTCTTAAGAAAAATATGACTGGGCTAAGATGATTGATGAGTCCTGACACATACACTTCTCCTGTGTTCAGCGTGTCCATTGGGTCGGTATGGAGTGAACTGTGCATCTGTGGCACGGTGTTCGGAGGGAGCCCAGAATGACCCGGTGACTGGACGCTGTCTGTGTCCACCAGGAAGAACGGGGCATGACTGTGCACAAGGTGAGGACTATTTAGACTGATTTGTGAATTACTATAATGAACTAAAAATTACACCAAACCATACATTTTGTTCATTACTTCTGTAGTTTTAGGGATCACTTTTATCCATATTGGTTTATTTTTTGTTATTGTTGTTACGGCGTCTGCTGCAATTCACACCTTACAAATATTTAGGCTTTCAAGGTGCACTATGTAACTTTTTGAGCTTGTTTCTATGGATGTGTCATTGCTCTGCCCAGAATGTTCCACAGTACAAATTAAACAGCTCTAACTTACATGTTTTATATATCAAAACTACATAGAAAAACAGGCATTCTGATTGTGAGCAGGGATGCCTCTCCACAGATCTGACCTGACACGATGCACCTTTAAACAATATTGATGTTAAAAATGAGATCTATGTATCTATATATATCTTTCTCTATTTTCTCTTTTGCACAGTTTAACCACATATCCATGGTTTTCAGAGTGATGAAAAATGTTCCAGTTGTCATGGAAATCAACATTTTAATAAGATCAAATACACTGTCTTTTTAATCTTGAAAAGTCCTCACAGTGGCACATAAAAACTGAAACTCATGATTAGCAGAAACGCCATGCTCTCAATAAATAAGAAGAACTTAAGAACTGGAGACAAACTGTTAAATGAAAGAAGATTAAAAATTCCAGCTGCTGTTCTTCGCTGCGTTGTTCATACAAATCAGACTTGAGCAAATCTGACACTTCAAGGCCAGCCTGAAAACATGTGCAAAATAAATTAGATTGAAAAAAAAAATGAGAAACACCATGGCAACAAACTCCAGTTCTCTCTCATTTCTTTTACATATTATTCTCCAATTGCAGCTCCTCTTCTCTGTTGGCTTTTGCAATGTTTTAATTTAGCTGTTTGCTGCTCCCTCAGGCTGCCCCCCGGGCCGCTTCGGAGCAGGCTGTTCCCAGGTCTGTGAGTGCAGTAATGGGGCGCTCTGTGACCCAGTGGGAGGGGCCTGCACCTGTGGACTGGGATGGACCGGGGAACGTTGTGATACAGGTAACAGGATGGGACAGTCTGGCTTGGAATATTTTAGGATTTAATATGGTCAAAAACATCAGTACCCAAATGCTTATTAATGCCAAAACTATTCAATAACTAGATACTCATTTAAGTGTCAATATAGAAAAAAAAAATCATAGGAAAAAAATCTGACATTTCTTAAAAAAAAATAAATAAAATCAAGATCAAATTGTCATTTTCACTGTTCTTGAATTACATTACATTGTAGTATTTTTTTTTATATTGAGTATTTTTTGTTATCGTTATGGCTTTGATATCGGATTTTCCTTGGTATTTAAATCTATTTTGAAATCTTGGCATTACAAATGACTATAATTAAGACTTAAAGGTGTACTATGTAACTTTTTGGACTTTTTTACCTGCTTGTTGCTATGGCTATGTCTCTCTGTCTCTGTCTTTCTTTATGACTATGTTTCTCTGCCTGGAATGTTCCACAGTATGACATTAAATAGCTCTACCTTATGTTTACCTAGAAAAAACAGATGCTCTGACTGTGAGCGGGGTTGCTTCTCCACAGATCTGATCTGTAAATTGGTCTGGTTTGGTCTCCATGAAGATAGAAAGGTTTAATGTCATACTGTGAAACATTCCTGACAAAGCAATTGAGTCTCCATGGAGAAAAGCATTTGACGCAACCTCTGTCAGAAAAAGTTACACAATGCACCTTTAATTAAGTTTCTACATAGAAGACTTTATATTCTGTCTGTCTGGATACAAGGAGTATACGGTAATTACCGGAAGTATATGTTCATTCTATAACATTAAATTATTATTACATGTAACACACTGTTATATTTATAGCCAAGGCTCATTTGTAATGTCCCTAGAAGGGCATTAGGAAAACCACAATCATTTTATATTTTTTACGTTATACAAAGGCAAAACATTTCATTTCTATAAACATGCAAGTCCTTCTAACTTTGATATTTATTGATACTAAGAATAAGCCAAAGTTAAACCAAAGAATAAATCAAAATGTATTAATGAAAGGCTAAAGGAGGTGTATTAGAAGCCCCAAGCTACAAAACAAACTTAATTGATCAATTACTTAGACACGGAAGCTCAAAAATAAAAAAAATAAAAACATCTTAACCACAGATCAATCATGTGGTCAAACTGATCTCTTTGTTTATGCATGATAAGCTCACAGTCTATGATGATAAGACAAGTTCCATTATTAAAAATGTCAATCAGGACTTAACCAGGTCAATGCATGATTCAACAAGAGATGAACCAGCGCAGACAGACAACACTGATTAATTGTTCACAGCAGTTTGCACCTACTTTTCTTCTTCATAATTACCAGCCCTGCTTTATGTCTTAACTTTACCAGAGCCCCAGTGTAAAAGGTGATGATGGTTGTTAAGTATCTGCTGTTCTTCGTCACAGAGTGCTCTCCAGGCAGATTCGGAGCTGACTGTCAGCTCAAGTGTAACTGTCAGAACAACGGCACCTGCCACAGAGTGACAGGAGCATGTGAGTGCGGCCCTGGATTCTATGGACATGTGTGTGAGCATGGTGAGTCACTACAACTATACAGGGAACCAGTGCAATAAGTCAATATGAATTTTTTTTTTTAAATTTCAGGAAAATCAAATTTACATGAAACACCACATGTCAATTCCTGCTGCAGAGGAACAAAGAATTTAGTCTTGGTACATTAAGAGGAATTGTCTAACAAAGCCAATGTGGACCATTCCATGAATGTAATATCAATACCTGGAGAAAACCATGTAGGCGTACTTTCTTCCCATTTTCTGTTTTCATTGATTTTTGACTGCATAATGCATACATGTTTACTCTTGCATTTGAGTTTGAAAGATTCTGATAACCTCTTTATATTTTACACACAATACATGAAGATGTTTTGCAGCCATGGTTGAAACATGTTGGCTTTGGCCATTTACATAAAAGCTTTTTAACTATACTTTTCCTCTTGCGACTTTTACTTCTTTGGAGTGCTTGGATTTCGTTATGTTTAAAACATGAAGAGGTTTGTATAATCCTCCTCTTGTACAGGTATGATCCATAACAAGAGAAATAATACAATTTGTCATCTGTATAAAAGTTTTAGAATTAATACATTTTGTAATATGTTGAGTTAAGAGAACATTTCAATTCTTCCAATGGTTTTTACCCAAATAGTAAACATTGTGCTGGATAAAGAACATCCCATTTTACTTGGATAAAGATCAATTTCGATTATACAAGTCATATTTCTAACCTGAAGCTCTTCTGGCCCCTCAGCCTGCCCCTCTGGTTTCCACGGCGTCCTCTGTCAGCTCCAGTGTGACTGTATGAATGGATCATCGTGTGACCCAGCCACTGGTCTCTGTATGTGTTCACCTGGTTACCATGGAGATCGCTGTCAAAGAGGTACAATTTCACATATTTCTTCCACAGACACATGTTGTAAATATTAAAGCTTTGCTATGTAAGTTTTATGGCTAAGGTCTGCTGTCTGCTTGTTTCAGTGGACATGTTATTGGTTTGTCTAGGGTGTTCCAATATGGCGTTAAATAACAAGTATTTTGAATTTATTTTAAATGTTTGGAACACATGCATTATTATTGCAAGCAAGCTCCCCTCTCCACAGATCTGAGCTGTAACTTGACCAGGTAGCTTGTCTCCAAGGAGATAAACTGAATGCCAGTGTCTGCGTACACTGGTGTGTGAATGTGTGTGTGAATGTGTGTGTGAATGGGTGAGTGGTTCCTTGTTGTAAAGCGCTTTGAGTGCCTTGAAGGTGGAAAAGCCCTATAGAAAAATGTAACCATTTACCATTTACCAATGCCATAGTGTAATAGAAAGCAATAATATTTCTGTGAAGACAAAATGGTTGTGGATTCTTCACCAGAAAAGTTACATAGGGAAGCTTTTTTTCTGTGATTGTCTGTTAATTTGCTTGTCAGTTATTGACCAATGGCTGTTTCACTGTTTCATTTTTGATCCTGTAATCTGTTGGTTGAATCAACAGTTTTATTAAGCCCTGTGAAGTGCCTGCTCTTGTAATTTTGGACAAATAAATTGAATTGAATTTTGTAGAACATCACCAATTTTTCTTCCTGTTTAATTCTTGGTCGTTCTCCCTTCAGCGTGTAAACATGGTTGGTTTGGTGAAGGCTGCTCACGGCGCTGTGACTGTGAGGGACCCTGTGATCATGTGACTGGGCGGTGCCTCTGTTCGTCGGGATGGACCGGCTCCAGATGTGACACTGGTAATTACCATCACCTTTAACATGATGTTTCACACTACTCCCCCTGCTGACAACTACACTTGATGCTGTAATTGCTGGGTTTCACATGACATCACAAGATTCTACAGCCCAGTAATATTAAATACAGATGGTGATTGCTAAATTAATACAGTCAATATGCAGATTTTTGTTGTAATATAGTGAGTTCAAGAGTCTAGTAACAAAGACAAATAATTAGGATTCAGAATGATGAAAAATTAGGATAGTTGCCACAGCAATTAATAATTTACAACAAAATCTTCTATCTTCTGAATGAAAAAAAGTCCTCAAAATGTTGCCTATTATGGGAAGCTCAAACCCAAGAGTAGAGATTTGTACCACTCATGTGCATTTCAACCCAGGGGTTTATCAAAGTAGTTCATCAAAACAAAACATCAAAAAAAAAGGTATATCTTGTGAGATAAATGCCTTTTTTGTTTTGTTTTGCTCTAGAGTGCAGAGCAGACAGCTTTGGCCCGGGCTGTTCAGAGGTGTGTGAGTGTGAGAATGGGGCTCAGTGTGACCGGAGGAGTGGCCGCTGCAGCTGTCTCCACGGCTGGATCGGGGCGTCCTGTCGAGAAGGTACAGTACAAATACACATGTACACATGACCGAACTAAAGAGGTGACAAAGGGCCAGACATCAGAGCTGCTTTAATATGGTATGGAAACAATGAGAACTAAACCAGGACTAAATAGAGTAAATAGACTAAATAGGGAATTCACCAGTTCTAAACTAGGCCTAAACCAGGAGGACTAACCTGGGATTTAAACAGACTAAACCAGCAGATCAAAACAGGGCTGAACCAGGACTAATCCTGGACTACATTTAAAGTAAAATGTCTATTGTCCCATTCTGGCTCTTAGGGTCAAAATGAGATTGTTGTGTTTTGTCTGCATCTATAATTATAATTGTACAATTATTATAAAACATGTTTTTTCTCCACAAACCAGGAAGTAATGCTGATGTGCTGTTAGCATGCTAGTTGTTAACATTACTGTCATCATCAAACTCCACTCTGTCCTATATTATGCAAAATTGACTCTTGTGAGCTTTAAGCCATGTTATGTTGTTACCTCATTTAAAACATACCTGGAGTTATGTTTGTGTTTAACTCATGTTCGAGTAACTCTTTATCTGTCTGTCAAGTCTGTGTTAAAAATTCTGTATTCCACCTTGTGATGTCATGAAGTGATGTCATTTTAGCTCAGAACAGATGGGCAATTCCAAGGCTGAAAATATCCAAACAATTCTACATCTTTAAAAACACAGTGGATCACTTCCTTGCCACATGACATCACAAGGTGGAACAGAGTGTTTTCTGTCTGAGAGAAGAGTTTGCGTGTTAAACATGTGAATGAAACGAAACACAACTCCAGGTATGTTTGTGATAAGCAAATAACGTTGTAACATAGATCAGAAAATAGCATAATATGGGCCCTTTAAAAACAAAACTAACAAACAGAAACACACACACATATAAACTCTTTGAAGTGAATAATTAGGATACTCAGAATGCATTGAAAAGCAGGAATAAGAACGAGGAAGGAATGAGGAATAAGTTTGGATCTCTACAACTGAACTAACTTTGTCACACTTCTAAATCTGTAATAATCCCGGTTCTATAATAGACCTGAGTATTTCTACACCTGAGCCTGATAACATCTTGCCTTTTCCAATTAGTGCACAGTGTAGCACAACACGGCCTCACACAAGTGACAGTTCTGCTGATGTCAGGACTGGAGATGTACAAGTAAATATACTGTCTGTGGTGTAAGTGCTGACAGAGTCTCCGCTGTATCTTTGGCGTCATCTCTGTACTCATTTTCTTTTGTAGATGGTCCCCCCCGTCTCACCTACGGCAACTCGAGAGGGTCACAGCAAGACAATTCATTATAGCAGCAACATTCACCCGTAAAAGCCAGACAAAGATCTGCTTTTATCTTGTGAGTGAATGCATCCCACTGACTAGCATGACAGCGTTAACGGCTTGAATACATTGTGGTAAAAGAATTTGGACTCTAAATGAGACAAAACCTCCACTTTGAAAAGCTTGAGTGCTTTTGAACTCTGTATGAAACTTCAGCCTGACATTGCCATCGCCTGGTACATTTTTGGATTGTTAAAAAGTGGAACGAACTTTTAAGTACAACCCAGGGGTCTGTAACAGGCCGGTATAAGTGTATGCACTATTTAATTTTGTACAAAGAAGAATACACTAGCTAAAGAGCTTTCAAATTAAAAGTTGCTTTAAGCCACAAAGTTTTTCCTGGATTATCTGCAGCGCAATGGCTTCTGGTGCTTACAAACAAGCTTGGTTCATAATGGAAATGTTGGAGAATTATAATGTGTATTCGTAATGTAATGAGTGCAACAAACTTTTCGTTATTTTTGTCAAACGTTTTGTACTTTTATACATTTTTGTACTGTCTTAAAGCAATAGCACAAACACATTAATTTCCTACATTATTGTTTCTGTTTTATTTTGAAGTTCAATCCACAGACTCCAATGGTGCTACTTAAAACATGATTTGTACAATGTCAGTAAAGCACAAATGTATATGTTTTTCATTGAAAGTAATGTATAAATTGATTTTATTTATGTTATAATACAGATTAAAATGGCATATTGTTGATTTAAATGTGTGTATTATTTGGGCACATCAGAGCGAACTGGGTACGTTAAAGATCCTCTATGTAACTTTTCTGGTGGAGTCTGCCATCTACTTGTCCATGGAGATACTTTGCATGAAATGTTCCAGAGTATGGCATTAAACTATTTCCATGGTAACAAGCAGGTGATACATCTGGGCAAATCACAGGTCTGATCTGTGGAGAAGCAGCACTCTTCTATACAAATTGCCAGTGTTCATCCCATCTTTCTTTTTTCCTTTTATATACAGTACAAGTCTTGTTCTTAATTTATTTCCTAGTTTGTCTACAAGGGCCCAGGTCTCATTTTGTTGGAAGCATGTTTCCATTTGCAGCAAAACGCAGCTCATTCTTTATATGTTGATACTTGTACCATGTTTATTTTGAGTTACATTCTGATGTAGATTAATATGTCAACTACTATAGCACAGAATTGATTAAAATGCCCTTCGCATGAGTCACCAGATATCACTGAAATAATCCACAATATAATTAAAATAAAGACAAACACAATAGGTTTTACCATTCTGATTTTTATAATTTTTTCAGTTTTTCATTTGGAGTTTGAAGCTGTACATCCTGTCTAAAGTCAGACCAAGCACAGTGCAGATAGCAATGCCTGCAAAAGAAAATTAAAAAAGGCCGAGGTGATCACAACCAGAAATATTTACAAAGATATGTACAGAGACGGCAGACTGTTAAGATGAAGTTAGCCTGCAACTGCATTCACTACAACCTTTCCCATACGTAACACAAAGTAATAGTTCTTTAGTCTGTCTTAAGAATTTTACAATACTGATAGGAAAAATGCATGACGAAAAAATAAAAACAGATATTTTCTGTACTGCAAAACATAAAAATATACTCTTTTTTTTAAATGTAGATCCTTCTGGAAAATAAGCTCTATCCCTCTATGGGTCAGTTTCACTCCAAAACTCAATAATAAAGATGAAACTAAGACCTCTTAAAGCATATTTTTATAACTCTAATATTCAGTCTTTTATTATGATGAAGCCTGTCATCATTGGTTTACATTGTGTGTTAACCTCCCAATAGCATAGTCAGGCTAGCACAGTGTGAGAGAGCGGCTCATGTGAAGAATGTACAGGTCAAAAGGACAGTTTGTTGTGAAAGATGAGAAGGCTCAGACTTTCACATGGGACTGGCTGCTGGTTGATTTTGCCTAATATTTCATTGCCAATTATATAAAATCAATTGACTAACACTTGATTGAAGAGACTGCCGTGCTTCTTTAGCACAGCATTCAACACAACTGCATTTGGGTAATAGTTACAACATGGACATTAGGTACTTTACAGAATACTTTGTAGAGACTCAAACATTTCTCTTATTTGAGTGACAAAACCTTTATGTCGACAAAATGTATTATTTTGGGTTTCTAGCATCACTCTTTTAAATACAATAATTTTTTTATTAAACGAGTCAATCTTTGTGATCTAGTCTTTCAAAATAACAGATTGAGTGCATTATTTAATGTTTTGTCTTTCCAAATGACACATTTTAAACCAAATGTTATGTCTAGAGTCAGTTACTCTTAACAAAGTGAAAGTTTCCACAGCTTCTAGAGTAATTTCACTGACCACATTTTTTTTTTTTTTTTAACTTCTTTTACGTAATATTATTTGGTTATAGTTAGAGAAACTATAGAGGTGTTGTTTAGTTTAGCTACAGTTTAAAAGATCATTGCTATTTGTATCATCTTCACAGCAGACTTGTCCCTCTGGCCCGTACATTCAGACATCAGCCGCGAGATAACACTGATGGTCGAGCAAAATGCACAGCGATACTTTTAAGTCTCGAGTTAAGTGACTTTTTCTCTACTGTCCCTGATGAGAATATTAAGACACACAAACTGAACAGACTTAACATGTTTTCAGAGTTTTTTCTTCTTACAAGAAAAACATCATTGGCTTGCACACTTTTATCACCCAGACGTAAAAGACACTGCAAAAAAGAAACTGAAAAGGTACACGAGAATTAACTAATACATTGACCTAAGCAGTTACGCACACACAACACGGATCACTTGGCGGTTGCTTTAAAATCACCAGGAAAAGTTGGACCACGAGAGGAACAAAGCCCACACAGTGACGTCCATTTTGAGTTCCCATAATTCTTAGCTCACGCAGTCCATTCACACTAAAGTAACACTTGAATTGTCTTTTTTTTTTCTTCTTGTTGTTGTAGTTCGCAGCTGTTACTTAAGCCTGGTTAAAGGACGTGTTAGTAAGCGGAGGAGCGTTGTCTTGTGGGTATTGTAGTGAAAAGGATCCATGCGTTTGAATGGTCACATGCTGCTTGTGCTTTGATCACAGTTAGGTTTGAATAGGTTTACATGCACTTAAATTACAGTATGATCTGGTTTTGAACAGAATTATGATAATGGTGAAAGGGCAATAACATGCGTTCAAAAACAATACAAAAGGTATTCATATGTCCTGTATACAAAAAGAGTTATTTAAGAAAAGCTTTAGCCAATTTCTAACATTAATCTTAAAATGATTGAGAAATCAAATAAAACATTTGAAAGGACAGGAATGGACAAACTGGGGTTACGCTTAAAAAGTTCAGTCAATTTTTTGATACTTTAGAAATTTTGATATGCAAATTTTCATGGCATCAGTTTGAGCCAAATGTTTTAATTCAGAAATTTGTGGGGAATAAAAATATTGAAGTGCAGACAAATTTGAGGGTGAAATTAGGAAACACAGAAGCTACTTTAAGAAGAACTTTACATAAAACTTGATTCACGCTGAACTGTTTGAAGAATTAAAACTCAGACTTATACAGTGACTGACCAGCAAGTTAAGTCTTAGTCCAAACCAGAAAATACCAGTGCATGTAAACCCATTTACTGAAGACGCATGTGGTATGTCCCAGGCTGCCCGCTGCCTGAGACACTCCTTATCAACCTAAAGCAATTATCAGCACTATGCATTGTGTATATGAGGCCTTATCTTTAATAGTATAACAGCATGATCAAGTTAAGATATACGTGGAGTCCATACAGTAGATACATAGCGAGCTGGACAGAACATGCGCCAAGATGAGTTAGATTATGTAACCTTGCAGAAGTGAGTGAAGACACACTCAGAAATCTTTGGCTCGAGCCTCACTAAAGTTTCACAGGTCCTCCCCAGTGTCAGCACCACCTCCGGACCATCTATGCACTACAGTAGACTAACCACGTTTCCATGGCACCTGGATCCTTCCTTTACAGGTCTTACAACATTCAGATTAATATACAAACTAAAACCAGTGTAAAGATAAGATATTACTATGAAATGCTTGAATTACATAAAAAAAAAAAAATAGATTGGGTTAGCTAAAAATATACTTAAACTTTTTAAATGTTAAGATATTTTTTCTCTTGCAACTGTATATAACTGAAAAATGTAATTATTATCATTATAGATATTTGAGATCGATAAACTGTATTTGTCAATAACCTAAAGTATAAACACATGTTTTATACCAGTATTTTTGAAGTAAATAATAATGATTTTTTTGCATAATATTAGATTTACTGTCTTGAATGCATCATAGAGCAAGGTCAACAAATCAGTTATTGGTTTTGCATATAAAATACAATATATTTTTTCCAATCCGAGGAACGATCCAGGTGATACGGAAACATTTTAGATCAAACTGTTTCATTCCCTGAGCTGCTGCCGAGAACAGCGCCACCTACAGGACAATAACAATCGCACTAGTTCCTGTTTCTACTGGGGAGACAGAGCACAGAGGAACCTCTAAGATGACCGTCTACGCTGGAGCTCACAGCACAGTCTGACGTAAAAGAAAATAAGGCAAAATACTTGAACAGAAGTCGATCAAGAAAAATCGTCCATGAGATGTAGAAGCCTGCGCTGATAAGTGGTGTTCGAGGACACCTAAGCAGAGGCAGATACACAGTGTAGCACTTCTATGGAGAGGGATGAATAAATATGTTGTTTTGCAGCGATTACTCTGCTCCTAAAGACCCTTTAACTTTGTATAAGTTCAGTTTTAGGGAGCAGCCTCAGTCCTGACCTATGCAGACCAGAATCACCCATTGCACAGTCAGGGTGGGCGGGGTTATGGGCATCAAAGGGGAGGGGCTTAGCGGGAGGCGATCCTCTAGTGCAATGGCTGCCATCTAATACTACTGAACGATCAATTCTGTCCTCAACAAATCACTACAGACTAAAGTGCTGACTGTTGGCCCACTAGGGGGCACCTACACTGACTATGGAGACAACACAAAGAGTTGGACTGAGACTTACAGTACACAGGTGTTTGTAAACAGAACGTCCCAGGAACAAATGCATGGCTCTGGTACATGTGCAACTGAGTACCGCTTGTATTTCATACAGAATGAACTACAGTAATCTTCCATTGAGTTGCATTGTTTTTTTTTTCCAAAATAAAAAGCAAAAACAAATCTGAATGCCGAGCAAGCATGTGCTTCTTTTTTAAATGTATTTTCTCTACAGTTTTAATACTTCCAGCTGACTTTGAATGTTACTGATTTAAATACGAGCGCGTTTCACTAGCAGCTCTCTCACAGTCTGGTGTCCTTCTGGAGGTGATGATTTTCCCTTTTCTTTTCTTTTCCCTGTAACTCTAGATGAGGAGCCCTGGGTGGCCCATGTGCCACACTCATGCGCCAGGGTCTCATTCAGTAAAAGCTCAAGCAAACAGAGGATCAGGCAAAGGTGGGCGCTGCAGTGCAGCCCGGTGCAGCCCTGCCGGGCGGAGCCTGTGGGGTTAGGAGCGGTAGTCCTTTTTACTGTACGGCTTGTTCCCCAAGATGCTGTCGATTTCATGTGTGATGGACGATGACAACTTTGGAAGAACCTGAGACAGAGAGACACAAGTAAGTTACATGTATTTGCACTGACAGTTAACTCTAAACATTATTTGTTTGTTTTTGAGGAAATATTTCTGTGAGAAATGTTTGTTGATCACTGTGTCCTTTTTACAGTAAAGATCAATTTTGTAATGCATTAACTTCAATCAGCACTTAAAAATACCTGCTTTTAAAAGGGCTTCATACTTTCTTTATAAAAAAAAAATGGAGTCCTCTGGACAAGTCTCACAAGATGTAACTAACCTTATTTAAGTCTTTGTTGAGGCAAAACTCCCTTAGGAAATGCGACCATGACATTTGTGTATGAAATATCACCAAGCTAAAGCACAGATGTGCTATGTAGTGCTCTGCACACAACTTACAAAAAGCCCAGACAAAGCACGGAGGGGCCTTTACTCAGGGCCAGTTTTCTAATGTGAACAGCACACTGAACACTGAAGAGCCCATTAGAGGAGGAGCTCTTATCAGGAGGAAGTGCGAGCTTCGTATCCCCTGGCGACACATACTCTCTGACCTTATTAACGGGTACAGTAGAGCAGTCAGGCGTGACAGGCCAGGACTGCCCACCAGGCTGCACTCAGGAGGCACTGTTGTTCTCACTCACTCTGAGATGCTGCTACAATTTAACAGGAAACACCAGGGTATTCCAGGTAAATATTTCTTACAGCAAATGTTGGCAAAACAGAAAAGATACTTTGTAAGATTAAAGGTCCTATATTACACAGTATTGAGTCTTGTGAGCTTTAAGCCATGTTATAATGTTGTTAGGTCATCAACTACATACCTGGAGTTTTGGAGTGTTTCTGGAGTTTGTGCCATTCACACGTTTAAAGGTTGTATGGAGGATTTTTTTTGTTTCAAATTGTCAATGATAGCATTATAGAGGTGCAGTAGCCTTGTAATTATGATGACCAAAAAAAGAGAATAAAAATTCATCAACTCTGGACGTGGTGGGGCTAAACATTTGCCAATAGATAACGACACTGCCTCGTTATCTGTTAGCTGACAGGCTGTCAATCAAACTCCCTACGTTTCTAGCGTAACTGACTTGCCTGCGCGCCGCCGGTACGTGGTTTACGTACGCCTGTCACGCAGTCCACAGACGCAAGCCGCACAGACGCTGTTTACTCCACCAACGCAACAGTTCTTAGCGGCTTTTTTTGACCTATATCTTCCTCGCAGTTAGCACAAAGTTTGTTGCAATGGCGACAAGAATCCAGGAGCAGTTAGCCGCAAAAGAAAGTCCGTTTTTGAGGTCGCTGAAAGAAGAAGACAAGGGGAAAAGCAGCGAAGCCAAACTAAGGTGATTCTTGAAGATTCATTCCAGCGAATGGCGCAACTGAAGCAGACGCAGAGGTCTAAAGACTGACGCATTGGTCCACAAATTACTCCTGGACAGGTCACTTCTGCTTATTATGAAAACGTACTTTATTTCCAAGAGCTAGTCAAACGTTTTTCAGGACACGAAAGCGATATCCTATGTCTGAAAACGTAATTTTCAAGGCAAAGAAAGAGTCCGCTTGCTGCTGCGTGTTGTAGCTAGTTCATTCGCACTGAATCTCCGCGCAACCTTCTCTGCTCCCCTTTCCTGCTCCTCTCCCCGCTGCCCGATCCGCTCTTCTCCCTGCTCCTCACTTCTCCGGGCACCGCTCCCCTCTCCTCTCTCCTCTCCCTGCTCCCTGCTCCGCTCTTCTCTTTGCTCCTCACTTCTCGTCCGCGCACGAAATGTCCGCACACCCGCTCCCCCCGCTCCTCACTTCTCCGCCTTGCCTAACCAACACTGTAGTTAGTTGTTTACAAGTCATGTGCAGCGCACCGGCTGTAAACAAACCTGTTTCTGGCGTAAAGGAGGAGGCGGGAGGAGGCGTTTCTACGTAGGAGCTGTAGGGGAGGGGGGGTGGTTTCACGCATGCGCAACATTTGAAAAAGGACAAACAGTCGCTGGATTTCTCGTTCCTTGGAAAATCCTCTATACAACCTTTAAGTAGCCCCTTTATTATCAGTTCATCTACATCTCCAAAGCTCAAAATGCTCTGTTCCACCTTGTGATGTCACGAACATCAGGTTTCAGGTTAGTAGTTAAAGGGCTGAAATGATCCAAATGATTCTAGTAAAGGTGTATGTGTTTCAAAATACATTGGTGCAGTTCCTGTATTACCACATGACATCACAAGGTGGTCCACAAAGTTTTCTGTTTGAGAGAAGAACTCGGCCTAAATATACAAGATTTGTGTGTTAAACATGCGCAAATGAAACAAAACACAACTCCAGATATGTTTGTGATGAGGAAACAACATTATAACATAGATCAGAAAATAGTGTAATATTGGCCCTTTAAGTTAGTATAGTATTTGTATTCATTATTTTAGTCAAGATGCTTCTGTGATGCTTAACACAGGGCAGGAGAGGTAAAGGTCATCCAGGTATAATTTAATACATATTGACAGTGGATATGGGAAACTTTTGTAATATCAGGCTATAGTTTTGTTATTCTATTGTAAAGACTAGATATTATGTTAGTTATTTGTATCAAGATGTTACTTTGAGGCATAAGACATGGCAGGAAAGACAAGGACCCTCCTGGTCAAATTGGAAGGACATTATATATTATTATTGATTATATTATGGTAACATGCAATAATAATCTATTGTGTTTTTATTACAAAGATTCAGAAAGGTCATGCGGTATAATGGTATAATTTTTGTCTAGATGCTAATTTTGCACTTTGCACTTTTAAACTATTATCATTTTATTATAATGACTGAAAAGTTCATGTGATTCAATTTAGTCAAGATGCTGCTTTGATGCTTGAAAACCATTTGAAAGACTCGTGTTTTCAAAGAGAATTTTTCACCGGACTTACATTGAAAAGAAATGAAAATGGGCTAGAGAGTATAAGTAATAGATAAGTATATATTATTTATTATTTTTACATTCCCTTCTTTGTACTGAAAATTGCACTGAACATTTTCTTCTTCAAAGTACATCCACAGTACAAAATGCAGTGAGCTATTTGTCCATTATTTTCTGCATTCATGTAAGCTTCTAGCCGAGTAGCGCTACACTAGTGGGTAGTGATTCTTTGGCTGTGATCCACAACTAAATCTGTCCTTCCAAAAGAGCGCTCTTCATTCTTTGGGAACTAGTACTACTAGTACTTTTAAAAAGCACACTGTGATAGTTCCCCATCTACTCCACAGCCCTGAGTTTTTCGAGAGAAGAATGATTTGAAAGGTCATCATTTTGTAAGGGCTCTGAACATCATACTGCGGATTTCCAAAATGCCAAGAAGAAAAAATGTAATTTTAAAATTATAGGCTGTCATTTCCATGAAGGCAGTGATCACTAAAATGTTTTATTGAAATATATATTTTTTCAAGTACATCCTAGGTACAGTGCAGTTTATTTGACTGACTGCACACTAGTCTGTAACATGAACTGTTGGCTTTAGGGCTGCAGTGATAACTTTTTTGATTAGTCCACTAGTAGTACACAATATTGTACAATGACAATTTTTAACCAAATGAAGGCTACAACATGGTGACTGAAAGTAGAGTGTATTCTTTATTATTATTTTTTTTTAAACTTTTCTAACATTTTGATTTAATAGTGCCACCTCCTCTTAATGGGTAAAATGATAAACTTTACCAAAATAAGAAACAATAAAATAGGCACAGTTGTTAGTATAATCATAAATATAATGATGTAAAACTACATTTTACTGAAAAGAGTAGTCTGGCCTGTCAAATGCACTTTAATATGCTTGTAGTCCTTTGAGCTAAGATCAGACTCACCTGTATCGCCCCTATGTTCTCCATGAGCTGGTCCGTGTTGGAGGCTCCTAAAAGCACAGAGCTCACCCCCTCGTTACGTAGGCACCACGCTGCACAGATCAATACAACAATCAAACACACATACACACAATTACACTGGGACTACTGCAGAGCTGAGCAATACTGACATAAATACATTTCTCTTTTTTTTATTATCTCAAATGATATTCAGATGATATTTTAACTATGCCTTAAGAATGTGCTAAAATGTGCCTGGCTGAGGTTCAGGTCTAGCACAAAACATAAATGGATCATAGAATTAATAAAGTCCCTAC
Organism: Boleophthalmus pectinirostris; assembly: GCF_026225935.1. Classification (NCBI taxonomy): domain Eukaryota; kingdom Metazoa; phylum Chordata; class Actinopteri; order Gobiiformes; family Gobiidae; genus Boleophthalmus; species Boleophthalmus pectinirostris. Next base: position 31,406,343 of record NW_026571299.1, read on the forward strand.
CTGTTTTTCTGTTTTTCATGTAACTGAGCAACATTAATTTTGCTCCAGTATAGGTAGAATGCAAAAGCAGCTCTTGAGATCTGTTGTTAGTTTTACCGTGACAGCAAAACTCTGCTCTGGTTGTGAGAAAAGTACGAAGCAAACTCACAGTGATTAATTAGGATGCTCTGAATGCATAAGGCAAATGAGGAATAACAAAAGCAAGCTGTTTAAAACAAACTAGTTCTGTTTTCCGTGTTTTGCAGCACCCACAATAGTGAGAAATCTAACTTAATGCACAATATTACACGTTGTTTTTCGAGGTTTTATTTACTGACAATATACTACTCAAATACTAATTTAGCATATCTACAAAACAACAATTGCAGTATTATCTATTTTCCGATATACAGTATCTCCTCCTCTCCTCTACCGTCAACTGCCCCTGTGTGAAATATATGACTAAATTAAAACAGCCCACTACACTACGTCTCAGCAGCGGAAGAAGAAGTATTGACGTCTTTAATGAGAAAAGAAACGGCAATAAAGCAAACGTGAAGGCGCAACGCAGACTGGGAAATTGCGACAAATATAATCGGAAGAAGGGAAGCGCGCAGATGAGGGAGTTTTATTACAGAGAGCTACTGCGAGTGACAAAAAAGCACTGGTTTGAAATATGACCCACTTTGGGCTCCGTAGGACAAACCAGTAGAGAAAACTAGCAGGCTGGAAAGTGTAAACCCCAGTGGGACGTAGGCTACAGAGGTGGAGGTGGTAAAAGTCAGAAAGTTTGGGAGTCATTTGTGAAGTTCTGTAAAATTGTTGTATCATCTAATAAAATATACTGTATGTTGAAAAATAGACCATAAGAACACAACCAAAAGGATTTAAAAATGTAACGTGCATACCAGCAAGCTCCTGATAAAACACAAATGAATAGTGGTATTAAAGGTGCACTACATAACTTTTCTGGTGGAGGGTCGGCCACCTGCTTGTCTCCATGGAGATCTTTGTCTGGAGTCCATAGTATGGCGTATGTTTAATTCCAAACCAAGGAAAATTCCAGTCAAAGCCAAGACATCTCCATGAGTACAAGCAGGTGGAATGCCCCATACCAGAAAAGTTACAAGGTGCACCTTTAAAATAATCAAACAAACAATCAAACAAAGAAAATATAAAGGTCAGTCAGACTTAAGTGAAATAAAACCACCTTTTGTATACCAGAGAGGTATACAAAAGGTATATTTGATCATTTCAGATACATGTACAAGTAAGTTATAGTTTTTGTGCAATAAACATGTAAAACAGATAAAAAGAGATTTGGTTATGTATTGAATCTTCTGCAGTTGCTTCTATTCTACACATATCTAGCTGCGTATGAGTAATTCTTTGTGGTGCTTGATAAAAGCTGACATAGCTTGATGTTGGTGTGATGAAGAGAGCATTTCAGGTAACATAGCTTTAAGCAGTTCGTTTGAATCACTCTATTATCCTCTTCTGGACTTTACTAATAATAAACAAGAAGCCCACAGCTGCCTAAAAAAGCACAAATCTGCTTGGTGTTCCTTTATAGTTGGCTTCATTATGCAACAGTGTTTGGGAAAATGCACTTGTAAGCAGATTACTGTAGAAAAGGATGCACCACACAGCTGTGAACATAGTGGGATTAGGACCTGGCACATGTCACAACTGAATATTTGAAACAAGAAAATACACTAAATTCCCCTCGAGACACAGAGCAAATTGTGTCACCTGCTCCTGTCTGTGCTCAGGCTAAACAAATATTCTCATTTTCACATAAAGCATATTCCGTGTATGCCCAATTTCTTCATCCATTGCACTACCTTTTTTCTTTTCTTGTCTCATGGAGATGTTATTGCTTTGCCTGGAATGTTCCACACTATGGCATTAAATATACATATGTTAAACTGAATGAATTGCAGGTCTTGGAATAAAGGAATTCTTACTGGGCTCACCTTTAAACAGTGTTGTGCAAGTTCACACTTTTCTTCAACTAGTTCAAAGTCCAGTTCACACTTGTTCAAAGTGAATAGTTCACGTTCATAGTTCACAATTTTAATTTTGAACTAGTTCAAAGTTCAGTTCATTTTATATTTAGATGAGATCTGTAAATGAAAGGCTGCTTTTATTTTTCAAACTGACTTCTAGTTTACAACAACTTTACAAGATGTTGACTGTTGGACAAGTGACTTTAAAACTGTAATGTGTTATTTATGACTTGTTACTGTCATTTCAAAGTCATTTGTTACATTACAATATTACTGTATTTAAAATGTAAAACATTACACGACTATTGCAGCACTTTTAATTTACTCTCATCCAAAAGAACTGTTAAGATGCTGAACTTTTGCGCCGTATATGGACTGAACCAGACTAAACCAGGACTAAACCAGTCTAAACCAGAACTGAACCAGGTCTAAACCAGGACTGAACCAGACTAAACCAGGTCTAAACCAGAACTGAACCAGGTCTAAACCAGGACTGAACCAGAACTGAACCAGGTCCAAACCAGGACTAAACCAGGTCTAAACCAGAACTGAACCAGGTCTAAACCAGGACTAAACCAGGTCTAAACCAGGTCTAAATCAGGAATGAACCAGGTCTAAACCAGAATTGAACCAGGAATAAACCAGAACTGTGAACCAGGACTAACCAGGACTAAACCAGAACAGAACCGGGACTGAACCAGGTCTAAATCAGGAATAAACCAAGACTAAACCAGGACTGAACCAGAATTGAACCAGGTCTAAACCAGAACTGAACCAGGACTAAACCAGGTCTAAACCAAGACTAAACCAGGACCAAACCAGGACTAATCCTGGACTAGAACTTGGAATCTAGGACCGCCCCTGAGAGAACCCCGAGTGCGATCGGGCGTCAGCTGCGTTTATCTCGGTGGAGCGCGGACTTCTGCGTCGGTCCTTTCGCTCAGGATCACCTGACGGTCTACGCGGGCGCACCTCCGGCGTTTCACCGCTGCTGATATCGCGGTGATTTTAGCAAATTTGTGAAGAAAAAACGAAAAACCCACCATTTCAATCCAGGTTAAAAAAGCATTGTGACGCGCGTTACTGACATATGTACCAAGTAAAATAATGCGCGCGCAGGAGCAGCACGTCCTGTGTGTGTAGATTTCAGAAAATAGGATCCATCCTATTTTTTGATGCTCTACACGAGCGTAGGCGCGTATCCCCGTCAAAATACACAGAGAGCATGTATCTATTGTTGTATTTGTGCATTTACCATCAGCACATTGTGCTCCCTGGGCAGTTGTGTATCATGTGAAAGAGCCCAGATCCACATACACTGTTAATTAGTGCTTTGAAATTTACTTTTGAAATCCTTGCGTTTGCCGTGGTCAGCCTGTACAGAAGGTAAATACAAGCAGCTAAACGCGCCCAGTCAAGTTTGATTGACTTTCCCATTGAGAGACACAAGAGCCCGTACGTTCCGCTAAAGCTGCCGGTGGAGTCGCCTTCGCGTTGACACGCGGCTGTGGTTTCGTTAAGTGCGAGCAGATCGTCACTCGTCAGGTGAAAACAAATTCCGACGTTTAACTGAACCCCAACAGTGACGTACGTCGTTCATCACACATAATTTGAACAAATTCACGTTCAGGTTCTTGATTTACAAAAGTGTTGCGTTCAGTTCAAAGTTTACTGAAAAATGAACGTGTTCAATGAACGCGTTCTTTTGAACTCGTTCATGCACAACACTGCCTCTAAACATATTTGTTCTGTAACTTGATCTAGTGGCATCACTAACTCAGTAAAAGTGCAATTCCATACTGTGAAACTTTCCAGGCAAATCAATAAAATCTAATAGCAGAGACAGGAAGACAGACACTCCACCAGAAAATAGTGTACCTTTAAAAAACATAAACAACAGAGTTAAGGCCACTGGACTGTACCTTTATTCTGTACCTTTATTATTTAGTTTTAGTTTAGTAATATAAAAGTTATTGAATCAAATATTAAACTAACCATGCAAATACTGGTTTTGTAAATGGCAGAAGTACATGGCATACATTTTGTTTTATATTGCTGTCAGCTTTTCCCCTTAGGGTTGCCAGAGGAAATCATCTGTCTCTAACTGAGCTGGGATTTGCATATACTGAATTGGCAAAGGTTGTAACCCAGATGCTCTTCTTGGCCTTTCATTCTGCAGCTCATTTTGGGTGCGTTTTGGGCATTTTCTCTCTCGCTGTGGAAGGAGCCATTGTTAAAGCTTTTGGAACTTGTAAATGTACTCACACTTGAGTAAACCAGATAAGAATGACGGAAACAAGTCTTTTGTTAGCCGTGATGACTGGAACTAAATGGGGGCTAAATAGCTCTAAACAAGTACAGAAAATCTCTGGTAAACAAAACTTTCTACACCAGCCCTAAATCAGAACAAAACCCAGGACAAAACCCAGGACTGAGCTAAATTTAATTCAGGTCTAAACCAGACCAGGAACAAACTTGAGACTGTACAGAACAAGTGATGTAGATATACTTGTACTGACCTAATAAATCTAGCACTAGGACTAAACTTTTACTAAGACCTATGCGAGGACTAGAGGTGTCCCTTCTTCTCTACTGTTTATTTGAGGCTGTCACACTGATGCAGAGATGATGACTTTATAGACTAGGACTACTGTAAACTAAATCTAGGCTAAGAATAAACCAGGTTTAATTGAGACAGAACTGAACCAGAACTAAACCGGCACCCAACCAGGACTAGATGTGCCACCCTTATGCGGTGTTTATTTGAGGCTGCCACAGTTGATGTAGGATCCTGCGCTGGCTCCATAAATCTAGAGTTGGACTAAGACTTAAGACTAAGTCTTAAACCAGAGCAGAACTGGACCTAAACCAGGACTATTTTGTAACATTATCGTAGCTGTCACAGTGATGTATAGACACATCCTGACCTTATAAATCTAGACTAGGTCAAAAACAAGACTTAAGACCAGTCTTAAACCAGAACTGAACCAGGACTAAACTGGGACTAAGGTGTGTGTCCCATGTGTAATGTTTATTTGAGGCTGTCACTGTGATGTAGGGCCCTGCGCTGGCTCCATAAATCTAGCCCACAGCCTATAGGAGCACTGGGGGATTTATGGTAATTGGGAGAGATGAGGGCGTCCACTAATGGTCCATGAAACCTAATCTATGACGCTGCAATACTGAAGGAGAGGAGTCCACAGTCTGATAGTATATTTAACTCTGCAGGGACCAAACTGGGGTAAAAAAAAGAACTAAACTAAGGTCTAAATCAGAAGGACTAAAAAAAAACAAAGCAAGGACTAGACCAGAACTCAGATATCAGATTAAAATGCTTGGACTAAACCAGTGCTTAAAAAAGAACAAAACCAGGACTAGGTCTAAACCAGGTCAAAACCACAACTGAACTATTACTATACAAATGACCAAAACAGGACTGGATAAGATTTAAGGACTAAACGATGTCCAAATAGGGATTAAACCAGTTCTTAGGCTCAAAACCAGATCTAAGTCTATATCAGAATCTAAACCAGGTTAAAGTAAAAACTAAAACCTAATTTGAAGGCCTAAAGCAAGTACTAATCTTACACTAATTGCAACTATAGTTTCAAAATATGCACAATCACATAATCCACAATCCTAAACGACCACCAATGAACAGAACTATCAAACAGTCAAACAATAATATGGGACTAAATGAGTACAAGGTCCAAGGTAGGCTCTAAATCAGATCTACACTAGGACTAAACTAGTGCAATAAATAACTCCATAACCACACCAGGACTAAAACCGGTCGAGCTAAGATTTATGAGAATGTGACAGAAACTAAACTAAAGACTAAAAGGAAACTAAAGCAAGAATTGCAAATGTATCTACAGTTCTGAGTCTGAATGCTCTATGGCGTCCAGAAATATATATTGAGAAAACAGGACTTAACCAGGACCAGGACTAAACACGATCTAAACCAGACCATTTAGACATAGCAAACTCCATGATTTATTCCCGGAGATTGACTCTTTTACATCCCTCCCAGGTCACTGCGTCTTTGGGACCTCGACAATTTCACTTTCCCGCCTGCATCGACTAGCACTGGATTTATGTAGCTCATTGTGTTTTTATGCTGACATTGGCAACTGTTAAGAGCATGTTAACACCACAGCAGAGGATAAACTGCACTGTAAATACAATAAGATGTATGCATTTGGTATTATGCATTCAATAGTATTAATACATTCATGTGGTAATGCACGTTATATATAAAGTCGCGATACCAGTAAACCACTCCCCCTAATCCCTCCATTGATGTTTTTTTCTTTATTGCTTAGTTTCTTGGTGTAAGCCGTTGTAGCCAGATCTGGAATAGACAGTTTGAGTAATTTTCGACTTTCATTGATTGAATGTTGACACTGACAAGACATGTAGATCAACCGCCTACTGGTAATGTCATTTAAACAGTGGCATGCCCAAATTCTACTATGGTGTGTGGAAAATTGTGTGATCAATGTAAGCATGTTAAAGTAAATTAAACACACATAAATTAAAATGAGTGAAACAAAGTAAATAAATCAATAACAATGCATTATGTTCACTAACAACAAGATACCATCTCTTCTTGTTACCCTGCCTAAAAGACAGGCTAAAGTGTGCTGGTACGCTCATTAATAGGCATTAAAATCCTTGGGAATTTGACATTTTCCTGCCATTTTTGACACAGATTTCCAGTTGAATTGTAGCATAAGGTTATAAACACTAGCACCAGTCATAACAGAGACTCTACTTTCACTGGCCAAAGCTTGCTGGTATGCATTCAAATCCTTGAGAATCCGGTCGTCATTATCATTATAGTAAGAATTATGGAATTGTGTTCTTAGATGATAAACAGTTTCACTCAAACACAAACCAACAAACCACTCCACTATGAAGAGATAAATTATCATTGTTATCACCACAAATGGAAATCACACTCCAGACAGACCACACAAAACAGAGCGCCCCCCCTGTGGACCGGCTGACTCGAGGCAGAGGCACGGACAGACAGAAGAAACAGAGAGAGCAGCAGAGTCTGCGTACCGATGGCCAGTTGGGGCAGTGTGCAGCCCAGCCGCTCCGCGATTGCCTGCAGCTCTTTCAACTTCGCCTGCTGACGCCGGCCTTCCTCACTCAGGATCTTGTCCTTCAACCACTGGTAGCCCTGTCGGACACACAGCACACCTGCTATAACCCCCAGTGTCAGCCGCAGTGCAGCTCTGTGCCAGCAGGGGCCGTCCTTCAACCTGTCCTCTGAAATAACTCTGCAAAACTAAGCTCTGTAAAATATTGCTCTAGTCTAAACTGTGTCTTTGTCCTACTGTATCTCTGTCATATAAGAATTATCTTTCAGTTAAATGTGTCCACTACACTAATAATTCTTGTCTGTAGTCTCCATCAAAGTTTTAGAGCTTGGCCCTCTTCAAGTTAGATTTTTTGCAGCCATATAGTTGTTTTTTTTGTTTGCTTGTTTTTTTGTTTTTAAAAAAAAAATAATTTTACTCTTCTCTTGATCTTTCTGTTAAAACCAATTTATAAGTCTAATATTGCACCAATCGTTACAGTAGATGATCTTTTTGGCCCAATAGTATTCCACAATCACTCCAGTCATGATAATGCTATTCAATACAAAAACACTAGACTCCAGAGTCACAATGTCATAATACAGTCTGTGACAATTATTTCGTGAAAACACCACAACAACAACAGGCAACACCAAACCACAGGGCAAGCACAGCACGAGAGTTCAAAGGTCGAAACATCAAGATGGGAACAAGGGTCATGAACCAGGAAGTGCCAAAACAACAATCGGTTGCTCCACAAACAACTACAGACATGCCAGTTCACCACAGAAACACAACAAACCAGTGAGCGTGACCTGATATCCACAAAACATGCTTTGATTAGTTTAAAAGGACTAATAAAATATTGTCACCAAGTTATTTTTGTTCAAACTAACCCTGCTCTTGTCATTTCAATCTTACATTTGTGGATAATAGATTTGTAAAACTGTAGAACTGTTATAAAATTTGTATCCACTGAATAGATTTTTATGGTAATACAGTATTACAACTAGTGATTGTGATACATAGTGAACAATTGTGCAAATCGTGTATGAGTAAAAATTATTTGTATAAAATAAAAATAATAACTGAAATAGTTAAAAGTGAATTAAGGTATAGGATAGATAGAACATACCTTATCTCCTGCAAGACTACATTCAAATGTGTGTTCAGTTCAGACTGGATTATTATGGTCTGTGTTATGCTGTTGCCTAATGATTACAGTGACAAGTGTCTATATCTGATTAACACAAGACCAATGATGTAGTTGTGAAGAGTTCAAAACATTTATGATATACAACATAAAGTGACGGAGCACAGACTTGGGAGCAAACCTGAAAGATACAAACAGACCATCAACACAAACACAAAATCCACAGCAAACAGTGGCAGGTAGGGCTGAACAATTCTGTAAGAATTTTGTCTAATTTTTCAGATTTATCATTAGATTTGCCAAATGTATTTTCCAAAATCAAGATTGAGTTCACAGTGCATATTTCAAACCAGTCTAGTAAGTAGCATTAACATTTGAGAGAAATATTAATCACTAAACTCCTACAATAATTACATGTATTTCAAAAAGTTTGTAGTGGTCTAAACTACAAGATTAGCACATTTTCTTTTACATAATACAGCCCCATACAGAGATATTGTTTTCTCTGCGCAGGTCATTACCCAAATAATTACAGACCTTGAGATTTGCTAATTGCAGCCATTGAAAGTGTGATTTTGATTTGATTTTGGTGATTGTTCAGCCCAGATGAGAGTGACAGGGAACCAGAGGAGTTTTACACAGACTGGGGGTGAGTGGGTCCAGGCTGTACCTTCAGAGATGCTCGAGAGTACGGAGGGACCCTGCCGTCGTATTTCCCTGAGATGATTCCACACGCCAGAGGAGACCAGGTCATGGCTCCCACCCCTGAACATAAATGTAAAAAGATGGAGGGGGGTTATAGTGTAGAAAGAAGAGAGAGGGCGGTGGCCAGTTACTTAATCTCCACTGAGAACATTCTACACAAAATAACTTTTTTTTTTCTACTTTGAATGGTTTATTGCATTGAAAAAACATAATTATTAAGTATAAAAAATTTCATGTTGATAATATGTTGTGTGTTGCATTAAAAACTTAAAACTTGCATTAAAAAATGACAGATTTAATGCAGCTTTTAGCAACATACCATCTATAATTTTCCCACCCACTTCTATTAGTCAGCCTCTGTCATACTCTGAGTGACAGGCAAATTTAACCAATCACAGCGAAGTATGAGCTTTCAAAAATAAGTCACAGTCACATATGTTGAAGACTATATGAAGCTATTAAGAATTAAGATAAAATAGAAATGGCATGAAGAAGGTTTTAAATGATTTTTCTGCCCTTTCGTAAACTCTTACTTTTGCAAATGTCACTTTCCCCTTTTTTCATTGAAATGTTAATACACTTCAACCAACCTAGCTGCACATTTAATATCTTCTAGAAGCTATCTGAGCTAAGCTAGAAATGTCAGTGTAAATTTATCTCTGAGGCGCACAGCACAAGGCTAAACCCTTCCTCTGGCTTTAGTGCCCCAACAAAATCATTTTTATGTACTGGTCTGAGTCCAGGTGGGGCAGTAATAGCTCTTGCCTCCAAACCATTATCCACTGAGGGCTTGTGTCAGGCCTCACCGATCTTGTGGAAGAGCTCCGGTAGCTGCACCTCCACCTTCTCTCTCTGGAACATGTGATACTCAGCCTGTTCGCAGATGGGAGGGATCTGGTTGAACTGCCGCGCCACGGAATAAGCTTCCTAAAAACATAATGGGAAAAGCCAAAGTGAAGCCTGGGTCATTATCCGCACCAGATATACAGGACAATAATGTGCAATAGAGAAGATAAGAGTCAAATTTAGCAAGTAAGCGATACTGGTAAAGATACTGACACAGAGGGGGTATTACAAGTCTATAGGGCGTTAATTGTTTCCACATAACATTTTTAGATCACCATGTTACCTTTTATCAGATGGAAAATGCTATATTCGCCAAAAATGTATTAAAAATAAAACAGCATTAATTATTTTCGGTTTAGTTTTTGACACTGAGTTCCCCTTCTCTTTGCTCTCTGCGTCAAGTCACTCCCCCTTCAGAGCACTATCACAACATAATCAGTATCCATTTCACTAATGAAACTAGTGCACATCGCATCAGGTTTGTGAAGTTGTACCTTATTATTTTGTATCCTGCTCTTGCATGTTTATGAAAAATAGCTGTACGGGACCATGGATGATGTATTATTTATTTATATATTGTATTATTATTTATTTATTTATAGTTTTTATCCATTTTATTTTTTAATACTTTTTATGAATTGATTTTATTTATTTTTTTCACTGATTTTATTATTATTATTTCATTTATTTATTCTATTCCTGTCCTTATTAAACATAATTCTGCTGATTTTTTCTTTTTAAAGTAAAATGTTTTGCGAAGCACTTTGGAAACTGTGCTGTTTGTAAAATGTGCTATACAAATAAAGTTGGATTGGATAGGCTTGTAGGCTGAGAGTGCAAGATTATTCAAAGATGTATGGATGACATAGAAAACCACTGCAGGCATGTTTTTGATGAGGGAGTAAAGTTGATTTTGCCCCTCTTTAATTATAAAAGTGATATGTCCTGCAGCTAATTGGGAGTGACGTGTCCAAGTCCAACTGTAAGCTTACTTTTTCTTTTTTAAGATTCATATTTTCTATATAATTTATGATTTGTTTTTTACTTCAATACACATTTCTTTCCCCATAACAACCATGTCCATGTGACGTTAGTATAGTACGGCAGATAAACCCATGTAGCCTATCTGGACTATAACGTACACAGTATATATCTGAAAAACATGAGTCTTACCATTATCTCCATGGGGCTCCAGCGAGACGTGCCCCAGTACATAGCCATGCCTTGATTTATCACATGGGTCATCGCTCGGACCGTCTCTGCAACAAAACAATGGCACAATTCATTACTCCAACTGTGCATCTCATCTGTCACCACAACCGAACAGAAATGAATGGACTGAAAGAAATGAGGCATAGAAGAAGGAAAACTGCAATATTCAAAGACAGTGAGCTGTTAAAGAACTTTATTATTCGTGAAGACATGCAAAATTTGAATATTGGGTGTACACTTTAAAAATACAAATTAAAAAAGTAGAAACTCTGTAAACAAAAACTAACTAACAAGGTACACTTTCAAAACACTTGTGGGTAATTTTGCAGTCATTTCATACTTGTCTGTTAGAAATATGGGGTAGCTGAAGATTTCTGTGTCTCTTTTTTGCATACTGAGGATTAAGAGGATTATGAATGTATGTAGTATGTAGGTGCTGAGAATATATTGCTAAAATTATACAGTAGTTTGAAATTATAAGGAGGCAAAAGACAGATAGTAGAATATTTGATACATTTTGAAAAAAATGTACAAGTGCTATAATAGGCCTAAGCAAATATCGCTGTAAATATATTATGATAAGTATAGAACTAAACTATATGAAGTAGATATAGCACATTTAACTTAAGATTCAAAAGACCAAATAGAACCGGGTTTCTTTGGATAAAAACATTGCTATCATTTAGAGCAAAATCCTGCTTACAATCCTTCAACACAGGCTGATAAATGTGTGTTTGTTTCTATAAATAAAACGTGTTGAGGATTATTTTCCTATTAACGCGCTGAAAGACTCTATGAATGTCAGCGAGGGATTACGGGTGAGCAGCTCTCTTACTGTTCGACAGGTTTCTAAGCTGAAAAACACAAATGTCTTTTCACCAAATGGATTATCAACTGACCTTTAACTGTGGTTTATGTGTAGTTGTTATCCTGAAGTAATGCGTCTCCACTGACGCTGTACTACTGATACTGTGTTATGTGTGTTTTATTGGAAATCTGAAGGTAAAAGTGTGCACCCACTGTCATATTAACATGTTTGAAGTTGCGAGATGTTTTAGTGTGATTAGATGTGAGTTAGGACTGCGTGACTATAAAAAAAAAAAAAAATCCCATATAACTTATCATTATTTAAACTGTGATAAATTGAAACATTAATGTCCTATCAAAAGTTAATTTGTAGGAGTAGTAGACTTGTTATCAATTATTAGTGATGTTTTGTGACTCATGTTTCAATTAAAAGATTTGACAAGTAGATTTGACAAGCTGGCGAAGACTGGTGAGACATTTCCATGGATATTTTGGTCTATTGACATCAGTCTTTTGCTATTTTTTATTACCGCTTATTTAGACGTATTATTACCATTTGTTTTACTCTTGTTATTGTAATATATTGGGATGTGTGAACTGCTGTGTCCAATTCATTTCCCTTGTGGATCAATAAAGTCTAAGTCTAAGTAGCTTTGTTCTAGGTTTTATAGGGCAGAACAGCCATATAATTCAAAAGAGGATTTATAAGTGTTGTTTTTGATATATTTATGTCCAAAAATACAATCAAAACAATACAAGTCAAGAATGATTTGATTTGCAATTGTGAAATCAATCAGGAAGTTAAATTTTTTTTCTATAGGTCCTACTTCATGTCACAGTCAGCCAATCACAATCTGACACCTTTTTGAACTCAACGAATCAAACTGTGGTAACTCATTCATAACTTCAATAAACTTCTCCAATCACCACAGCAGCAGTAGAACCATCACCCTCCTCAGTCTGTCCATCTCTCCCTCTTTACAACCACCAATACATAGGAAAACAACATGCTTCCCCATTCGAGCCCTTATTCAATTTCTGGCTCCTGGTTTAACATTGTGTGCCTACATGCAAGTAGACATTTGCATTATTGACTTGAGGTGTGATTATAACCAGTGTTTTACAATGCATATAAATGACACAGTTTGACAGGAACAACAACAGCAGTTCACACCTCGATAATGCAATGTGCTGTCAGTCTATTGCTTCAGTTTAATCATGTTATGTGATACTTTAATATAGCTTTAAGTTTAAGCTATTCCTGTAACAGATGTGATAATTAACACATGTAAACTACAACGAAACTTGGTTACTTTAGCAACAGAAAATACATTTCGGATAATCAACTAACAAAATTACATTTGTTGGTTGTTTTGTCCCTGTTAATGCTTTAGCTACAGTTTTCTATGAGACGTTCAGGTTCATTTAAGAGGTTGTGAATTCACATTAGAAACAGCATTAGTTCATTTGAAAGGGACACTACAACTTTTCTGCCTAATTAAACATGAGTTAATAAATGAATTAGCCAATGTACAATGTAATGCAAGATAAATGAGATTCACATAAAAATTTACTTAATTAACATTTCATTCAAAGAAAGAGAACTCTGTGCTATTTTGAATAAAACTTAAAACATTTTTCTTGATTTAATTCTCCTCAGATCATATTTTCTAAAGTTATTTGTATAAATACTCTGGCTATGCTTACATGCACAGTGCACGCAAAAAATCGGATCATTATCTGATTTCTGGAGTTCAAAACTAATGAGAATTTTGAAATGTAAACAGATCAGCTCAGATGTGAATAATTGAATCCTTCCTCTGACTGTTCACGCCAGTGCAGATTATGACAAAGAAAAAAATGCAAAAAGGCCAGACTAACATTTAAGTGATCATTTGTAACTTTCTGGAGATAGAAAGTCATCTGCATGATTCCATGGAAACAGAAAGCTAAACCCATCGAAATATTCTCCATGGACATATACAAGTGATATACTGTGGAATATTATAGCTAAGGGAACAACATTTCCATGTAAACAAGCTGGAAGAGGCCCTCCTCCAGGCCAAATAAGAGTCAGCCTCAGAGTGAGGACGCATGTTTTCAGTGTAATAAAGACAAAAATGGTCAAGAAAATGTTAGGCATTTTAACTTGTCCTATATACAGCAGTTCCAGTTATACAGAACAACACAACCCATTGATTAACTGATTAGTGGGTGCCCATGTATAAAAGTGCCAACTGACTCTAATATCTACTTGAACCAAAATAAACAAGACTCACATCTCTTTGCCCTGTAAGTACTCAGAGAATCACAGATGGCCTGGTTAAATAAGACTCAGATTCACCCATTTCACTATTTTAAAATGTAAAACCACATCTGAACTTTAGCATTTTAAACAACACAAGCTACAAGTGGCTTGGAGAGAGCACGGGAGACGCTTGGAGCAAAGGCAGAAAGTTGGCCTGCGTCAGACCTTTTGACCTTTGACCCCAGAGAGGAAGTGCAGATGCTAACCGGACCAGCTGAGCCCACACATCGCTGCCATTTTAAAAGGTCTCCTCCTCAGCATCTCTCTGCCTTGACTGTGGAGGTGGGAGCGCACGGACACAATGCGGACGATTTAAAAATAAACATTTCCCCAACAGCAGATTTGTACATCCTATAACTTTATAGAAACAGAGGAGGTGTATTATTACTAAGCAGTATTCCCAGATCAACCACATCAAGTCCTGGAGTCATAGATTAGAATAAAATATATGAGTAAGGCAAAGAGGGAGTTATTTTCAAATATGCTAAAATGGGCATTTGAGTGAGTTTGACAAGTTTCAAACTATATTTCTATAATTCTGTTTTTATGACTATTGTGCAGAACAGCTCCAAAGTTATAAGTTTTGTGGGATGTTTCCAGTCTGCAGGAGTCAATATCTTATCAGCAGTTGTTGTGTAAAGCAAATACTTGAATATTAGATAAAAAGACAACAACAACAACAAAAATGGCTTAATGTTAAAGGTAAATTTGGATAATGGTAGACAAGTGGTGATTACTGGGGGGGGTAACGATATCCAAGTCTCACGATACGATATCGTCGAACCTCACGGTACGATGTTTATTGTGATATTGTGGGAAAGCTCACGATATGGTGGGAAGGCTCACGGTTAGGAATGTAACAATATCCAAATCTCTCAGTACAATATTTTCACAATATACATCCCACAGTATGATATTTATTGCGAAATTTTGTGGAGACTAAACCTCTAAAACTGTGAATATGCCACTTTTTCCTCTTAAAACGCCTTGACAAGACTTAATCCAAAGAATTAAGACTTAAATGTGCTTAGAACTGTTATTTCTCCATGTAGTCTACACTGAAATGGAGCAAAGGATCATGGTCTATGTAGTTCCCTCTGTCTTTTTTTTTTTTTAGCTATTGCTGCACCATAACTCTTAATTAAAGCAAAAAGACGATATTAGTGTGAGAACTTTGATGATACAATGTCACAATATTTCGGTTATTGTTACATCCCTAGTGATTACAATTATAGTTAGTCTCAGTCTCAACAAATTTTAAAAAAGTCATTGTAAGGTCTTAACCTAACATTTATGTGTGTGTCAATATTACCTTCCATAGGCGTGTTGGGATCCGGTCTATTTGCAAAAACCACATCCACGTAGTCCAACTGGAGTCTCTCTAAAGATGCCTTTAAACCTAAAATAGAAATGTGTGTGAATATACATTGTACATTGAACATTTTACTTAAGTTAGAAACCATTTAAGCAGTTAACAAAAAAGTGATTTAAAGGTGCACTATGTAACTTTTGGTTGAGGGTGTCACCTGCTTGTTTCTATGGATATATCATTTCTCTGCCTGGAATGTTCCAGAGTATGACATTAAACAGCTCAACTTTAAATTTGTTCAATTACAAGTGGTTTTATAGCTCAAAAATACCTAAAAAAACACACACACACAAAAAAAACAGACATTCTGACAGTGAGTGGGGTTGCCTCCCCACTGATCTGACTTATAACGTGGTCTGGTTTGGTCTCCATGAAGATAGAAAGGTTTAATGCCATACTGTGAAAGGAATAACAGCTCCATGGAGAAAAGCATTTGACGGACCCTCGAAGGAAAATTTATGCAATGCACCTTTAATAAAAATAATAATGATAAAATTTCTGAAATTTGGATCAAATTCATAATTATATACAATATGTTAATTAATTTTGTGGCTCAGTAGGAACCATTAGCATGTACCAGAATACATATTTTCTTTAATTTGGTCTTTTTTGTTCATCGTATCCTTATTTTTGTAGATATATACCCAGTACTGCACATTTCTGGTTATTCATAAAAAACTAATCAAAACCTGAATAATTAGTGCATACAGAAAAGCCTCTAAAATCCAACCAGCTAATTATTCAAACGAGGTCGAATTCCCCAGGAGGCGCCACCACTATGGGAGCATTTTGTTGTTGTTTTGCATTTAATCCAATAATCTGCAGCTCTGAGACGTACCTTCTATAATGTGTTTTCGGGATAAACCTCTTTCGGTCTCAGCTCTGTAAAAAAAAAAAAAACATACAACATCAGAGGCAATTATAGGAAAAAATGAAAACGCTGTAACCTACATGAAGAACTACTGGATTCTCAGAGGAAGGACTAGGAAATATATCTGGAATGAAATATGAACTGTGAACTGAACACGGAGGAGCTAGATTGAATTTACTATCTAGAGGTTCTCACTTTTTCAAAGAAGAATCAATCAGAAATAATGAAACGTTTACTTACTTTCCACCCCAGAAAATCTTTGTTGTTATGACCAAACTTGAACGTCTACAAATAGGAAAGGAAAGGCTATTACAACCATTTCACTTACAACAGCAGTGATATATACTGTACAGACATTACTTAAATTAGAGATCGATCAATATGAGGCTTTTCATGGCTGACAGAGCAACTGTGAAGCAAATGTGGAGTCGATTTATATTATTTTATCCAAATTATTTCATTTACCACACCCACAGCCATTTTTACCTTAAACTTTTAAGAAATCTACTGTATGTAGTCATGTTTTGTGCAGTTATCGCTTTGCATTAACGTGTTCAAATATGGCTTTGTATGTACTCTTTAAGCCAATACTAAATATCGGCCTGTGCTGGAGATTTAAGGCGAGTAGCCCATGCACTAAAATCGGCCTGATATATCGAACAAACGATATATTGGTCTATCTCTAATTTAGTTTTATTAGTAAAAAATGCATGAACCAAGTGAGATAAATGTGAAAAAAGGAAATAAAAGTGTAAAAGCAAATCTTCTAAGACAAATCATGAGGTTTTACAAAAAAAAAGCATGCAAAAATTGCACACAAAAAAAATAAAATTCTACTAAACAGCGAAACCGCGAAAGGTGAATCGCGATATAGTGAGGGACGATTGTATGCAAATTTGTTGTAATCCGATCAGAAAATAAAACAGAAAAAAAAAATGCAATATCTTATTTATAACACAGTGAAATTTTAGTAAATACTTTTTTTGCTAACACCATTTCAAAGTTCGTAATTTTGTCTTAGGTTTTAGAACATTTGTTGCACGCCAAGGTGTTATAATACAGCAGCTAACAATACCTTGGCTTTTGTTGTAGTTTTACACGCATGATTAGTTACTCTAAGGCTCTAACTTTCCAGAACAATGGAGGTGCCAATCAAAGACACAGATAGAAAATTACAAATTAGTGTTAGCCAATGCATTATTTAGCTTCATTGAGGATGGACACGGGGCTGTAAGCATGGCTAGGCTGTCTACATTAATCTTTCAGCTCTGTACCAAAATGTTCCAGTTCATAACACAGTACCTCCTCCCAATATGTGCAGGCAAAGAGATGATCCCAGATTAGGAAGGCGGGCAGACCGGGCGGAAATTAAAAAAATACCAAAAGTGATTAAAGTGTGGCTTCTTACCTCCATCCTTTCTTCTTTATGATGTTTCCAAGCACAACCTCTGCCCTAAGAACAACAAGCAGAAAACAGTTATTAGTAGAACATAAATGTGACTTCAAAAAATGTTATTATTGTTATTTTTGTAATTCAGTTTAAAAAGTGACAAGCTGACTGATTTAGTACATCAAAAGTGAATCGTTTTAGTTGTTTATGTGACAATTGTTGACAACTGTTCTTTTTGTTTTGTTATAATATAATTTAAGCTTTTCAAAAATCAATCAAGCACCATGTAACTTAAGAGAAAAGAAAAAACTAAGTAAAAATAGTATTTATGTTAGTCTTTTTTTAAATAAAAGGTTACATGGTACAGCTTTAGAGAATAAGTATACATATACAAATACAACCAGTCGTAGTTTAATTTAGTGTTTTGGCAGAAATTATACATTACTATTTACATATCAAACAGAGCCCAAAAGAAGAAGGTTGAAGAATAAAAAGTCCAAACCTCAAACCTCAAAGGATTTAACATTTGAAATAAGTCAAATACAATACTGCAGCTTGTTTTGATTGGACTAAAATACATGCAATCTTTCTCCATACTCTCATATTGCACTTTTATAGAATCACTTCTGTGCAAGACAATGAATAATTTAGGGAGCTTTAGTGGCCACCTGTTTAGGTCACAGCATGAGTTGGCAGGTGCAGTAATAGAGAGTGGATGAGACAGGTGCTCCGTAGGGCCACTCCAATCATTACCGTCTGCAGGGAGGTAATGACTGGCGTTATGAGGGAGCTCAGTTCAACATGGGGCTCATTAACTGGCCACAGCCCTGTCTGCTCTACAATACACATGTACAGAAGGAACCCCAGTGTAAACAATGTGACGCCTTATCATTGCAAAACTGCAAAACAAAATAATATGCAGGGGCCGGATAGTTTCTGACTCAAATATTGACTAGGTTTTCATAGAGATAAAGTTTCATTAAAGAGCAGTACAGCCACAGTTACAGTTTAGAACATTGTTTCCCAAAGACTGGGTCACAAGAGATTTTTTTGGGTGCATGTATGTCTGGAATATACAGTTCTACAAACTATTTTGTTCCAGTATGTTCAGAATGTTGAAAAGAAAGAGAAATGGGATATATTTAATATCCAAAGAGGCGACTTCTGGATCCTTTTATTGCAGGTTCAATGACTGTTTTTCATTGTTTAAAACTTGAGTAATACCAATTGTTCAGAGAGACACGATCACTCAATAAAATATCCTTATTAATGTTCGCTGCCACTGCCCCCTCCCTCTGGAACTCACTCCCACAATCCATCAGGAACTTGGACTCACTGCAGCACTTCAAATCACATCTAAAAACTCACCTGTTCAAACTGGAATTGCCCCCATAATTCCCCGTTTTCTACAGTGTTACTTCTAATTGTTTGTAAAGCGTCTTTGAGTGTCCAAAAAAAGTGCTATATAAGTAAGAGGTATTATTATTATTATTATTATTATTATTTCAATAATGGTCAAATACACCTTTATTTTGTGATTTATGAATATTGTCTATTGACTTGGGTCACAAAGGTTTATGACTTTTAAAATATGGGTCCCCGAAAAAAAAGTTTGGAAGAAACACTGGTTTAGAAAATGCTATATACAGTAGTTCCTAAGAATACTAAGTTAATCAGCTAATATTGAAAATTTATGTTTGATGAGATTGAGACCGTTTGAATTTTTATTAATATTTACATTTTGCTACAATAAAATAGAGTGATAATTTTAGAAGACCAAAGATCTTCATTTACACAACTTATTTTGTGGACTATTATGACGTCAGTGATATTTTACCTATTATCAAGGGTATCCCTGAAGGCGCTCGGCCCACTCTTAATCATCGTAATAATCAAGGCTTCACAGAAATACATTTTGAATACAGAGGAGTTGAGGTTGCGATGATTTGGTGGTCTGTGAAAGACATTTCAGACTTTCATCACTTTGACAGTTCCAGATGAAAACTTCCCTTCTTCCGGACACAGCAGCTCTTGTACTTTTCCGGTTACTCAGCAGGAGCAGACTAATGCAAAGTTAGTATTGAACAGCTGTCCTGGTATGGCCCTCACTCTGATTACATTTGGATGAAAGTGCTGTATCGTGATGTTTAAACTCACTCCATCAATACCTCTTAACACACTTAAGACCTTTCCTCCTCCATTTAACTCCACAAGAACCTCTTCAATAAAACTATTACATTTTTAATTTCCTCCATATCGTGTCATGATACTTTTTAAAGCCAGACTAAAAGTCGTCTGGACTCATTAGGTATTAGTTTTTAATCACTTCTTTGCTTTAAACAACAAACAATAGAATATATAGTCGAGTTATCTCAATCACACCAAAATTTACTTTTAAATGGTCCCTTCAAATTCTGCCAATACTTTTTTCTAGGCGCCTTGATTAATTATTATTTGTTATACATTAATTTCAACAGTTTTCATGTTATTGATCATGCTCTGTCTATATTAAGTAAAATCTTTTTCAGCTGCATGGACCTTACATAAACTACAAATATAAAGGATCCACATGGTTTGGGAATTGAATTTGTAATATTTTCATCTTTGTAAATACTCGTCGGTTTTGACAAATTCCGTATCTAGACACATTTCTCCTGTTGTATTCCTGAACCACAGCAGCTGCAGACAATCCCAGCTGGTCACACTTTTAAGACCCTCCCCTGAGATCAGCCAAACTGCTGCGTCTGCTCTTTGCATTAAAAATACAAAAGACATTTAAGAATATAAAACAGAACCATACCAGTTTTTTTCTTTAAAATCAATTGATTACATGTGCTTAAAATGGTCAATTGGAATAAATGACATGACGCATACAATAAACAAGGAAAAATGTCAGAGTATAATTGCTTTATAGATCATTTATAGATTTTTGTCAATCTTTGAGAGTAAAATTTTACCTTTAGCAAGCTTAGGTGCACATGTCAATAATTTTGTGGTGCATAGGAGTATTTCACGACTTGATTTGGTTACTTTTCAAGGCCTTGGGATTAAATAATAAAAAGTATGCATCAAAGCCTGCTGTATATTATTGTATTTACTTTATTTCGGGTGCATACCTCAGTAATTAATAGTCCTACAAATAATTTATAAGGTTTTCTCAATCTCTTTACAGAAGCAATTGGGGGGATTCAAAAATACTGCAGTTTTCCCCCACCAAAGTACAATTACACTGGAGGCTAATGTAGTGATTTGTAATGTAGTGTAGAAAGTTTGAATGCTTCCAAAAATCAAACTAATATTCAGCTAATTATTCACAGTTTTAAAAGCTTTGACGAAGTGTGAGCTTGGTGATAACAACAGCAGACACACTGAGGGCCTAATTGTGAACATTTATTTTGATTCAATGTGCCATATTGGAACTGTTGCAAAAATCAATGTGTAAATATGAGAGTGATGAATTAGACCATTAACGGTTTTGGTGTTTAGGGCTGCGCCAAAACAAATCGACTGGAGACTCAGTCAACATCTGCCAAAAATATGATGAAACAAAGACGAGACATCATTTATTTTTCTATTTTAGAGCAGAGTGGCAGTGCCTTCCAACAGGATTTTCACGTAACAGTTGGCTACCTTTTAATATAACTTTGCCATTTGTGGTGATAATTAATAAAAAATTCAACACACTATGCAGATTTTTGTACTTGTTATTAGGGGAACATAATGTATTTATACTACAAACCATACACACTGAGTCCATGTTTCCCTCTGTTGGAAAAGACTATGGTTTGTTCTCATAGTCAGTATAAAACAGTATAAAAGAGCGTTGTAAGCGTTAAGCCGTGTTATAATGGCAAAAAAACATACCTGGTGTTGCATTTTGTTTCATTCACACATGTTTGATTAATCCTGTATTATGGCCATATCTCCAAATCTCAAAACGCTCTGTTCCACCTTAATGTCATGTAGTAGTAAACAGCTCCTTTTACCTTTAATTCAGAGAGATCGGCATTTCCAGGGATCTAATCATCCAAATCATTCTAGTGAAGGTGTGTGGAGGTTCAAAAACACAATGAAGCACTTCCTCCTAATACCAAATGACATCATAAGGTGGAACAGAGTGTTTTCTGTTTCTGTTTTTTGTGAGAAAAGAACTCATAAAATAAAGAAGACTGAAACAAAACACAACTCCAGGTATGTTTATGATGAGGAAACAACATTATAACATAGATCAGAGAATAGTTTACCCAACTCCTTGAAGGGGGTTGGACCCTCCATTTCTGTGGCGTTGCCCACGGGGAGCGGCGGCGAGCTGGTGTGGGCTTGCTTATAGCCCCACAGCTCAGCCGCCACGTGTTGGAGTTCACCCCGGTGAACGAGAGGGTCGTGTCCCTGCGCCTTCGGGTCGGGGACAGGTCTCTCACTGTGGTGTCGGCCTACGGGCCGAACAGCAGTGCTGAGTACCTGGCCTTCTTGGAGTCCCTGGGAGGGGTACTGGACAGTGCACCGACTGGGGACTCCGTTGTTCTACTGGGGGACTTCAACGCCCACGTGGGTAACGCCAGTGACACCTGGAGAGGGGTGATTGGGAGGAACGGCCTCCCCGATCTGAACCCGAGTGGTGTTTTGTTATTGGACTTCTGTGCTAGTCACAGTTTGTCCATAACGAACACCATGTTCGAGCACAAGGGTGTCCATAAGTGCACGTGGCACCAGGACACCCTAGGCCGGAGGTCGATGATCGACTTTGTCGTCGTGTCATCTGACCTCCGGCCGTGTGTCTTGGACACTCGGGTGAAGAGAGGGGCTGAGCTGTCAACTGATCACCACCTGGTTGTGAGTTGGATCCGCTGGCAGAGGAGGAAGCCGGAGGGACCTGGCAGGCCCAAGCGTATTGTGAGGGTCTGTTGGGAACGTCTGGCAGAGCCCTCTGTCAGGGGGATCTTCAACTCACACCTCCGGGAGGACTTCTCCCAGATTCCGGGGGAGGCTGGAGACATGGAGCCCGAGTGGGCTATGTTCTCAGCCTCCATTGTCAATGCGGCCGCTCGTAGCTGTGGGCATAAGGTCTGTGGTGCCTGTCGCGGCGGCAATCCCCGAACCCGGTGGTGGACACCGGAAGTAAGGGATGCCGTCAGGCTGAAGAAGGAGTCCTATTGGGCCTTCTTAGCTCATGGGACTCCTGAGGCAGCTGACGGGTACCGGCGGGCCAAGCGTGCTGCAGCCCGTGCGGTCGCAGAGGCAAAAACTCGGAGCTGGGAGGAGTTCGGGGAGGCCATGGAGGAGGACTATCGGACGGCCTCAAAGAAATTCTGGCAAACCGTCCGGCGCCTCAGGAGGGGGAAGCAGTTCTTCACCAACACTGTTTACAGTGCGGGGGGAGAGCTGTTGACCTCAACTGGGGATGTTGTCAGGCGGTGGAAGGAATACTTTGAGGATCTCCTCAATCCCACCGTCACGTCTTCCGAGGAGGAAGCAGAGGCTGGAGACTCAGAGGTGGACTCATCCATCACCCTGGCCGAAGTCACTGAGGTGGTTGGCAAGCTCCTTGGTGGCAAGGCTCCGGGGGTGGACGAGATCCGTCCTGAGTATCTTAAGTCTCTGGATGTTGTGGGGCTGTCTTGGCTGACACGCCTCTTCAACATCGCGTGGCGGTCGGGGACAGTACCTCTGGACTGGTGGTCCCTCTGTATAAGAAGGGGGACCGGAGGGTGTGTTCCAATTACAGGGGAATCACACTCCTCAGCCTCCCTGGTAAGGTCTATGCCAGGGTACTGGAGAGGAGAATCCGGCCGATAGTCGAACCTCGGATTCAGGAGGAGCAGTGTGGTTTTCGTCCTGGCCGTGGAACACTGGACCAGCTCTACACTCTCCATCGGGTGCTCGAGGGTTCATGGGAGTTTGCCCAACCAGTCCACATGTGCTTTGTGGACTTGGAGAAGGCATTCGACCGTGTCCCTCGTGGTGTCCTGTGGGGGGTGCTCTGGGAGTATGGGGTCCGGGGCCCTTTGCTAAGGGCTGTCCAGTCCCTGTATGACCGGAGCAGGAGCTGTGTTCGCATTGCCGGCAGTAAGTCAGACCTGTTCCCAGTGCATGTTGGACTCCGCCAAGGGCTGCCCTTTGTCACCGGTTCTGTTCATTGTATTTATGGACAGAATTTCTAGGCACAGTCAGGGGTCGGAGGGGGTCCGGTTTGGGGACCACAGGATCTCATCTCTGCTGTTCGCAGATGATGTTGTCCTGATGGCTCCATCAAACCAGGACCTGCAATGTGCACTGGGGCGGTTTGCAGCCGAGTGTGAAGCGGCTGGGATGAAGATCAGCTCCTCCAAATCCGAGGCCATGCTCCTCGACCGGAAAAAGGTGGCTTGCCCTCTCCGGGTGGGTGGGAGTCCTTGCCTCAAGTGGAGGAGTTCAAGTATCTTGGGGTCTTGTTCACGAGTGAGGGGAGGATGGAGCGTGAGATTGACAGGCGGATCGGTGCAGCGTCGGCAGTGATGCGGTCGCTGTATCGGACCGTTGTGGTGAAGAGGGAGCTGAGCCGAAAGGCGAAGCTCTCGATTTACCGGTCAATCTACGTTCCTACCCTCACCTATGGTCATGAGCTCTGGGTAGTGACCGAAAGGACAAGATCGCGGATACAAGCGGTCGAAATGAGTTTCCTCCGCAGGGTGGCTGGGTGCTCCCTTAGAGATAGGGTGAGGAGCTCAGTCACACGGGAGGAGCTCGGAGTAGAGCCGCTGCTCCTCCACGATGAGAGGAGCCAGTTGAGGTGGCTCGGGCATCTGTTTCGGATGCCTCTTGGACGCCTCCCTCGGGAGATGTTCTGGGCATGTCCCACTGGGAGGAGGCCACGGGGAAGACCCAGGACACGCTGGAGGGACTATGTCTCTGGGCTGGCCGGGGAACGTCTCGGGATCCCCCTGGAAGAGCTGGAGGAAGTGTGTGTGGAGAGGGAAGTCTGGGAGGCCCTCCTCAGACTGTTGCCCCCGCGACCCGACCTTGGATAAGCGGAAGAAAATGGATGGATGGATGGATAGTTTAATATTGGAACTTTAATATGCAATCAGTGCTTTAATGCAATAAGTGATATTTTACTCCAATAACTGTATTCAGTAAAATGATTCAAGTATAAGTCGCTTGCACCTCTTTAGCCTCAGTCTAAACCTGCGGGAAACATAACGAGTTTCAGAGCCAGTAGCCTTGAATGGCTGTTATTTGAGAGATCCTTCGGTCTCTTATGCGTTTAATGAAGAGCGGAGAGAAGAGCACATGAAAGCGGAACAGTAAACTCAGATATGTGTCACATAATCTGCTTTGGTGCAGGAAGTGTCAGGATTAGCACCTGTGCCTGACTGCGCACGGTGGCAGGCTATCGCTAACATTAGCACGTGCCACTGCAGCTCCGTGCGGTGCTCCGTCGGATCCGTGTCACTCTGGAGGGAGGCGGGGTTCAAAGGTCAGATTTCAGTGTCAAGGATTAGCTTTCTGTCCCTGTCTGAACATGATCAAAACACAACAGAATGCGTATAGTTCAGACCTCCCACGTGGTTTGCTGTTGTCTCTATTTGAAATCCTGACTTTTTGTAAAATATTTGAATTAATCTCACATATTTTCGTTGTTTTTGAAGAATTTCTAGGATTTTTTATATTCAGAAGTTTAAGATATATATATATTTTTTTTCACTTTTGCTGTTTTATTATCATTTCCTAGTGAGATTTACCTTTTTAGAATTCTGAAGTTAATGTCATAAATTTGTAATTATAATAGTGCTGACATACATTTTATTTATACAGTCCTTAAAGATGGTACAATAAAATAAAGCTAGCAAGTAAAACAAAACAAATAAAACACATGCATTATTAATTAAGCAGTTTAAAAATATATAAATTTGTATTTTTAGGGATGAATTAAGAGATACATTAACAACTGATATTTCCTAAACCCGTATATTTGGTTATAGTATTTTCTCAGTATCTATACAATGATCTTATATTTTTGGTCTCCACAAAATTTCCAAACGTGGCAACATAAAACATTGTGCCCTCTTGTCTGCACCTGTCTGTACATAATGAAAACAGATTAGATGTAGTTTTCTTCTAAATGCTTATACTTCAGTTTAAGCTCTTTAGTTTTTGGAGTGTGGCTCCATTCACCTCTCTTAAAATAAATCCAAAACTAGAATTATTCCAGGGGGATTACAAAGTGACTTGCTGCCGTTAATCAGTGGTACTGTTAGCATGGATAATCCCTTAGATTATTTCAAAGCGAGTTACTACAAAGGCAGATTAATCCATGCTTGACTTCAGAGCAGCAAAAAGCAAGAATGGTGTGTGTGTGGTTAAAAATAAAGTCAGTGTCTGTCGTGGGAATTAGGGCCACAAATCTCAACTAAACAAGGTGATGACAAATGCATAGTAAAGTTAGTTACTGGTATATGTCAAACTGTCAGACCGTTTTGTAGATTGTGATTAATGGCAACCAGTGAAGGGTCCACCGCCTGTTTATCTCCATGCAGATGTTATGGCTTTGTCTAGAATGTTCCACAGTATAGATTAAGCCTGTCTATCTCAAGGGAGACAAGCAGGCGACAACACTACGCGACATTACACTTCAGATCTGTGGAGAGCCGTCCCTATTCACAGAAGGACTAATTGTATTTATGAGCAATAGAAACACATGTAATGAATAAATGCTAGATGGATATCTTTAATGCCATACCGTGGAACATTCCCGGCAAAGAAATAACATCAATAACAACATAAATGGAGACAAGTAGGTAGCAGCCCTTCCACCAGAAAAGTTGCACAGAGCACCTTTAAGAAGAGATTTCAAGATTTTGGTTTATCATTTTTTCAACCACAATAAATATAACAGCAAGAACCAAAAAATTTAAAAGGAAATAAGAACAATAAAACTTCAAATACATCTACACTTTCAAAAAAAAAAAAAAAAAAAAGGATTGAGTAATTAAATAATTTTACCATTTACCAATTTTGATCTATTATACAAGATTTCATAATTTTTTGCAAAAAAACCCCACAAAAATTCATTGACATCCCTACACTAATGATGTCCTTTATAATGTCCTGTCTCTTTGCAGTGAACACATGTATGCACTTTATGTAATTGTCAGCCTCCAGGGGGCATTTCACGGATGTTAAATTGCATGTTTCCTATATTTATCCTGTAAACTCCAGGAATGACTCAGTGGGATTTGAACAGTACAGCTGCTGTATGGTCTCAGATGCCAATGTTTTTAACCTGAAACATTTTCTTGTGCATGGCTGCATTATCTTTACACGTCACAAGGCTTCTGTATGTTTGCCTCCTCAGTAGAACCTATAGTCAAATCCATAATGTAAGTACTTTTTATATCCCATTAAGATTTGGAGTAGACTTATTATTTTTATATAACAATATCAAGTGGCTAAAAGATGTTCTTCCTATTTGTTGTATATATATTTTTCACTTTAATTTTAATTTGAGATGTTACTGCTTGGGCTAGAATATTCCACAGTAAATACATTATCTGCCTGTACTCAGTTACAGAGTTTAATTGCATTACGACTGTGAGCAGGATTGCCTCTTCACATATCTGAACTGCAAAGGGGCCTGGTGACCACCTGTCTCCACTAAGATAGACACAGCATGTTTTATGACATACTGTGGAACATTTTA
The DNA here is from genome assembly GCF_026225935.1 of Boleophthalmus pectinirostris. Classification (NCBI taxonomy): domain Eukaryota; kingdom Metazoa; phylum Chordata; class Actinopteri; order Gobiiformes; family Gobiidae; genus Boleophthalmus; species Boleophthalmus pectinirostris. Next base: position 31,433,761 of record NW_026571299.1, read on the forward strand.
GGCAAAATTATATTTCTATGGAGACAAGCAGGTGGCAGACACTCAACCAGATAATCAGTCTCAGTAATGAAATGTAAATCCTTTTTTATTTCAATGTTTAAATAACAGCAGACACAAAATTTTGACCTTTTCTTCTGTATAGATTTCTAGTTTCTTAGCCTTATTTCCATTTGGTTGCAATGTTCACTTCTCTACAATTTTCGCACATAAAACCTTTCAAGTCTGGACCACATCACCATGTCAACCCTATTTCCTGCCAACCATCTCCTCACCACTTTACCTGTCTGAATTGGCCCATTGTCAGGGCAGGGAGAGGAATAATTTGGGCTTATATAGCGTGGGCTTTATGGTGCATTTATGCTGAGCAGATGTGCCCGATTCAAATGCCCATACCTCCTCATCCTGCAGAGAAATGACCAGCGGTGCCCATTTTACTCACTTTCCAGCCGCGTAGACCTCTGCAGTGTCAAACAGATTGATGCCGTTTTCATAGGCCAGGGTCATCAGCTGCTCTGCCATCTGGTGAGAAGGAAGGGGCACATACACGTGGTTAAAAGATCACTAATGTATGAATGCGACAGGCTTTGATACAACATCCAAAATAGAGATTCTTATCAATATCGTCAGTGGAATATTGAATTAAGCTTAGACAAACGTATCACTGGGGTCAAATTGGCAAAGTATCAAAATTGTTATTGTGAAATGTGTGCATAACAGGGATATTCAGTATATTCTCTACAGCTAAACCTACAAAACATGCTGTAAAAAGAGCTGATAAAAAATAATTAAATAACAAAAAAAGATTTTTTCGATTCCGATAAGATCCTGGTAAGACACTGCTTATACGTTATCTCTCTGAATGGAAGAACTAACCATGCTTATACACCCTAGTTGTTTATAAGGAGTATCTGTCCATTGAACTATCCTAAGGTGTGAACTAAAGCTGCTCACTTAATTGAATTTTGATCATGATTTTGATTTGTGTGTCAAACTATCTCCAATCTCATATAATCGAGTTGAAACGATAAAGCTTAACAGTTTATTTTGGGATATTTTCTATATAAATAAGTATATTTATTTCATTTTTTTTTAAATATAGAGATTGTAGAACAGCTGGATATAAAGATTATTCTGGATACATTTAGGTTTTTCTATGCTTTATTTACAAGTAGATTTTATTCATTTTATGTTTTATACATCACAAAACTGCTCTAAAGTAAATATTTGTAGCCTATATTTATTTTCAATTTGAAAGTTTTGAGTAAATTATCATCAGCAAAGTGTTTTGTTTAGGGTTTTTTTTTTTGAAAGAGAGAAATGCTGAATGCATCACATAACAAAAAAAAAAAAAAAATGGCTTGAATAATCGAGATCTTAATATTGACCAAAATAATCGTGATTATGTTTTTTTTTTTCCATAATCGAGCAGTCCTAGTGTGAACTTTCACCTGGGTCATAGTAACTGAATAACTGCATAATCTTTCTAACAGGGGTATAATGTGATATTTTCCGCACATATATTTTTATTTTACAGTCATTTATATATACATTTATATATGGCATTTTTCCCATCATGTGTAGAACTACTCATAGCATCGCTTGCTTAACTACTCTACAGTATAATCTCTTTGCAGGCTGTACCATGTTGTGCAACTGCAAACCAGATATGTTGTGAGAGTTAAATTTCCTACACTTTTGACTGGTGTTAAAAAGACAACATCCATGTGTTCTCACCTCATCTGTTATCTGTCCGCCGAATGTGACCCATGTTCCTGTGGACGGAAAGGGAAGAGGCTCAAAATTGCTGAGATCTCTGATACTACACACTGTACACTGGAGCTGCACAGTTAAATATAACACTTTTCATACTTCATACGAGCATGGGTGAAGACGTATGTGTCTGTAAGAGCACTGACAGGCCACGTGAGAAGACATGTGTTCAGGGGACGATCCAGTTTGGCACCAGGTTCAAAACAAATTATCACTATTTAGAGAAAGTGTTCAGAGTCACGAGAGAAGTTTGATTACTTAATTGGGGGAAACAGTAGGTTAGATGTAGGTTAAATGTGTAGGTATAGTACAACATGGATTTTTTTCAGCCAATACCATTTTTGGTCAATAAGTCAAAATCAATATTATAATATCCATCAAGTCCCAAACTCATAGGTAAAGTTGGATTGTAGTAGGGCCATACTACTAATAGTGTTCCTATTATGACTATTGCTCAAATTGATTAGAAAAGTTGTGTAATTGGCTAATCTAGATGTTAACATTAACTCTTCATGCGTACGTGTGACCTATCCATATATGCAGAGTACTTTTACAAGAGTCTATTTTAGTCAGATACGTCAACTACTTTGATTTCATCTGTTCATTCTCTTCATTTAACACCTTCTCTCTAAGCAAATATAACATATAACATACCGAGATAAGATCAGAGGGCATCCATATAAAGTCTACTATTACAACTGTCAATTTAAAGGGCCCATATCATGCTACTTTTTGATCTATAATGTTGTTTCCTCATCAAAAACATAAATGGGGTTTTGTTTCTTTCAAACATTTACACACAAACCCTGCATATTTAGGCTGTGTTCTTCTGAAAGCACTCCTTATGATGTCATACGGTAATAAGATGTAATACATTGTAAAATCATTTGCGTAATTTCAGCCTTGAAATTACTGAACTAAAAGGTAAAAGGAAGCTGTTAACTTGAAATCTACCACTACATGACATCACAAGGTGGAACAGAGCCTTTTGAGCTTTGGAGATGTAGACAGATTAATAATAAAATGTTACTCAAAAATGTCTGAATGAAACAAAACACAACTCCAACTATGTTTTAAATGAGGCAACAACCTTCTAACATGACTTAAAGCTCAAAAGAGTCAATTTTGTGCTATATAGGACCTTTAGTGAACTCTGCAAAGTAAAAACATTAGCAGTATAAAGCAACAATCTTAGTAATGCATGAACATAATAGCTGTATTTCTAGAACTTAAACTTAAGTGCTTTGAATTACGTAAATAAAATCTCTTTCCATATGATGACAAAGCGGCAGCCCTGAGTGTGTCTCTTTACAGCTGAGGTCTGTGAGGTTATCACATCAGAAGTGTATTATGCAGTGACTCTTACCTAATCCCAGGCAGGACACCCTCAGGCCCGACTTTCCAAGGTTTCTGTCAAAAAAAGAGACTCATATTAATATTAATGCAGCGCTGAGATGGCAGTGATCTGTGGCATTTAACACTTCACTGGAGCATTAGCACAAGAGCTGCCCCCAGCTGATCAGATAGCCCTCTCACAGTGTACAGTTTAGCCCAAGTCATACAGTCAAACAGTCTAATACCAAATTTTAGTTTCAGTATCTTAGGAATATTAAGTATCAGCGTTAGTTTGGTGAGAGCAGCAATTATGTTTTCATGTTTAGGCTTGGACCTCATTTGATCCTGGTTGAGTCCTGATGTAGACTTGGTTTGGTCCTGATCTAGTCTGAGTTTATTCAAGTGTGTGAACATGTGCTACAATTTTGCTTCAAATGCATTAGACCAGATGGTGCCCAGTGATTCAAGGTTGCCAGTATGATTCCTGCTCTTATCAGGTCACATTATCTTTGTGTTATCTGGCAAGAAATGTAATTCTTCCTAAAATGTAGTAGTTTTGTAGCATCCAGTATAACTGAGCAGATTGTTCATTTGCTGCCTGTGAACTGCATAAAATATTCCTTTTGTATTCATGAGTGTTCCATTTGGACTGAACTACTGTAAAAAATTCGACGTTTGGTAAATTTGATGGAGGTCACGATCTGCCGCGTGCAATAGACTTTATTGCTTTGCCTAAAATGTTCCACAGAACGATATAAAACTTGGCTATATCGGTCTGTGGAGAAAGGAATGTTGCACCAAGGGACAGGTCAGATCTGTGGACAGGCAGTCCAGCAAGATAGAAGGCATGTTTTTCAAGGTATTTCTGAGCAATTTGACATCCCAGCCAAACTAGAATAAATGATAGATAAATACATGTAATGGCACACGGCAGAATATTCCAGGCTAAGATATGAGATCTCCATGGATACAAACAAATGCCAAACATTCCACCAGAAAAGTCACACAGCATATCTTTAAAGAGCCCATTTTCCCTATCAAAAACATACCTGGAGTTGTGTTTTGGTTCCTTCACACAACAAACAAACCCTACATATTTAGGCAGATTTTTTCTCTCAAACATAAAACACTCTGTTCTGTGATGCCATGTGGTAACACAGGAAGTGCTCAATTGTTATTTATTTATTTATTTTATTTATGAAACAGGGACAGTGCACAGTAGTCCCTGGTGCATGTTTTTTAGGTTTGACGGTGGAAACCAGAATGCCCGGAGGAAACCCACCCAGACATAGGTGGGTTTCCTCTGTCTTTTAAACTCAACACACCTTCACTAAAATCATTTGCATAAGTTCAGCCCTGGCATTTCCACTCTCTACTGAACTAAAGATGAAAGGTAGCTGTTAAATTGAAAACTACAGCTTCATGACATGACAAGGTGGAACAGAGCAATTTCAGCTTTGGACAGACTAATAATGCAGCATTAGTCAAACATGTCTGTGTGAATGAAACAAAACACAAGTCTAGGTATGTTGTTGATGAGGTAACATTTTAACATGGCTTAAATCTCACAAGAGTCAATTTTGCGTGTGAGTCAATTTGACCTTTAATCTCTTTGTAGTGAACTCATTCATTTGAATAAAAGCTTGCAGTTCAGATAAATGTGACACAAGCATGAATCTAAATACACACTAAATGGGGAAAAGTGTGTGAGTGTGCAGAGGCGTGTCAGTGCTTCTTAAAGTGTCCCATTTTGACACACAGAGCATCGGGATCCCACAGCCCAGACTGACTCAAATCCCTCAAAGCAAAGCGCACAGACAGGAGTTAAGCTCACGATGTGTTTATCGCAAAGCTAGAGTGTCTGAGGTTTTGCACTGACAACCACAACTTTAAGAGGAGGAGTGTTTTTGTCAAAGCATTTCATGTTTGAGTCATTTGCAGTCTGCATCAGCTACTGAGCAGGCAACACCTAAATCTTTCATACACAGAGGTAGTATAGTACCAAACAGAAGTAGCAAGGAGGTGGCCCTGTCTTGCAATGGTAAAGATGTACTTCTCAAATCTACAACTACACTCACAATAAACTGGGATACTGACAGAATTTAAAGGTCCTATATTACGCAAAATTCACTCTTGTGAGCTTTAAGTCATGTTATAATGTTACCTCCTCAAAAACATACCTGAAGTTGTGTTTTGTTTCATTCACACATGTTTGAGTAATCTTTTATTGTGTACATCTCCAAAGCTCAAAAGGCTCGTGATGTGATGCCATGTGGAGGTAGTTTTCATGTTAACAGCTACCTTTTACCTTTTGCTCAGTAGAGATTGGCAATTCCAGGGCTGCAATGACCCAAATGATTATAGTGAAGGTGTATGGAGTTTCAAACACAGTCAAGTACTTTCTGTATTACCACATCACAAGATGGAACACAGTGTTTTCTGTTTGAGAGAAAAACTCAGTCTAAATGTGCAGGGGTTATGTGTGAATGAAACAAAACACACCTATAGGTATGTTTGTGATGAGGAAATAACATTATAACAATATATAAATCAGAAAATAGCATGATATGGGCCATTTAAAACAATTATTCTGACAATCCATCAGAAACATGCTAAAAGATGCCTATAAATGTTGTGGTTGGTGATTGAAGTATTAAATGTGAACTCACAATTACAAATATTACTTTATACAAAATATAATCTATTTTATTTAGTTTGAAAGTAGTTTTAATTAGTCTTATGTGTCCCCATCTTGCCCTTTCTCACACATTTCTCCCATATTTCTGAACATATTCAACGTATCATGACTTGTTTTCCTAATGGGCAAACAAAATGTATTACCAACAATGATAAAAATAATTTTCACTACCACTGTAAAAAACTAAAAGCTAATGAGTCTACTGAAATAAAGTGTACCTCTTCTTGACCTACATATAGGACACAAGATAACAATGTAAAAAGATAAAAGCAACTTTAGCGCCAAAGATGATGTAACATGTGCAGGAGTGAGTGAGCGTGTGGGAGGAAATCCAACATATTTTTACAAGATGGTCGGTATAGAAACAGCAGTGGGTTAGGGTCAAAGCAGAGCACTGGACTTAAGAATAAGAGTGCGTATTGGGATTATGGGGGCTGTATGTTAAGACACAAGATATGAAACTATTGTAGTGAATAAGAAAAGTAAACTTCTGCCAGGGAAGAATGTTTCTTAATGAGAACAAATATAGTACAGTATTAGTATTGTATTGTAGAATAGAATACTAATACTCAATAGATGGTTGATAGTTTGAGTTCCACATTCTTCAATGCAAACTCTGATTGCGTCCTTGGGCAAAACAAACCAAATTTGACAACAGAATTAGTGGTACTGGTGTATGATTGTATTGGAGAATCCAATGTTATGGCTGCCACAACTCAATTAGTCTTTCCAGTTATGGTTATCCATGGGTTTCAGGATGATGAGAAATTAGGACTGTGGTTAAAGTGATAAAAAATTTAAAGGTTTTGAAAATATTGCATGTACCCTATTTTCCGGACTATTGAGCACACCTGAATGTAAGCCGCATTGACTAAATTTAAATAAAATTTTAAAATTGTACATATATATATTATCAAGCTTGGGCCATCTGCTTTTATCGCCTTTGAAAGCTTTTGTCGTTTTCTTGCATTGAGTCAGTTTGTCATGTTTCCAAAATCTCACCATCGACTCATTGATGAGCTCATGTGCAGCAGCTCCGTTTCCTTCTTCAACAGCCACATCAATTGCCATTAACTTAAAAGCTGCATCATCTACATTTCTTCGTGTGTTTTCCATGAGGAGTGTGTGTATGAAACGCAAAATAACTGTTCAAAACACAATCAAACGAGCATCTTCCTTGGCGCATCACCCCCGTCTCTCCCCGAGCTCTACTGCGCATGACTCCTGCAGAAAGAGCCTGTCTGTCTGTATCATGTCAGTGTCTTGTAAGATTTCAGCAGATTTCAGGCTCTCTGGGGGGGCGGGGCTAGTTCTGTCAATTAGGTATGAGTGGATGTCCAGCTACTGAAGTTTGAGAAGTGTCTTTTCGTCATTTACGTATACGGGTAAGACATATCCCCCTCACTAATGTTAATTTAGCATCATAACTTATTTTATTACACGACGATAAACTATTTGAGTGTGCTGACAATATTCATGTTAACCATAGATCCATGTGTTACCCGCACAGACAGCGGCGTTTTCTGCACTCAGACTGCACGCATCCGTTCTGTTATCAAACCATAGGCCATATATTTTAATGGACAATGTGTCAAACAAAGAATCTGTTCATATATTAATCACACTTTTTTATTAGCCACAGGATTCAAAGTGTGAGAAAAAAGTGCGGCTTATAGTCCAGAATTTACGGTAACCATTTTAAAAAAATTTTTTAATACTATGACTTTCCAATTATATTAAAACTGTTTAATTTCCAAAAGCATTCCAATTTACAAAAACAGCCAGACGAATAATCCTATGCACTTTAATCCTGGCAGACTGTATTTTCCTATTATTCTTCCACAAATAGCAGCTCATTATAAAGATTTGCATTGGTCAGTGAGGTCTGTAATGTGGTCTTCTGCAGGAGTGCGGTGAGTCAGGTCTAATCCAGAGACGACCAGGACGTCCCCACAAGGTCGACATGGGCCCTTGAGCAAACCACTAGAGCCCTGTACAATTAACTGCTTCTTATAATTGCATCAGTAAATACCCCTCTGGGCTTAAGCTACAGCAAACACAAATGCCCAAAGGGTCCGTAATGATTTGAGTGTTTTCAATGAAAAACAATGAAAGTTTAATTATGGCTGAGTGTTGTAGAAGGCCAATTTATCATGAATAAATGCAATAACATGTACATTTCAATTATAGTGTTTATTGGAATAATGTGGGAGTTTAGATTTGTATGGCTATAACCAAAATCAATTACCGGTACTCTGTTCTGACAATGGTACTCTAATACTGCAAGATGAATTTTGTACACAATCTATTCCAAAATACAAATTGTTACTGTAATATCTAAAATGAAAAACTGCACAAGAACTTGGACCACAGGAAGAATAGTCTTACCTCTGTAAGGACTAAAGGGGATCCAATGAATAAATACTAAAATTCCACGGTAAGACTTTAAACAGGTCTATCTAGCATTTATTCATTACGGGTGTTCCTAAAAAATACAATTCCCAATAGCTTTGCCTCACCACGGATCTGATTTGTAATGTAGCCTAGTTGTCTCCCTTGAGATAGATACACTGAAATTAAATTTCTCCATGAAAATAAAACAGGTGACAGACCCTCCACTAGAAAAGTCACACAGTGCACCCTTAATAGAAGGAATCACTGAGGGATTTGGGTTAATTCTGAAATCAATAATAATAGGTATATCACTCACTCTTATTTGTGAGTAATAAGAAATGCATAGCTTTCCATATATGAAACATATTACTTGTTTATTTGCCTGTGTTGAAATGAGACAAAACACCACTTTCGTTCTCTTTGGTTTCTCTATTTACCCAAATAAAAATTATTGCATCCAAATCATTGTTTTGCCTCAGGCTTGGTCTATGTAGGTTACTGCAAATTCTGTTACTGCCAAATTCAAATTTGCATTGCATTATCCCACATTCTTCCATTTTCGTAGTAAATTGTTGCTTGATTGAACACTGTACAATGAGCTTTTGGTGTCAAGCCTTGTAGAGCTCATTCATTATGATTCAGCCCATCTGTGTTAAGTAACATAGAAATAGTAGAGTGGGGCCTGTGCTGCACAATAAACCTGTCTAATTAGATAAACCACGAGCAACTGTACAGCGTGCCTCCAGCGCTCCACTATTTTCATCAGCCACTGTCAGGGGATTATCAGATACTTGGCCCACAGTTGCATAAGCCCCAACTGTAAGAGTATATGAGCAATGCAAGGACACATTAGCTGACTTCTTCAAATTATGCATTGTTATGTTCAAGACTGTATTGTGGAACAATGTCATGTTTTAAAGGTGCATTGTGTAACTGGTGCGGGGTCTGTCAAATGCTTTTCTCCATGGTGATGCTATTGCTTTGTCTGGAATTTTTCACAGTATGATCTTGAACCTTTCTATCTTCATGGAGACCAGACCAGACCATGTTAGAGGTCAGATCTGTGGAGAGGTGACCCCGCTCACAGTCAGAAAGCCCTTTTGTTTGTTTTTTTGATGGTATTTTTGAGCTATAAAATCACCTGTAATCTAATAAATGTCAGTTAGAGCTATTTTAAGATCATACTGTAGAACATTCCAGGCAGAGCGATGACATCTCCATAGAAACCCAATAAGGAACCCAATAATTTACAAACTAAGGAGGTAGAAATTCAACTTTTGACACTCTAGTGATCATCTTTGTTATTTGTAAACACATTTTTCTTTACTTATATATTTTTTCCTTTTTTTTTCTCTCTTAAAAACACTACTCTTGTTTTATTCTATATTACATGGTGCACATTATGAAACACCACAAATTAGCCCATCTTGGATATCAGCAGACAGCACAGCACCCATTCTGTACTATCTCAAAAATACAATTGCTTTATTATATCACTGTGTTGTGTTTGTTTTATTGTTATTATTATTATATTATCTGTGCTGTATAAAGAGAGCACTCACAAAAAAGAGAATGAGGAATCCTCATTAGTTTTGTATGAAAAGATATGAAAAACACAACTTGTATGGAGCTACAATCCAAATATGACCTGTGTTTATTTGGTAATTTGTTATGTAGATAAGGCTTATCATGAATATTTTTCCAACTTTCATCTTGTCACCCTCATTTAGTAATAACTAATTAACAATTCAAAAGCCTGAAGCCTTTTTGAACATTTAACAATAAGAAAATCCATTCCTTTTTAAAAAACCTTTTATTAGCTTCTACTATAGCTGAGTCGCAGTACACCAAGGACAATTTCTGGTCAGTAAAGCTGCTCTAATGCAATGGACTCTCACTTATTGCACTTTAAATTCCAATTACTTTCCAAGGTTTCTCATGACCATCTGAACCCTAGACGGCTCTCTGCCCTTGCCCATACACCTCACCCTCTGTCAGCACGTTGTTGCTTCGATATTTAGTGCATTAAAACCCACTGCCAGGTCGGCCCGGGCGAGGGTGAGGTCAGGTTTCCAATAATGTAGAAGGCATGTAAGGAGCCGCACACACAAAGCAAAAGCTGAACCATACACTCCCAATGACCCCATCACATGTCAGCTTTGAAAGACTAGCCAACCTTCGCGTCAAGGTTTGGCAAACATCCGTGGGCTTATTGGAACTTGATTGGAGGTGACCAGGGCGTCTATATATGTGTCTTGTTAAAACAGGAAGCCACATTGCAATATCTTGGGCGCATTGAAATGAATAGTGCTGCTGCTTATCCCAGTCAATCCTTCAGAGCAGAGGTGGAGACTATAATGAAAACCGCGGACAGGCAAAGTGGAGAGCAATATGTCTTCTTTAGTTTCCTTTCACACTGTACATAACGCTAAAGGTCGCATTGCAAATGAATATAGGATTATTGGCATCTTGCAATGCGCAGAGCCTCGCATCTCTTCATAAGCTACCAGTGCTATTAAGCAGAAAGGTCTACAGAGCTTAAATGAAATTATATCTTGGTTTTATTAGAAGCTCATTTTACTTTTGTCACATGTTATGAATAAAGATATAAAGGTGTTATTGCTTTCCCTGGAAAGTTCCACAGTGTGGCATTTCTCAACTACATGGAGGCAAGAAAGTGATAACTTCTAGTCAAGTTACACATCGGAAATGTGGTGAGGCAGCCTGCTCACATAATGTTAGAGAAATTTAATGTCTGTGCTGTACTGAGGGCACTCAGTGTCAGGTCAGTCCTTATTATCTTGGCCTACGTCATCAGAGGTATAATACTCCCTACAATGGAAGCATAGCCATAGACTGGACTGCCTCTTCTCTTCAACTCTCAGGCGACTACAATTTCTTCTACAACACATCAAAATACCTGAATTTTAGATATTATTCTAACCCATTAGTCTCCAACCTGCAACTCAGGAGCTACCAGTATCTCTCCACCCCTTTCCAAGTAGCTTCCCAAGGGATTTCTGAATTATATGTATTGTGCTGAATAACTCAAATTTGATTAATTAAATGTATCATTTTGATGCCTAATGTTGTGTGCTGATAACTAGATTATAAGTTATGTTGTATAAACATCTAACTGCAACTCATCTATGGCTCACAATGGCTCTTATATTTACAAAATTTCTAGCAACCACTAAAATTAGTAGCTCTCTGGCATTTTTATTTTACAAAAAGTAGCTCACAGGCGGAAAAAGGTTGGAGACCTCTGTTCTAAACAATGAAAACACCTGATATGGAAAAAATGCAAGATAGCAAAGCAATAGCATCTGAATTAAGACAAGTATGTGACAGAACCTGTACCCTCAACCAGAAAAGTTACATTTTCCACCTTTAAATCCACTTGTTTCTAAAAGATGGAGGTTGACCAATAGGAGGAGTCGGTGAGGAAAAGGATGTGTCATGTGTTTGTCTTTGAGCACTAAATATAAAAGTAATAAATCATGGTATAAGCAAACATATGCAATATAGCTACATCACTATTCAATTTAATACATTGTCCAATCTAATTCTAATATAAAAACAATGTGAATACACAAGCTTACAGTGCACCAATATTGCTTCCTCTTCAGATACAGCTGGGCAAACATCTAATAATAGGCCAGAGGTTGTCATATTACTCTATAAACAACAAACTCCAATGGGCAGAAATTGGCCCTTTCCAATAAATGGAGTGAGTAGTAATACCACAATGGCTCATGCTACTGTGAGTGCAAGGAAAATAATTACCAAGAGAGCAGAAGAGACTGAGGGGATGGCCACAAGAAATCATTATTGGAGGAATGGTCAGTGCTACAGCTACAATGGACAATATCAGTAAGATTGTCAAGAGAAAAACAAAAACATACAGTTGGGTTATTTCCAATCCATCCACAACTAGGGTCATTGATTTTGTTTCTTGATGATAAGTAACTATTGTCAGTAAGTTTCACAGCTAATAGCCAGGACCATAAGTTAGCACAAATTTACAACGGTTAAAAAGAAAAAAAAAAAAAAAAAACTTCCAAAATATTGATTCTGTGCTCCCAAGTGAAATCGTTTTCATTTGGTGATGTCTCCAGTCCAGTGCACACTTAATTTAAACTGGGTCCCATACAGCTGTGTTGACAAGAATCATAGTTCGACATTCTGTCAGTTTCCATTGCCAAAAAGCTATTTCCCATTTGGATGCTCTGTGACCTTTGATTTCAAGTTCAAAAGGTCTGTGTTCATAAGGAATGGGCGGAACACTGTGTGCTGTTGACTAGAGCATAACTAATCCACGACTGAATGAAATGAAAGGATTTTTGACTCAAATTAAGACTCTTTTGTAAAGTAAAATTAGTATCGCAACTAGAAGTACTATTGAAATGCAATCGTAGTACATCTAGTTGGCTTGGCAATGACCACCCACTTAAAACCATTAACCAAAACTAATGGATGTTTACAATGAACTAAACATTTCTTATACCAAACATAGGCAGGAAAATTTAGTAACTCAAGTCATGTTTATGGCAGCTCTAAACTTGTCATACCAATAAAGGCCACACCATGGATCATCTTTCTTTCTAAAGTGTGGTAAGAGTAATTATTAGACTAAGTTTTAAAACTGATGCCCTATCCGACCCAGTCTTCTCTTTGTGAATAAGGATCAACATACTCACACTCACTGGTTTATGACCCACTCCACACTACTACATCAGTTACGTTTTGGCAATGAATCCAGATTTTGAAAGACAATCCCAAATGTTAATTATATCTCATAAACACACCGCGACTCTTTAGGTAGTGTTACGTCGTGTCACCATACTAACATTTCAAACTCTAGGAAAATATTTGATACTCGATGTCGTGATGATAATAAAACACTATATATATGTTTTTTACAATGAAATGGATATTTAAATACAAAATAATACTAATTTCCTTAAAGCATGTAACTTTCTGGAGGTGATTACATGGAAATACAAAGTTAAAACCATACTTGGTCCATGGAGATAAATGTGTTTTATGCCATTCAGTGAGGACACATGATTTTCAGTGAAAAAAAAAAAAGTGAACACGCTTTTATTTAGGCCTATTTTTTACATGCTGCACCTGTACCATGTGATCTTATAGTAGCTTAGTCAGGCTGGCGATACCTAGTGCCTCCACGCAATTTCATTTCTCTCCAGCAACTATGTCAGGCAACAGAATACACTGGATGGTTCGCAAAAACCCTGGAAGTGCAAGTTCGGGCACCAGCCAATCAGCAAAGAGCCATATATTCAGTGTTGTCAATGATTCCTGAGATCGAGGATTTAAAGCCGGAATAAAGAGAATGTTTGGTGAATTTCATCAAGGGGAAAGATGTTATTACCCTTCTTCCTATGGGATTTGGGAAAAGCTTAATATACCAGTTACCCCACATTAGCGGCTACCAAATCGCAGCGATTGGTTAAATGACAAAAAGTACCTGCCTACCGTCGAGCGAACAAATTTTAACACTGTGAGGTCAGACGGTTTCTAGTGAAGTGAAACCGGCTGATGAATCAGGCTAAAAGTAGCTATGATATAGATGAAGACCTTTAAATTATTGAGGAAAGGTCTGATTTAGTCATATTTATGTATTTGTTAGTACTGATACTTGAAATGAGTATATCTAGATTGGGTTTTTAGTAGTGATTAGTGTCTGGGTAGTGATTCTTTTGACAACCCTACTTTGGGGGTACTATAACCAAGCCAAGCCATCCTGTACTGTACCATCATTCTGAACTACCCTAATGCTCCTGCAGTCTTGACGGGTCCATTTGTCAAAGCTGAATGGAGCAGACTGTTATCAGCAGAGAGCCAGACCTGCTGTTCCCTCCTCATTCCTTGACTTAAACCTGGACGCTGCCCGGTTTCAGAGCACAGGAGGGAGAGTGGAGACAGGGTGGTGTTTTTGGAACCAGAGGGGTAACAGCCAACTTAAAGACGGCTGACGAGACACAAGACATAGCGACGAAGGAGCCAACAAGGTCAGCCAGCTGTAAAGAAGAACGCGCTGAAAGATATGATCACCAAGTGCGACTATTTATACAGTCTCAGAGTAGAGCCACTGGTCTGTGTTGACTGGCTCCACCAGTGGGTTCATGTGTCAGCTTGGGAATTTGGAAGGAACACATTAGAAGGAACAGATTAGAAAACAATTTGCAACATTGAGTTTGGTTTATATAACAGCATAACGGTAGATGTCGTCTTTGGCAATTCCCAGCAGATCTGTCGCCAGTGAATTCCAGTTAAATTAAATTGTTAAGATGAACATTATTTGTCTTCTGCATTTGACCCATTTTCAAATACCACCTGGGTAATCTGTCAGGAGCAGTGACCCATCTCCAGATCTTGAGCAAGGTTTGGTCAGGGCTGCCTTAGCTGGAGGCTTTTGCCTGATGTTTTGATGTTTTGGTGGGCAAGACCACAGTACCCAAAGGAAATCACCCAGACACAGAGAGAACATGCAAACTCAGAAGATAAAAACTTCATAAAACCTGTCCTAAAGAGTGTAGATTATTATTATGTCCACACAATTTAAAGTAATATTACTGGTGTTAATATAATATACCATTTTATAGGCAATATGAAAGCATTTATTTTTAGTTTAGTGTTTATTTGAAGGGACAACATACAGAGACATTAAGTGGAAGAGAGATTATAGCTAATTAGCTAGTTTCCATCTGCAGTCCCTGATTCACAGAAATCAATTATACAATGCAATTAGTCAACAATAAGAACAATACACACCGTCCACACTCACACACACACCATATCACACATTGACAGAGCCAAAGCATTAGGTATTTACACTGTCCTGAATTTCATCTTATAAAATACATATTAATATATTACCATTTCTATATTTCACTATTTTCTATCCATTCATCCAGTTGGCAGGATGCAGTTCATGACTTAAGTCCAATGCCATTTTAATACTGAAAAGATATACTGATAATTTGCTACAATCTACAGTCTAATTTTGAAAGAACAGGGACAGTGAATTCACCATATCAGAGCTGGTAAATAAGGCAAATAATGTTTTCTTTACCTCAGTATTTCTAAAACTGAAGATACGATAAGAGAACCTTGTATTTTAAATCGTTGTTAATGTGAGTTTCTGTTTTAAATTGCTTTTACTGTAAAGTGTCCTTGGGTGTCTTGAAAGGCACTATCAAATAAAATGAGTCATTATTAACTTTTATTTGTCCCACAATGGGGTGTTGCAATGTGAAGTACAAGAACAACAACATAATAGAAGTAGTATAATTTTTATTCATTCAGTGAGAAGAATGTTCACGTGCTTTGTTCTCGTATCCTACGATCATAATGCCCTATTCACTGGGCCATGTTTTTCTCTTGGTAAAGCACATAAAGAGTCTTTTCACAAAAAGTTCAGGAGAGATTCGAGTGGGCAACGTGTGACTGATGGTAAATGGATTTTTCTTACTTGATAGCTTTCTGTCAAGGTTAGCGACAGGGAGTGAACAGAATAACAAGAATATGAAGTATTCGAAATGCTTTCTCAGTAAAGTTGATTTTCAAATGAAGAGACTAGAATTTTATTGAAATCAGACTAAATTGTGGATAAAACCAATGGAGTATGGCATGCACAATACATATTGCAAATCATATTGCTAATTTAATCCAAAACAAAATCAAATCATATACATCCACTATATATACTTATGATTTTATAAACTTTGACCTGACCTTGATTATCAAATGACTGATTACTGACCAGATAACAATGACTACAGTATGTGCAGGAACTATAAAAAAAACAAAAAACATAACCAAACCTTTCAGGCATTGATTCATTCATATGAGCGTATTGGTAATATGGGTAGTTTTCAATGCTTAAGTGCCAAAAAATGGATTTGTTTATTTACTTGCATAAACTTAAGTTGTCAGAAAAATTGTGTGCATGCAGTTGCTAACCAGGCTTATCAAACATAATGCAACACAACTCAATCTTTTTTCATAATTCTAACAAATTATCTTTCCTCCTAGAGACATATTTGAAAGCAGATTGCAAACATATGAAAAAACATCCGATTTGGAATACCAGGCAGACTCATTCTCACTGCACCCAGAGCCATAGCTATTACAGCCAGTACTGTAGCAGTTCAAGTAGCTGTCAGTGACGTCGTACGCTTTAATAGAACATAAACAGATTGTCAGCTTGGGGCTTTTTCCTGAGGCCAAATTTGTATTTTTTTTTTCATCGGTTGGCATTTCAAATGTGCTTGTCAGTGAGAAATCTTGAAGTGCTCAAAGAAATGGAAATGTTTCAGTTAAATGTTAAGACAGATGAATGGGCGTAATCTATTTGTGTCGCTGATCGCAAATGCCACGTTTCATCCATCATATTTATGTATTAACTTCACAAAATAGTGTGTACTTTAAAGAAAAGAGTTGTTTTGATGTATTTGACAATGACATATTAATTAACAGGGTAAAAACATGTCATTTATATTGAAAGATGTAAATTTTTTCAAAGACTATGGTTTGCAGGCCATCATATATTTGGGTCAGTTTTGGATTAACTTGAAGACAGTACTTTGCTTTTGATAATAAACACAACCTACTGTATACTGTAGAGCTAGCTATTCTTTACAGTACAGTATACATCCAAGGAACCAAAGAACAAAAAATATGAAACAAATGAGGATAAAAAGGATCAAAAAAAAAAAAAAAAAAACTACTAGGGCTTGGAGATATGGCAAAAAAGGGAAAAAACAAATTTTTTTCCCCTCATAGTGATAGATCAGAATTTCAGATTTTATTTATTTATTTTTTTAATCAAAAACAAAAACACATGCTTTCACTGACAGATAATTGTCAGCACACCTTGTTTAAAACTCCCCTAGCTAATTGTTGACAATTTGAAATAATCGGATCTCAATTTGATTAAAATTTGATAAATTGCACAGTCCTATTGTGAACCAGCCTTTCTTCCATATTTAACCCCAGGTTTACTTCCTCATTTTTACTCCAGAATTAATATTTGACATTTTTCTCCTCTTGGTTTACCTGGCAGATATGTAAAACCACTGCTTGTTATAAAGGTGTTAATCTTTAAGCAAAAGGACATATTTTGCTTGCTACTTTTCACTTCCAATGGCAAAGACATCACACAGGTGTAGCTAACACTCGGCTGGGTTCATCCACAGCTCTGCCTGATTTTTGCACCTAACCAGCACCTGTTATGCACGACAGGAATAAAAACACAAATTTGTCAGCGCTGTTGTGCCAGCAAATGTAAAAAAAAATGAAAAAAGTAAAATTTAACTGTTCTTGTAGAGAAACTGCCATCTGCTTTATCTGGATGCTATTGCTTTGCCTGGAATGTTCAGCTACAAATGGGCATTATGTAAAAATTATTATTATTATTTCTATTTAAATTTTTTTGCCTTTCTACCATGTTTAACGTCATCCCCTCATTAAACCATGCCTGAAAAGGTTTCAGATGTCATCCATGCATTTTTGAGCAATTTAGCGATCTCTCCAGGACCCTATTTTACGTTAGATGTATGATTCTGTCCTACTTCATCCAGGCGCCCACATGTTCCAACCCAGTTTCAAATCAGAGCTGTGGAGAGGAGAGTCCGCTCACAGTAAGAATGTATGTTTTTTCACTAGCAACAAAAATGTCAGTTGAATAGATGCAAGATAGATAACTTTAATACCATACTGTGAAATATTTCAAGCAAGCAATAACATCTCCACGGAAACAAGCAGGTGGTCAGACCTCACATCAGGACAGTTAATTTGTGCACCTTGAAAATGTGCCATGTTTAAATTATTGCTGAGGATTTCTGAAGAGTGATGAAGCAAGAATATTTGGTTACACAAATGCAAGCGTAAGCACATGGCTCTGACTTGGATGCTAAAAGACGTGGGTGCAGAATTTGGGGCGGTGTGAGGTGTGGGTGCATGCTGGGACATTTTCCTACACACTATAGTGCTCTTCAACATGAGCCAGCTTTCTGCAGCCTCTCTTAAAGCTACAACAGCAACTGAAAATCCATAGCAACTACAGCTGAGTTACATTTGTCAATATTGAAATTGTTTGCACTGTGGGATTTTTCTGATACGGGTCAGCCATATGTTTGTTGCTATGGAGATGTTACTGCTTTGCCTAGAAAGTTTCATAGTATGGCATGAACAGTAAGAAGCAAGCATTAGTTTAACTGCAGGTGTCTGTATTGCTGACAAAAAGAACATGCATTCTTACTGTGAGCTTCCTCTCCACAGATCTGATCTGTAATTTGACATGGTGGAACCAATGAATTGTCTCCTTAGATATGTTTTATGCCACACTGCGAAACATTCAAGGCAAAGCAATAACATCTCGAAGGGGACAAGATAGTGGCTCTCCACCAAACAAGTTACCAAGTGCACCTTTAATGTACTTTAAGATTTGTGTAGGTGATATGGCAAAAAATATTTTCCAAGAGCATTCTAGATTTGAATTTGGTCATAGTTCTTGGCTCTTATAACAGGTTACCCTTTCCTGTGATTGGGTAAACACACCTGTCACTCATGCAGATGTAGATGCACAAATGAAGCAGAAATGTAAAAGTAGAAGAGATGTGCTTGAGCAAAAATCATTAAAGAGAAAAGTACTGGATCCCAGTTTAATAAGGCAGATCATACCAAGGTCAGGTCACTATTCGACTGCTCAACCTTACTTTAAATGAACAGACAAGTCAGATCAATATGCCAGAACAGAATAAGAATATGAAAAATATGAATAAATTAAACAGAAAATAACCAAGTTGATATGTAACTTTCCTACCAAAAAATGAATAATCCAGCTCTAAATGTTGCTTTTAAACAATGTATTTTCAGAATTAATGCCATTGCGATGCTAACAAAGCAAAGATCCTCTGCCTTCTGGAGAGGATAGTTACACATGAACTGTCTACCTAAGTAAATCTTTCAGAAAATATTGCATTTCCATGTATAAAAAGGTACCAAATATAGCAATATATTATGCAATCACAATCTCCTTCGCCTAAATGCATTGTTTAGTCAAAAAAAGGAAGAATACATAAATCATGATCCTTTGGCATACAAGCTGAGACAAATAAATGTTCATTTTATTTTAAGGAAAAAGCATTTCCACAATTCTGCAAAAGTGTCCACATGATATTGCAACACTACATGGATATTGTGACAATATTATATCAGTTTAGTTTGTTTTTGTAAAACCCAAAAGCACAACAGCAGCTGCTTCTTAGGGCTTGACAAAATAATTGATTTAACCAACAGAAAGTTAGAAAATCCAACAGTGAAACAGACATTGGTCAATAAGAGATAGATTAACCAAGATTCATATAAAACAAATGGATAATTGACTCATAACATTCCCTGTGCTAAGAGCCTAGATAAGAAAAAAAAAAATGAAAAAAATATTGGTACATGGAATGCGGTACAACAGAAGCAAACCAAACCATGAGTAAAACAGGTGAACAACAAGATTAGAAAAAAAAAAAAAAAGCCTAAAAGAACCCACCCATTGTGAAAGAAGTGCACTATCCCTTTAAGCATGATTCATAGTCATGCATCGTGCACAGTTCTTTACACTTTGGCCACTGTTGTGTAAATAGGAGGCTGAGCCAGGACACTGGAGCCACTTAGGTACTGTCTTAAACATGAACAGCACATGTGCCATCTGTTCTCTCAGGGTGTGAGAGCAGAAACTGCCAAGCGCATGCTACATGTATCCATGCTAGTACTCTTCCTGATGTTTTGGTTCATCCATGCTGCTAATGGCAAAATCTGCATGCTAGATTTTAAGGCGAAATGCTATGTTTCCCATTTGAGAGAAGAACTCAGCATAAATTTGCAGGGTTTTTGTGTTAAATATGTATGAATGAAACAAAACACCACTCCGGCTATGTTTTTGATGAGGAAACATTATAATCTACTAGAACATCAGAAAATAGTTGAATCTTGTGTCTTAAAGGTGCACTGTGCAACTTTTCTGGTGGAGGGTCCGCTACCTATTTGTCTCCATGGAAATATTGTTGCTTTGTCTAGAATGTTCCACAGTATAGTTTAATCCTATTGATCACATGGGAGACAACACTACACTACATTACTAATCAGATCTGTGGAGCCCCTATTCACAGAAGGAATTATTGACTTTTTTGAGCCGTAGAAACAACCTAATGAATAATGCTAAATGGATATGTTTACTGTCATACCATGGAACCATTCCAAGCAAAGCAATAACATCTCCATGAAGATAAGCGGGTAGCGGACCCTTCACCAGAACAGTTTCGAGGTGCACCTTTTAAATTACTTTAATAAACAGATAGAAATTGTACTACTGTGTTTGAATGATGCCAACAGTGCCCTGCAATTACAGAGATATTAAAGGAGAAATTATGCAAATTATTTAAGCTTTCTTTCCCCTTGTTATGGGCTTACTCGTATATTTGTACTGCATTTGAGTGCTCTGAAAATTACACTTTTCATTTAACCTCCATCCCAGCCTACTCCTCTGTCCTTACTTGGATTTTCATTTAAAATTAAGACTTATGGTCATATACAAATGAATCGAGCAATGAATAAAATGTAACTCATGATCTATATTATTTAAAACTAAACACCAGAGAACATGCGTACACCTTCTTTAACCATAGACCAGGTCAAAACATCACGTTCTGCCATACTATTCTTAGCTGCTCTCCACCTCAATTTGAACTGTACAAGTTCTTTAGCATATTGTGTTGTCATGTGAACACATCCTATAGGTCTTCGCATGTGAGCTAGTGTGATGTTGAAAAACAGTAGACATCTGTTCCTTCTTTGCCTTCAGTGCTGTGTTTAATTAGTGCCTATATGTGTCTCTTATCATTACTCCCCTCACTCACCATGTTATTTTACTAAATGCTCTGGGAACAGCAGAGATTTAGAAACTGCTGCTGGAGAAGGAAGCGCTGTACAAACCAGGGAGTAGAAATGGTGTTTTTAGAAGGAAGCTATTCATATCAAGGGTTTTCCAAAAATACATAAATCAAATACAGCAATACCCAGATACTGATCAGCACTAACTACTATCAAAACCAGATAATTTTAACAAGGAAAAAAAAAAAAATCAAATATATGGGTCAAAATTGCACTTTTCCTGTACAGATTTCTAATAATCTATAGTATTAGTATACGTAAAAAAAAAAAAAAAACATGCTAAAAATGACTTTCTTTAAAAAAAAAAAGTGTTTTTCTTATCACTGTGGCATGAAAATTGTTATGATGCTATAAAAATTCAAGCTTGATTGAAAATTGACAAGACTGACAGCATACATAACACATATTTTCCTTCTAAATTTTGGCCATTTCAAAGCGTCCTCAACTATTTCAGACAATTACTTTTGCTTTCACGCATGAGAGACATTCCAGTTGTGGATTATGTAATGGTCAAAGCCGTGATTGAAATAAAGTGGAGTACAAATTGTCTAAAGCTATACAGAATAGCCCAGTTTGCCCTGTCAGCACAGTGCTTAGTCATGTGTGCCATTATGAATATTTAACCTCTATTTATTTTAATGAGACAGATGGTGAGCTCGGAGAGGATCTAGAAGAAGCAGTTCTTTTCGGGTTTTATTGTCTACGTGCAGATTTGAAGTGCTATATTATGCAAAATTTACTCTTGTGAGCTTTAAGTCATGTTATCAAAAATGTATTTGGAGTTGTGTGTTGTTTCATTCACACATGTTTAGTAACTTTATTATCAGTCTACTGAAAGTTGTCTTCAAAGTTCAAAATGCTTACATTTTACACCTTGTGATGTCATGAAGTGGTAGTTTTCAAGTTAACAGCTACCTTTTACCTTTATTTAAGTGGAGATACGCAATTCCAGGGCTGAAATCATCCAAATAATCCTAGTGAAGACAAACAGAGTTAAGTATGCCCTGTATTACCACATGACATCACAAAGTGGAACAGTGTTTTCTGTCTGAGAGAAGAACTCAGCCTAAGCATGATTTGTGTGAATGAAACAAACGTGTGAATGAAACAAAACACAACTCCGCGTGTGTTTTTGATGACTGATCAGAATATAGCGTAATACAGGTCTTTAGCACAGTGGTAATTAGAAAAATAAAGTAAACTCATAACAGAAAGTAGTTTGCTTTACTTTTAACTTTTATGTAGTTTTCAAACAAAATCTCATTGCATGACAAACTTGCAAAAAATAAGACATTGAACAAATGTTGGCAAAAACATGGTATCTGGTAGAAGTGATAATCATGGTGCAATTAAAATGCTTTTAGAGACTCCGAGGACGCCAAAAAAAAGTTATACAAAAAATGAAAAAGACTGTTTTGAAAAGTTTCTACTAAAGACAGAAAATTAAAACAATTTTGAAATTAATTGCAATTATTACACCAAAAAATGGCAAATGACAATGAGAAGTATCACCAAGTCTGAAATACGAAATGTTCAAGCAGATTACAACTTTTTATTGTTGCTTGCTGCTATACGTGTTCTTTCTCATATCTAATGCATCAGCCTCCCTCTGTGTGAAAAATTATAGACCTATATTGTATCAGTAATGTTTTGTGACAGTTTAGTTTAAAAGCCTGTAGACAAGAGAAGAGACTTTCCTTACTGTTTTGAGTGTTAGAGCAAGCCAACATATCATTCTGGACAGAAAATAATGAATAGTACTTTAGATCACAACATTTTTATAACTGAATAAAGTCATAATTTATATCACATTTACAAATTTTATTAATTGAACAACCTTACTGGTACTTGTTCCAGTGATTATGTGTTGCCTGAGAATCTGTAGTTCCAAAAAGAATAACAAGAATGACAGCAAAAATATTAAATAAAGTATAAAAAAAAAAGTGTGTGGCCAAAATTTGTGAACTGAATAACACAAATTACTGTTATTATAAACAAGGTCAAAATCTCGTCTTGTCTGTTTCTCATGGAGTCAATCTTGCATCTCATCTTGTGAATATTGTGTCTCATCCTATGCTTATTTACTTGTCCTTCACAACAGCAGCAAAAGCACCAGCCACTCAGTCTCCTTCCTATCACCAGCAAATAGACAAATTAATAATATATTTCCTTTGATAATATCACAACATCTAAACTAGTCAGGATCGAAGCACCAAGGTTTCTCATTTATCTGCTTGTAAGGCACAACTACAAAGACAAGCATCTACATCAGTCTCCTAACTCTGTCTGACCTCGGCTTCTTTTTCACCAACTTGATAAACATTTCAGAAACAGGGGAGCAGACAAATCCACCCAAAGTACGCTTTTCAAATAACGTTTTGTGCCTTGAAGTGAAGGGCTTTAGACAAAGAGGCCGGTTACCTTCAAACCCCAAAGACTTTTTTTTATTTCAACTTACTTCATCCAACCGTACTCTGGCTGAATCAAGCTCAGATTTGAAGATTTCTGTTACCGATTTCCACAGACACTGCAGTAAAATGTAACAGAATGCATCACAGGAAAAAAATGGGAAAAAAGCTACGATAAGACAAAAAAAAATCCTCTTAAAGCAAAAATGTTCACAGCACCCTTACATTCAGAGGACAAAGCACAAAAACAGCCGTACATTGGAAAAGTGATACACACTCTTATATAGTGGCACTGCATTTTTCTACGGGGCTGCACAA
The DNA here is from genome assembly GCF_026225935.1 of Boleophthalmus pectinirostris. Lineage (NCBI taxonomy): Eukaryota > Metazoa > Chordata > Actinopteri > Gobiiformes > Gobiidae > Boleophthalmus > Boleophthalmus pectinirostris. Next base: position 31,457,656 of record NW_026571299.1, read on the forward strand.
TTTGTTGCAGATTTTTATCGCAACATTAGTGCAAAGTTCAGCAACACACGGAGGATTTTAGACCATTCAAAAATAGTTGAGATGCGATGCAATGCTCACAGATTGTCAATACTCTGAAACTCATGGCTCTCTGTATAAAGAAGTGGGAATGTTATATCACTCACAGAGTTTGGCTACAGTCAAATGAAACTCATGAGGCTAGCAGTTAAAGGAGCAAATTTGGAGCCGAGTTCAATATTGGAATAGGAATATGTACGGACAAAAGAGCTAATAAAAACACCAGGGTCACGTAGTAGATTAATACAAACATTTTAAAACCAAAATAACAATGATACAGAGAGAGGTGTGACAATTTTTCAATGTAAAGTCAATTGGAGCCATAGTGGATGGAGCCAGAATCGCCCCCATGCTCACTCCCCAAGTATTTTTTCTGCCATAATTTATTCCTTTTACGCCAAAAGATTAAAAAAAAAGAAAAATCCACATCACAAAATTCACATTGCTACTCAATACTGCACAGTCCCTTCATATTATACAGCATTACACAAGACCAACTACTGCATCTCATTTGTTACTAAGAGTTGATTAACCCCAAAGTGAGATCTGAGTCCCTACCTGTCGACTTCTATAGATGTTTTCTCATCCCCGGTGCAAGATTACTTTACATAATCATGAGCCATTTTCCGTGTGTCATTAATTCAACCCTGACTAAAACCCATTTAATCATTCCTTGGAGGAGAAGAGCAATTTCCCAGCCACCATTTTCACCAGTCATGTCATGCTAACCCAGTGTCATAGCAGTGAAAGCAATGGTCGGACATTTCCACTGGAAAAGCAATTCACTGGTTTGGCTAAAAGGTCCTGTCCCTGAATTATTCCCATGTTTCTGAGCAAAATTTGTCTGGACCCAGTACAGATATTCTTACTGTGCAGCCGATGGCATCAACATTCCCTTGGGTTGTGATGCTAACTGTAAGCTCTACTCTGTCTGAGGTTTTGTTCGACTTTAATCTGAGCTTTATTTTAACACATTCAGTATATTCAGTTTATTTTAACAACAATCAGTCTCTCCTTTTTTGTTGAAAATCAAACTAGTAAACAGGATAATGAATGCTCGTATTGATCACAGGCTCCTGAAAATGTAAATTACTTTTGTATTTTCTTGAGTTTTCAGACAGTCTTAAAACTTATTTGGCTGATGATTGGTTGATTTTGCTCTTATTTTATTGTACTGGTTTTATTATTTTAAGACTAGTATGATTATTTTAGTAGTTTATTTGATCATTTTATTACTGTTGTTATTATGTATTTGTGCAGCACTTTGGAAAGTGTTTGTTTGTGAAATGTGCTATAGAAGCAAAGTGGATTGGATTGGCTGAGTTTGCCAATGTGTGCATTGCGTTGCCATGGTAGCTTCTGAACATTCTGCCATATACGTACATGTAGAACACCCTAACGTGATGTTACAGTACAGTACCAGTATCAAAGTCTGCCATGTACTGTCTGCATCTAACAACTACTGTATGGTTTCAGGAAGAATCAGGAAGTGCACACTTAGCATGCTAGTTCTTGTTACCATTACCTTTAATACAAATCTTTGCTCTAGTCTTCAAGTTGTGAGACTAGCGCTTATAGGAGCATATAAACTCATTGTGGTGAATAATTAGGTTGTTAGAAATAAAGTGAGGAATAACTCTGGCCCACTGCAAACCTTTTAAAATGAACTAATTTTGCTTTTCAAGTTTTTAAGGCAGCAAAAATCTGGTACAGAGCCTTTAACCTGCATTCATGAAAATACTCTGTCAATTTCCATTCAAGCTCAAGGCTGCCATTCAAACATGGTGAGGGTCATATGCAAATGAAGCAAATTCGTCTCCTCTTTCCCAGTGAGGATAATCACAGAAAGTTTTGCCGAGTGGATAAGGCTTTGGGTGCATTCTTACCGGAGAATGGTTACGAAACGACTTCAGATGTCAGTAGTTAAACAGAGAACTGAAAGTGATTTTAACAGAAGAAATAAATCCCTCGCTCAAGGATGAGAAAAAAGAAAAATGGAGGGGCAAACTTAAAAGGAGTATTAAGGAAAGAGAAAACGAGACTGCGTGAGCACACATCACTGCAGTCTACTGTATATCATCTTTATGGGGAACTATAATGCACCAACCACAGAGCCTACCCTTTCTTCATTTCTGTGTGCTCTTTAGCAATAAATCATGCACAAATTAATACTACAATAGAAAACATATATATGAACACAAGTTTTGTCACAATACAATCATTTTTGATACAATTTTGATATAAATAAAAAGATCAATGCAAATTTTGGTACAAAAAAACAAACAAAACCAAACTGACAATAGATATATTAGTTTCTCTTTTTCTTTGAGGTCTTTTCCCAATAGTCATGTATTTCAGACATAAAGATTCCTTTCTGATTTGAAGGATTTTCCATAACAACAATCCTCTGTGGTTACGATACTTGCTTTAGAATTCATGAGTCTGTGGCTATTGATGTTTTTGATGACCCAAATGGCCACCTATGAAAGAGAGTTCATTAAAGGGTGTTTGAAAATGTAAATACAACAGGACTGGTTGTAATAAGATGAGTAAACGCACAACTTTATTTGTTAAAACATGTGCTATCGGTCAAAATGTTAATTTACAGAAACATTAGGGATGTCGACAAGATCTTGAGAGACCAATTTGCCACACACGAGTAAAAAGATCTTGTGAGATGTGTTAAAAAAAGGTCAAACCCCGATGAGTTTGAGAAGCCATAGTTCCAAAAAGCAATGCTAAAATGACAGCAAAAGTACTCAATAAAATCATAAAAAAATGGAATGACCAAAACTGTAAACTGAACGACACAATTTATTCATCATAAACTATCAAAATGTTGCTTTTTCTCAATCTTGTGGACCTTATCTTGTCTCAACTTGTGGAAATTCTGTCTCGTCACACCCCTAAAACAACATATTTACTGGAATGTCAAAATACCCCTATTGAAATAAAAGTATAAATTAACAACAATTGAAGATGACCATGCTCGAAGTATAAAAACTAACTTGTGATATCCGGTTTTGTATTTTTATACAAAGGTAAAAATTAAGTTGATATAATTTGGTATATTGTGCAGATCCGAATTTGTGTACACTCCTCCTATTTAATGAGCACTATAATGTAAGAGAACCTACATTATGATGCAATACACATTTTATTTATTGGTGCTTTCCTCTTTACTGTGCACATGTATGTATTTAGTGTACATTTAACCATGTATTTCCTTAAGTTTACATCACATAACTCTCATGGGGAGTTAGTTTGGACTTGGCTGCACAGACAAGAACACAACAGCCGCTGGACCTCATGGCTTCAAATGATTTTACTCATTCAAAATCATTAGCTTCAATAATGGTAGAGATACAGCTCTTAGCAATGCAGATGGGTTGAAAGGAGACATGCGTTTAGTCAAATGAATTAGTCAGAGAATTAAGTTGCAATTATAGATATGAGTGTGGTTTTAGGCCTTAAAATGAGACGATCAGTTTGGCAGTTTAATGATAAAGCAAGATTCAGATTCATGTCATTTATTGGGTTGTAAACATTGTGGGTTTATAATTGGTAACTCAAGGATAGACACAAGTGTATGAAAGCTGAGAGGGAAAAAAAACATGCAATATGCTTCTTGAATAAAATATGTATAATATAATGATGAGACTTCCTTTCAAATTCAATGCCTTATAAAGATATTCAAATAAACACAAGACTTCACTCAAGCAAGTTCAAACATTGCCCCCCCCCAAAAAAATACAGTTCCTTTTGATCCAACTGTGTTACAGACATTACAATAATTTAAAGGTCCCAAATTACATTATTTTGTGATCTGTTATAATGTTTCTTCATCAAAAACATACATGAAGAGCTCCACCATGTTTTAAAACTCCATACACCTTCATTAGAACCATTTGGATAATTTCAGCCCTGGAATTGCCAATATCTCTGCTTAACTAAAAGCTGTTTACTTGAACTGTTAACTTGAAAACTACCACTTCATGACATCAAAAGGTGAAACAGAGCATTTTGAGCTAGAGCATTTTGAGCTTTGGAGATTTGGACGGCCTAAAAATGCCGAATTACTGAAAAATATGTGATTGAAACAAAACACAACTCCAGGTATGTTTTTGATTAGGTAACAACATTTTAACATGGCTAAAAGCTCACAAGAATAATTTTGCATAATACATGTCCTTTAAAGGTGCACTATGTAACTTTTCTGGTGGAAAATCTAACACATACTAGTCTATTCCTTTGATAAATTATCCAGATTGTGGCATTAAGTTGATCTATCTCCATGGAGGTAGAACATAATGGGTAACACTTTATAATAACTACACTTTTAATAACAATAATACAGCATAAAGCAAGACTTAAATCATAATGAACAAAGATGATTCAGATTTAGCAACTACTTAACAAATACTCCAATGCTAACCCCTTCAGTAAGTAGTCACTATGCCTGAAACATTCTTAATAAAAATATAAAATATTAATAAAATATTTGCTCATTATGAAGTCTTTGTTAATGTTTAAAGCACTACCAAACATTGCTATACCAAATGTAAGTTAATTTTAACACTAAAGTCAATAATCACTCTCCCATTTACTTACAAGGCCTGCTCCATATGCTCCCTCAGCTGTATTGGAGAGAAAATTTCCCTTTCATTTCCAGCTCTTTCTGTAAAGTGCTGAATAATTTGCACAATTTACCACACAAACAGCATATATTAGCATCCGCTTAGAAACGCCTGTCCGCCCTAACCCTCTGTGTGAATGTTAAGTATGAATATAGGAGATAAAATGCAGTCATTAGTCCCCCTGCCCCTAGAGGTTAGCGCACACTAAATAATCTGATTTGCGGCTTTAAAACCACAGCAATAAAATGAGCTACTGAAGTGAATACTTTCAACGAATCATAATTGTGATGTGAAATTGAATTACAGTTGACATTTAAAATAGTGAATATTAAGGCTAATTCTGTATTTATTTTTGTGTGAATGCAGCAACTATAGGGTCATCAGTGTGCCATTCCCAAGCTTTGATAAATGAATGTGGAAAAAGTCTATGTTAACCCCAGGGAGTGTCTCGCCTAAGCATACAACAACAGTATGCACTACTAGTTGAAAGTAGTAATTGAACTACCAACCACCAGGTTAGAGGGTAACCTGCTTTACCGCCTGTGTCACCACCAGCTAATTAGTGTTTATGTCCCCTTATTAGGGCTGGGTAGCATTAAGAAGTTGCCGATACGATACATACCTCAATACATAGGCCACGATACGATACATACCTCGATACAAAGGCCATGATACGATACATACCTCGATACAGTGTGCTTTTGATTCAGTATGATATATTTCAAATCAATTCGATACAGTACAATAAAAAATTAAGTCTAAATCATGGCTGTGACACTAAAGTCTTTGTTAACCTACTTCTTGTGCAAAGTTCATATGAAACACAAACATTTTCATCATCAAAACTGTGAATGTGCCAAATGTGTCGCATAAACAAGTTTCCTTCCTTTAAAAAACAACAAAACTGTAGCTCTGTAATGAAATAATTTACTAAAATATACCGAAAAAAATACTCTTGGTGATATATCAATACAGCAGCCCACGATATCGATACTGTATCATCACATTAAACGATACAATATATCGATATTTTTGCACAGCCTTTCCCCATACAGAAAGGATGTAAAGATATCCTAATCCCACAATACAATATTTTCATGATATGCATCTCATGGTACGATATTTATTCCAATATTTTGTGGAACCTAATCACATTGTGAATATGATACTCTTCTGTCATAATCCAAATAATTAAGATTTAAAACTGCTTAATAATAGATAATATTTTCATCATGTAGATTGGACTGCAACACAGCAAAGGATCATGGTATATGTAGTTCTCTCTTTTTGCACGATAACAATGAATTTAAGCAAAGAAAATTGTAATTCGCTATATTTCTGATGGCCCACGATATTATTGCAAGACTTTTGATGATATAATATCACGATATTTTGGTCACTGTTACATCCCTAACTTATAGCACATATTTATTTTTATTTTGAATCACATCCAAATTTAAATTGCAATGAGGCTGAGGTGTCTTGCCTAAGGACAAAACAACACTACGCATTAGTTAAAAACCATCTATCAAATATGCAAAGCCTGTATTTCTCATCACATTTAAATAGTAATGTTAAACTTGGCTTGCTACACTGTTGCTTGAGGTTAGCTATAATCAGAGACAGCATTGACATAAAGGAGGAGAAACAAACAATTATACCTGACTTAATTTAAAAGGGTTGCCAGTATTGACACATTATCCTCCTTCAGAGTCAATTAATCTGGATGTAGCAGGTCAATAAGTTGTTTTCAAATGTCAAATGTCAATAGCCCTGACTTTAACATGATCAGAGGTGAGAGCCGAAAGGGCACCAGCGACATTTTGAACTGAAAGAATCACATACATGAAAGGGTTGAGAAGGTCATTTTACAGCCAAAGATAAAAATAATCGTAAACACAAAACAAAACGCCATCTTTGAATGTAGGATTTGCTAACATTTCAATAACAGATAAGGCACAGAGATGCTCTCTCTCTCCTCATTTCACGCTTTGGTTGTCTTGCAAAATAAAGCTCTTAACTCATAAAAAAAGATGCATTTAAATATAAAATAAGGTTGTGATGAATTATGGACTAAACCAGAACTGGATGTAGGTCCACACACTTATGAACAAATTTTAGTGTTGCAGAGATTCTTAGTAATATGGCAGTTAATGATACAATTCAACAATATGCACTATGTGTTTCCTTTGGTTTTCTTCATTTTAAAATTTGTATTAATAAAGTATAAGCATAAATATTAAATGAATTTCTGATGAATGTACGGACAGTTGAAGAAGACCACAGTACATACAGTACATGGTAAAATACAGGCTGGTCTTTGCAGTGCATATAATAAGATATTTAAACTTAACTGTGTGCAATGTTTTATTTACTGGTACAGTTTTGCTCACTCAAATACATTATATGCTGTATTTTGGAATTGGATACACAATTACTGCAGTATTATAACCACTAGTATATGGTAAAATACAGGCTGGTCTTTACAGTGCATATAATGAGATATTTAAAGTTAATTGAGTGCGATATTTTATTTACTGGTACAGTTCTGCTTGCTCCAGTACATTATACGCTGCATTTTGGTACTGCATATACAACTACTGCGTTTTTATACCCACTAACACTCGATCGTAGTTATATAACAAGGACTTTTTTTGTTTATTTTTTCTACTGTAGATTAGAGTGCTTCCTACCGATATTTCATGCCTGTCTTCATGCTCTGCTCACTGGAGGAGGGCGCGCTCTGCACAGACAGTTGACCCAGGCTGCGCGCCACCATGGCCACTGCCTTGAACTTGCTCCGAGTGCCAGTACTGGGGCTGTTGGCGTTCTGCCGGTTAAGCCTGTCCTCGGTGGTCCGACTCACCCCCCCGCGGTGGTCCGTGCATACCAGCGATACCTGCATTTTGGGATCTTTTATGCGTTAACTGCTGAAGAGTCTGGAAAGATATAGGCAAACTTCCACCTGCTATACCTCTGCTATAGTCCAAGTGTTAGTTCAAATGAATGCTTAAGTAAGTGTCCAGGATGGAAGGTTGGGGAGCCGCATGACAATGACTGCAAAACGCTGATTAAGTGAAAAAAGACTCCACTCAAAGCATGACTCCCAATAGATGTAGTCACCGCAAACTTTAAAGAAACAACAACATGAACAAGTCCAGATTTTAGAATGAAAAAAAAAAAATCTTAAAATTTCAGAGTTGCGTTGAAGATAACACCTTGAATCATTTTAAAAATCCTCAAACTCACACAATAAAAGAATGCAATGCAACACGCTGTTGTGTTCCATCTCCCGAGCTGTTGAAAATCCTTCACAAATTCTGACACATGTTAGTTTTGAAAGCGCAAAAAGGCTAGACAGATCTCCTTCAGTTGTCCGTGCTGACTGGGAGAGCGCTGGATTAAACTTGCATCTGTAGCGGCTAAAGAGGCGCGTAGCACAGTGGCATGTGAGAGGAGGAGAGCCAGGGAAAAGGGAGAGGAGAGAAGGAGAGAGGGAGGAGGGAGGGAGGGATGACAGGAGGGAGGGGTAAGTGGAGACACCAAGGGGGAATATACTGTAGGGAGAGCTGCCGTGGCCATTCACAGCACTTGGGTTTGGGTGAGCGCTCATAAAAGAGAAATATAGAGTGCGGATGTGCTTTGTGCGTATGTTGCCCCGCAGTGATACAGAAGTGTGTGTCTCTTCATAAACTAAGATTTACCCTGCTTTAAATCTGCAGCGGATCTAGCTTAGTCCAGTTTTCGTCTTTGTTTACATCTGGTTTAGTTTTGATTTAGCGTTGGACCTGGTTTAGTCCTGGTTTGGACCTAGATTAGTCCTGGTCTAGTCACAGTTTTGACCATTAGTTCTTTTTAATATTTAGAGTACTGTAATATTAATTTAACTCAAATTTAAACATGATGAAGCAACATTTTAGATAAGTCCTGATTTAAACCTTGTAAATATCTAGTTTAGACATGATTTGTTATGATGAAGACTCATTTTTGTTACAGCATCATCACAGTTTATCCTTTATATTTTTGGGCAGGTTTAGATCTAGATGAATTCTGGTAGTAATTTATAGCATTTAATCTTATTTTGTCCTAACTCTTATAAATGAATTGGATTAAGCTCTTGTTTATTCCTGTTCTGGTGATCCTATAGTCCTATACACATTTTTTTTTTCAGTGTACGCAGTTATAAAAGAGCACTCAGCCTCTCCCTGCTGAGTAATCCTTATGCTATTCTGCGGTGTGGTTTTACGTTGAGTATTCGGTCGTGAAGAAATTGGGGGAAATGCGCAGTGGGCAGGACATCCCGGTGGCAGTGGGATAAAGGGGGGACTCTCGAATCACATGGGCCTGTTCAACTGGCCATGAAATATTTATTATGTAACTTTATCTATGACAATACATGTCTGAGGCAGGGCTGTCACACGGATAACTACGCTGCTCTGCTTTTGTCCCAACTGCCTTTCTCCTCTTCAATGTTTCATAGTCGTTCCTTAATGGAAATTTTAGCTGTAGGACAACTAGGAAACCAAATAGTAAGATGATAGTATGACCATTATTGTGGGTTTATATTAGATGGACATATTTAGTGTTGGACTTGGTTTAAGTTTGGTTTAGTCTGGTGTTTGAAGGAACAAGCTTATGGGTCTTCAATTAGGAAAAGGTAGTTTTTGGTCTACTTTGTTTGCAAACATTGGTTGCTGACAGAAAGTAATATCTGTGAACTATATTACAATTCAAGATTTAATCAGATGCCCTTCCTGACAAAGCTCTTGTATTGAGTGAGGCTAGAGACTACAGGCTGACTTAAGATGATTTGACAATCACCACAGTTATATTGGATGGAAATATTTCATGCACACAACAAACCATAAAGAGCAAAATGATAAGGAATCTGAGGTTGGTTTTATACTGTTTAGGAAAATTATAGCTCTTAAAAAGGGAAACTCAAGTTAGCTTTTGGTCTATGGTTAAGTCCTGGCTAAATCCCATTTTAGTCCTGTTTTAGTCCTGGTTTTAGACCTGTTTTAGACCTGTTTTAGACCCGGTTTTTAGACCTGTTTTAGTTTGATTTAGACCTGGTTTAGTCCTGGTTTCGACCTGGTTTCAATCTGTTTTCGACCTGGTTTCGTCCTGGTTTAGTTCTGGTTTCAACCTGGTTTTGACCTGGTTTTGACCTGGTTTCAACCTGGTTTAGTCCTTGTTTCGACCTGGTTTCAAGCTGGTTTTGTCCTGGTTTTGACTTGGTTTCAACCTGGTTTGTCCTGGTTTAGTTCTGGCTTCAACCTGGTTTCAACCTGGTTTTGAGCTTTCCCCGGCTTGGTACCAAATGGCAGACCATTATAGTAGGACTATAAACTGATAAGTAGCACATGCTGAGTACCATTGGGGTATGAAAATCACTAACAATATAATACATTTTCCGGTTTATCATCATACTATGAGATTTAAGCCAACTAGTATAGGTATTTAAATTCAAGCTCCAGCATTTAACTTTTCTGGACAAAAAAAGAAACAAAATGAAAACATGTTTTTCATTATGGAGGTGTTTATTGCACTGAAAAACAGAAAAACACACATCCTTACTGTGACCAGGCTTGCATCTCCACAAAATGAACTCTTACTTCTCCTGCTTGTTTCCATGGAAATATTGTTCCTATGGCTATAATATTCCACAACACGGCATAAAACATATCTATCTCCATGGATAATGTTCCAAAGTATGGTTTTAACTTTCTATTTCCATACAATAATGTAGCTGACCTTTCACCCCGCCAAAAGTTACATACTACCTCATGCAGCTAAAACATTATATTAAATTTACAAAAAGCCAAAGGGTTATTGTGTTATCAGCTTTCTTCTCATGATCCCATTTTAAACCATTTGCGTTGAACGGTGAATCATAATTAGGCCAAAACGATGCCAGTCGAGCAACCACCTACTTTAGCCATCTGTTAATACAACTCTTACAAACCGATCCGACGAACAATAAGTGCATTCTTGGGTGAAGCGAGTGGGCGGGTGCACTGTAGGTAGCAAAGGAACCAAAACTCAAAAATATGATAATTGGGAGCTGAATATAAACCCAAGCAGTAATTGGGGCTTAGCACAAGGGTGTTGCAAATTGAAGAGATGAGAGATGAGAAATGAAAAGCGATAGTGAACCTTATCTAAGTGGACCAGAAAGAGTGCCAATGGAGATAATTAAGTGAGATGCCATCAGGAGGGGAGACAGATAGCGAGGGGTATAGCGAAAGAAGCCAGTCAAAGGAATCTGAAAAACAGGTTGTGGCTAACTGACAAGCTTATTCTTAGCCTTGACCTTTAGGCCCCATGGACATAAATAGACCCCAGAGGGAAAAGGTACTAATTCCCACTGAAATGTTGATTTAAACTTCACGCTACACATGCAAAACTGAGGATTTGTAGATTTCTGATGCCGATAAGGGAAGTACAGTGAAGAGCTTAGCATAATAATGTACTGGTATTCAAGTAAGAACAGCATATGGCGCAGAAGGCTGGGTCTCGTGTTTGCCGACCCTGCTTTGGGAGGCACATTCAGGGCTAATGATATTCCATCTCCCCTTTAGCTCATTTCCCAAAGCAGTTAACCATGACAGTGATAGTCGCACCTAGCACATACATGTTCAATCTGCCGTCTCTGCTGTGGGGATGCTGTAAACTAGTAGGGAATATATACAATTTATAGCATCACAGCAATCCTGGCTCGCATGATATGTAAACTGACAAAAGCTAGAGTCGTTTCAGTATGACATGTCTCTTATTGAAATGTTGAAAAGGGGGAGGGGGGTTTACACAGAATATTTGGTAAATGGTCACATTTTTCTATAGCGCTTTTCCACCTTCAAGGCACTCAAAGCGCTTTACAACAAGGAACTACTCACCCATTCACACACACATTCACACACCAGTGTACGCAGTCACTGTGGGCAAGGTGGGTTAAGTGTCTTGCCCAAGGACACAATGACAGCATTCATCTGTGGGAGCTGGAATCACACCAGCCAACCTGTGGGTCAGTGGATCTGACCGCTCAACTTGTGATGTTTATGTTGAGAGCTGGATTTGAACCGCCAACCTTCAGATCAGTGGGCAAATGCTCTACCTGAGCTACTGCCGCCCCAATATTTGTAAGTGACTAATTGGATGAAGCACAAGCTAATGAGCTTCTTCGTTTTTTCAATCAAAGCAACAACTCCAGTGGTAAAGCTAAACCACTCTGGGATGTGGAGGTGGGGGTGTCAATAATGTAAGTGAATTAAAGTGTTTTCTTTTTTTTGTGGCATAAAAAATGAAAAAATGGAAATATAACATTAGGATTCAAGATGAGTCTCTAGGGCTGAACGATTTTAAGAAAATATCGAATTACAATTTTTCTGGCAGATACTGTGATCTGTATTTTGATTTCATCCACGATTTTTTTCAAATCAAGTTTCAGTGCACATGAACATCACAGAAACTTACATCATAGCAGAGTCCTGCACTGATGATCTGACGCTGGACTGTAACTACGTATCAAAATGACACAGACAGCAGGAGAATTGACGCAGACAATAATGGCTATGATTGGTCCTCTCTACCATTGCTCTACATACATTTCCTGTACTCCGCTTTCCTTTCTTTCAATATAAATTGAGTAATAATGTGTTTGATGCAGCTTTGCGCACATTTGTTTAGGTTTTACAGAAACAAAACTTAAAACCACATGGCTAAATTGCATAAACTATCAGGGCTGAAAAAAACAGCTCGCTACTTCTGTCCTGATGCAATCAGCTTCTGTCAGACACAAGGACACAACTCAGTGGACTATGAGTGTTCTTTCTGTGACAGAGGATGTGCTGATGATGGTGAGTCTGTTCTGTGCTTCTATTGCGTTGGAGATGGTTTATGTTAAACTTCCTTGCCTCCTCAAGTTGTGGCAGTGAATTACTACATTGTGCATAGACCTCAACGCAGATCCATAAATTGGGCTTTAGAAGCACAGCAAAAAAACACGGCTTTAACCATCGCAAAATCGTGTTGTCTGAAATCGCAATTTTCTGTCCAAAACAATAGTTCGTTCAACCCTGTGAGTCACAATTCAATAGTAATCACAATTTGAATGGCTGCCATTAACAAATCTCAAAAATACTACAATTATTTTAGTGACAAAATATCTTGTCTTTTTGGTGAAGCAATAATACATTCAGGCATTTGCCAAAAAGTGTTAGCTGCAGAATTTGTTTTGTTTGTACAAGTGCCACTAATCTAAAACCCATCAACATATCTCATTAAACACACAATCACACCATTGATCCAAGCCCGCACTGAAGCATTCCCCAAACAAAATCATCGGCACCAGACAACATGGATTCTCATGAGTATTTCCCCGGTAAGAAAGTACTCATATGGCAGAAATCACTATATCATTACTGCAAAGTGCTTATTGCTCTAGCAGCTGGAGTGTACAGTGTACTTCATTCTCCACTGCCCAGGGCCCCCGAGTCGTGACACTGCACAGAAAGCCGCTAGGACATACAAGAGGCCAGTCGTGAGGACAGACAGATAGGGTCAGCCCTGTCATCTGCACCACACGCTCCACTAAATCCCCACTGGCTCTGGAAAATATTGGAGACTGTCAACAAGGCTCTATGCCAAAGCTTAGTTATTTACACTTACTTACATGTACCTCCCATGACTTCTTACCCAGACGAAACTAGTTGTCCCCCCACATTGTTGTTGTCATTACGAAAACTATATGACAAATGACATCTTTTCATTTATGCACTATGTAGGAGTAGCCTTTGTTGACCCTTGATTTATCTGCATCGGTAAATCTTCTCATTCCATCGACCCCAATGCAACATGCAGTACAGTAATCAATACAAGAATACATCATCCGACCGGCTAGTCATCCATCAGCACAACAGATCAATGCAACTACCATTTTTCACATATTGCTGCTTATGGCGTTGGGTACACTTGACTGACTTTGAACAGCCACACCGCCCATAGCCCCGTAATATTTAATCACACTCATGTCCAATCATTGTGTACATTCATAAATGCCTCACAATCAAATTACCAGCAATAAACGGTTACAACCTCCTAACAGTTTGTAAATATCCCCAATCCAATAAAGCATAGCGGTCACACTTAACACAGAAACAGCTGCTAACTTTGCTCAAATTGACAGGAGATATTTCATTAGCTTTGAGCGTGTCTTTGAAGAGTGGCGATCATTAAAGATGACTGACACTTTATCACCGCACCATGACTCCAAGGTTCTCGCAAAAATGTCATTGGCCTACATCGAGGATGCCCAGGTGAAAAAATGTAAACTACTGCAGTATTTTAAACTTTGAACACTTTTGTGAATGGGACTTTAATAACATAAATAAACTGCACTATAAAACCTTAAAGTTGCAGTATATACCTTAATAGAAGAAGTGTCACCCTACAAAATGTTGTTGCTTTGCTTAAAATGTTCCAGATTAAGACATGAAACTTGCATTATCTTCTTCCATGGACACAAGGGTGATGCCACCACACCAAGTCACAGGTCAGATCTGTGGAGAGGCGTTTTTCAAGTTGCTTTTTACCTACAGTTGTACAAAAAACAAAGTAGATGACTAGAACATGGAATTAGGCAAAGCAACAACATTTACATACAGTAGAGACAAGTACATGAAAGAACGCTCTCCAGAAAAGTTGCATAGTGCACCTTTAATTCTAATAATAAAAAAAACATTATTTGATTTGATTATAATACTTCAAATTGTAGATCTGTTTGGTTTCACAGTGAAACAAAATATATTAGTATCTAATGTGGCAGAGCAACCAGTTTACTAAATAGAAGGTTTATAGAATGACTGTGTAAGAACATCTTTCCTTGGGCAAGCCAGTCATCTACTTTGCTTGGTTGGAGGCTCACTTGATGTTATGGCTGCCATGTCGTATCTCCATCAGCCTGCCCCAGGGCATCTATGGCTACTGACAGAGCTTGTCAACAGCACTGTGTGACAGCTGAGTGAACAACAACATGGGTTTGGAAACTACAGTACAACATTTATCTATTATGTTTGTGAGTTTTGTTCAGTACAGTACTATTATGTGCTGTGTGTTGCATATAACAGCATGTTTTGCATGTAATTGACCAATCACACATCCTCTGCACAATGTCTTTGTAATCTTGAGTTTCATTCTATAGTCAATGCATCAACCCCCACCACATACCACCAGCGAATCTGATTGAAAATCTACAATGATTCCCTTAGAGACGTTTAAACCATTGTAGCCACCTGTTGCTGTGTTGAAAGATGATTATAGTGGTCTTTTCATTCTTTGAGTCAGACCCTTGTCACACATGCAGTTTCTCATGATGGACACAGGCCTGCAGTGGAGCAGTCAGAAAACAGCTCAAAGGGAGGTCTTTCAAGAGCGAGCACTCATGCTGAGAAAAGTGCCACAGCTCATGCCATCGCTCATGTTTGGGCTCAATCATTATTCCTCACAGCCATTCAAATGTTTCAACACTGTGTTTGTGATTTTGATATAGAGCATTTAATTTATTTTGTTAAGATCACAAAGAATGCAAGCATTTATTTGTTTATCACAGGGTTGTCAAGTTAGTACCAGGAAAAAAAACAGAACATTCAGAAGAATCTATCACACTGATTGGTTGAAGAACAGGGATCAGAAATCAGAAAAATCTAACTGTTATTAAATCTAGTTGAGAGAAAAGCATAGATATCATCTGTAAATGCACAAAGCACCTTTCTGTGCATGCTTTTCAAAAACAAAATAGTCAACAGTTAACAGTCCAAAATGCATTGTTAACGTTGCCATGTTTATTTTGGTTTATTTGAACTTTCCCAAACCAAAATGCTGCCCTGTAATATTCCAACGTATGGCATTAAACTTATCTGTCTCCATGGAGATAGATATGTTTATTGTTCTCAGACAGAGTGGTGAGCCAGCAATAAAAATACCTGTGATTGAGTAAATTCAAGGTGGACACATGGCAGGCCATCCCCGAGAAAAGTTTCATATGCACCTTTAAGTTCGAACATGTCAGACTACAGTTATCTTGTGACTCTGAGCCACAGCCCATTCCTACTAACTAACAGTATCTAATTTAGAACTATCTTCCAAAATCTTTTAGTCTTGCTAAAATCCCTTTCAGGGGTTCAATCAGAGTGAGTGAATCTGGAGCCGTGATAAGGCCCAGCTCTCCATTCAATAAGCGTAGGAGGAGGAGGAGAACAAGCTGGAGCTATACAGCCACACACGTGTCTCTGTGATCACGACTACAGCTGAACCAAATTTACAAACACTGCCAACAGCATTTTTATTTTCTGCAAACAAGTATCCATGTGGGGGGAGAAGCACAAGATATTCACATTCAAATCTAGTCTGGAGACATAGCTAAATGAGTCAATGCAGTAGAGGGTACATTTGAATTGAAAAAACAAAACCAAAAAAAAACCAAAAACACACACACACCTCTTATAACCAATGCTAAGAAAAGCCAAGCTGCACATGCACAATTAAAATGATTTCTTTTGTCTGGTGCATTCGGTGGGCCGTATTGGAGAGGGGAGCAGAAGTAATCGATGACACCACATTATAATGAAGCCTCCTGGGTCCAGCAGGGCAGAGCAAGAGTTTGAGCTCAGAAAAGTTTCAAACTAAATCCTAACAACGGAACAGAGCAAAATGTCACCAAAGTACATCTAAACATCCACACTTGTTGATAAAGTGTGGGGGAGGGGTCTGTCACATATCCATAAAGTCTATCAGTATGGCATTAAACTTTTCTATCTTGCATTTATTTAATTGCAGCAGTTATAACTGATTAAAAACACAAGGAAAAAAATACATTCTTACCCTGCGCAGAGTTGCGTCTCCATAGATCTAACATGTAACTTGGTCTAGAGTTACCTATTTGTCTCCATGGAACATTCTAGGCAAAGCAGCAGCTTCGGTGAAAAGGTGCCAGGTGATAGACCCGTAAGAAGAAAAGTTACGTAGTGACTGTGAAACTACAAGCATCAGTAGTAGATACTGTTAAACCATTTCAGGATTTTACCGGGGTATATGTTATTACCCTATTACCAAAATATTTTAGTACGACTTTGGTAAGTGAAGCCGCACCACTGTATGGTCTATGCGTATGACCTGCAGACTTATAATCTCTGAAAAGTTGAACCATCTTCAACGCGACACATGCACAGATTCATCATCAGCCGCAACATCCTCTGTCGCAAAAAAAACATATATTCCACTGAAAAAAACATATATTCCACTGAGTCATGCCCTTTAGTCCGACAAAAGCTGAGCCGCATCAGCAGCACAAGAAGCAAACTGTTTTTATCAGCGCTTACAGTTCATGCAAACTAGCCATGTAGTTTTAAGTTTCGTTTCTGTAAAACAGAGAAATGTGTGGGGGGGCAAACTCGCTCGCAGTCGGACTTGCCATCTTGTCTTCATTTCCCTTATGAGCGTCACATGACAACGGAATGAAACTAATCGAACGTCATCTCCCGACACAGTTAAAAGAAACATTATAGATACTATTAGTTTTAAATCATGATAGCATTAAATTGAAAAAACAACCACCCATTAATTTGTGCTGAGCAAACAAATTTAGGTATCAATAAATTATAATATTATATTAGGTCCTTATGCGCTGCAGATTTTTTTTTAATGACAGTAATGAAACTGATACTGTTGCTACTTTTTAATCACGCAGTATACCTTAATACCATATTACCGCACAACCCTAAACAGAAGTAGCTAGTTCACTCCTTATCAGTTTAGTCTTAGCTTTTGAGCTGGTTTAGAGTGTTTTCTGTCCTTTTAATGCACTGTTTAACGTTATTTACTTCAAACTTACCATCTAGCAAGAAAGTAAGCATCACAACTGGTTCTTCCGATTAAAGAAAAAGGTCAAATTCAAACATAGTATTAGTAATAGTAGTGTGGAAAGCTTGAAAGTCACTACTACTTTAAACTGGTCAAGGTCTACTGTAAATCACATTGACTTTCCTTTGTCTGATAATCCCCATCAGCTAACTTTATCTTTCAAATCCGCTGAGACCAAATAATTACAAGTCCACTTTCACCTCTTGCATAAATGTCCTCTTTGGTCTTCCACTAGGCTCCTGACAGTTCTAACCTGAGCATCCTTTTTTACAGCCTGCATCTATCCATTTGTACATGCTGTATCATTGACTATATAAAGAAGTGGACTAAGTGAGTGTAACTTCACCCGCAGCGTTTAACTCCAGTCAACTGTCCATTTACAGTCTTTGGTTCATATCCAAACCAGCTCAGTCATTGCCTTTCAGATGTGATCCCTAAAACATCTCCACTCTGATTCATGGTTTCCCTAATTTTATACATCTTTGGCGTGCATCGAGCGTCAGTGTTAGTTTATCTCCTGGTTTGGAGAGTTGACCAGTGAAGCATTTTCTCCTGATTTACTGCTCTGCTTCCGTAGATGCAATTTAATTGACAAAGTGTGCATGCCGAGACCACAGAGAGACGGCTGGAGTCTATGCGTAGTGATATTTCACCAAAACACCGGCACAGACCTAAATATAGAACCTGGCATCCAATCAATTCAACAGTGTGTGTCCAGACAAAATAGCGAAAGTGTCCTGTACCCTGGTAATTTCCTCTTATGGGCGGTGGTGGTGAGGTGCAGAGATTGGCAGATGGATGTGTTGCAGCTACAGGCGACAGAACAGTTTAGCAGCACTGTCTTTTAGTGAATCCCACGCATAGGGAGCCTCCTGTCTATTTTAAAAACATGACAGTTTAATGTGATATTATGACAAAAAGGCAAGTCGCACAGAGAGAAACACAGCAATATTAAAACTAAATGTAAGGATCAAATGACTCTGTATACACGAAATCATCAAACTATTTTTGTAATTAAGATGTTTTGAGGAACTAACAATTCTTTTTTTTTTTTTTTTTTTTTTTAATCAACAAAAAGGCAAATTCAAAAGTCCTTCTTTGTGGCAGGACACCCATGGCAGTTTTCTTTAGTCAGAGCTTAGATAAAAGCAAAATTAAATATTAAATGACTTCGTCTTAGTCAAAATGTCTTAATTTTAAAAAAAGGGGATGGCCACCTTTCAATCCTTTCTAATATGTGAAAGAAATTAGCAGATTATTAAGAGTTTGTCCAGTCTAAGCCTGGAGAAATAATAGCGGATGCACTTGAATGTGAATTGCACACAAAATAAGCAACGTCATCGACTAAATGACAAATAAAGAATCTGTTTTGGGCTAAATTCAAAACAAACTGTGCATATCCCTAGAACATGTTTCAAAATGATTCCAAAATTTGACTTTTTAGCACAGAATACCTCTAACAGCACAGACAATGGCAAATCCTCCATCTTTTATAACAGGCTCAGCTCCATTCAGAGGGACTTTAATTGACCTGCGTCGGAGAGGATTTGAGCAGAGTGAAAAGGATAGCATCTCTGGGAGGATGGGGAGAGGGACAGCAGAAGTGTCTGTGTAAAGGGGCTTACAGAGTTAATGGAAAGCGAAGTGGGGTCAGACAGATTGACAGCGCTGATGGACACATGTGCTAATGCTTCGGCTGCAGTGTAATGAAGCCTGCTGCTGTGTCTAAACATCTCTAATCACTCACACTTTCATTTTTATAACGAGGGAGACCGCTCACCTAATCTACACAGACATCTCATCTGACCTTGTGTGAGGACCACAGACAGTATACAGAAATGGACATAGTGAACCCTCTAGAAAATAGAAAGCTCCAAATGGAAAGTGAGGATGGACTTTATGGATTTTATATTGGAACATTTTCACCAACACTCTCTGTAACTGCTGCAGTGAGCCTCGTCATTTAGGTCTTAAAATGTTCGTATTCGTGCATTAACTTCTGTCCCTTCATTTAAAAATGCAAAGTGGACAAAATTTACATAAACTGCGCAATTGTTTTTGATCATCTTGTTGAATTTTGTTGTTCATCTTGTTGTATTTTGTGATTATATTTGAACCCTGTCTTGGTTTTTGTTCAAATTTGACATATTTACTCAGTGTTCAGCAGTCATGTGTGAGTGAGTGTGTGTGTGTATGGTTGTTTTGATTTAGTCGTTTTGTTTTTTTCCTGAATTTATGTATCCTACTATCTGCCCTACTATATCTGTTTTTGTTTTTGCGACGATGAGGACCCCCTCAAAAACAAGATAGCGAGACATCTCAAGGAGTTTACCCTCCAAACAAATAAATTTGATTTCATGGTGTTTTTATTTTGCTATTAGTTTGGTAAATAAATTCCTATTCCTGGTATGGACCTTGGCACAGAATTCACTTCTATAACCGCTAGCCTCATGAACTTCATTTGACTGGAGCCAAACACTATGGGTGAAGTCACACTCCTATAGTCCGCTTCTTTATACAGTCTATGGTGAGGATGGAAATGCAGACCAATGATCAAAGCAAAAATGTATAACCTTAAGTCAAATACTAATAAACGAGACTTGAAATCATGCTACCTGCTCCTTATAAATATAATCAGTTTGCCTGGAATATTCTACAGTATGGCATTAAACTTGTCTATCTTACATTTGTTCAATTGCAGCAGTTACTTTATATGCATTGATTACACACTGTATTTTTAATCAATTCTAAGTATTTGGATAAATATGACGAGTTAAAATAATTTCACATCTCTCCAGTGAATAATAGGATGGTTGTAAGAGAAAGGCTGAAATATGCCAGCGTGTCTGGTTGCATCCCAAATGATCCGTGCAAGTACACAGAAACTGAAAAGCATACAAGACAAAAACACAAAATATTATACATAAATATAATGGCCAACCATATGTTTACTGCTAGAAAAAGAACAACACATTTCTAGTGGTAAAACAGTGGAGCTACATTCTGAGCTGGAGCTGACAATCCTTAATGAAATCCTCAGTGAGAGTGACAGAGGTCAGGACTGTGAGCCCTCAACACGGCTGACACGCAGACACAAGGAAATATCCCCTCTCTCCCCACCCCCACTACTCACCCACATCAGACCCCACATCGGCCGAACCACAACACAAAATCACCACGAGGGAAGTCCTGCTCTTATGTAACACAAGATAATCTGAGTTCCTTTAGATTGAACTCAGGGGAATTGGAACAAATAGGAAATAACATCTCTATACCACACTGTACATACAGTCCTCAGAGATGTATATAGTGTGTATAACTTTAAGTTGTCACAATACAAATAATTACAATTTGATATTAAAGAGCAAAGTCTATATTCAGTTCCAATTTCAATAACACAATGTTGATATTTTAAAGAGACAATCTTTTTAGTACAATTGAAGGTAACTAGGGATGTAACAATAATCAAAATATCGTGATATCGTATCGTCAAAGTTCTCACAATAATATCATGGATGATCACAATATATCAAATTGCAAGTCTCTTTGGTTAAATTAAGAGTTATGGTGCAGCAATAGCTAAAAAAAAGACAGAGGGAACTACATTGACCATGATCCTTTGCTCCATTTTAGTGTTGACTACAAGAAGAAATAACAGTTCTTTAGTTCTTTGGATTAAGTCTTGTCAAGGCATTTTAAGAGGAAAAAGTAGCATATTAACAGTTTTGTTAGCCTCCACAAAATATCGCAATAAATATCGTACAGTGAGATGTATATTGTGAAAATATCGTACAGAGAGATTTGGATATTGTTACATTCCTAATCATGAGCCTCCCACCATATCATGACTTTTAACCACGATATCGCAATAAACATCGTACTGCCAGGTTCATACCACGACGATATCGTATCGTGAGACTTGGATATCGTTACACCCCTAAAGGTAACACAAGTAGTAATTCTATGTGGTCTTATACTAGTTCAAATATACTAGTAGAAGACAAAAACATTCAGAAAAGAACCAACTTTGTGCCAGCATTTTGACTAATTGTACCCAAATGAGAATGTCGTTTTTCAAATAAATATTTTGTATAATCTGGGTATCAATCTTTTGACAACCCCCATGTATATGTAAGTTTGTCTGAACTTTTTTGGATGGTTTGATAATGTTTAATTTGCCAGATCTCTTAGCAAAATGTGCTCAATAATCCCCATTTCCAACATAAATTTGTCATTGAGGGTTCATTTTCTATCATTAGTTTTAAGAGAAAGAATAAGGCAATAATCTTATGGAATGTATAGCATATTTTACTGCTGCAGCTTTACGGTTTATATAAGCAGATGCAGAATGTGAAATGCTTGGATAATAAAAATCAGGACACATTACTTATTTGACTTGGAGTTCAGAGCGCCGCATATAGATATTCACAGTGGGAAAATGCATGTATGTAAAATAGAGACAGAGTGCTGAGTTTGTGGGAGCATGCTTACTAATCTGCAGACGGCAGAGACAGAGGATTCGCTTCTGTTCAAGGGAAGATACTCGCCCTGTCTCTCTGCATTTGTCAAACCTGAGGCCGTGGGCACAAAGATGGTTGCTAGGCAGAAAGGTTTTCAGCAGCATTTACTGTAAGTCTCTTTGCAGCTCTCTCTGTACAATGGAAAGACATATGTTCTAACACAGCTGCAAGACTTTTACATTTTGATAAGATACAAGTCAGGAAGAAAATAGTCTAAAACAGTTGTATAAACTACAAGCTAGACGTAATGATGCTGAATTGAGAGGTAATGAGACCGAACAGAGTTTAAAGCAGACCTATTATGCACAATCGACTTTTAACCATGTTATAGTTGTTTACTCTTCTCATTTACCTTCTCGAAGTTCTATTTAGCAGGACTCGTGCGTGTCTGAGCAATCTTTAATCGGTCTTTTCAAGATTGCATTTTTCAGATCAACCTCCGTTTTCATCGCCACCGGCATACGCCCACTGCTCTGTATTTATACCTTTACTTATAGTGTCAAACAATCTCTGCAAATCAATATCATTTCCATGGAGACAAGCAAAATTACATAGTGCATCTTTACAGAGACTGTATTACATCATTTTCTGATCTATGTCATAATGTTTTTTGAGTTTTGTTTCATTCACACACGTACATATTTAGGCTGACAAACCCTGCATATTTAGGCTGAGTTCTTTTCTCAAACAGTAAACACTCTGTTCCACCTTGTGAGGTCATGTGGTCAACAAGATGTGCTCCCCTGTGCTTTTAAACTCCATACACCTTCATTAGATTCTGGATAATTTTAGCCCTGGGATTTGCAATCGCTACTAAACAAAAAGTAAAAGGTAGATGTTAACTTGAAAACTACAGCTTCATGACATCAGAAGGTACAACAGAGCATTTTGAGCTTTGGAGATGTAGACAGACTAATACTAAAGGATTACATACAAAAACACAACTCCAGGTATGTTTTTGGGAAGGTAACATGATTTATGGCTTAAAGCTCACAAGAGTCAATTTTTTGTTTAACTATGAATGTTTAAACCCATGCTAAATCAAAACCAGTGCCTTAAAACAAACAGTATACCACCACATTACAATGCAGTACATTCTTACTATAAACTGGAATATTCTGGGCTGTAATAACTCCCATTGAAACACCATAAGAAATACAAGACATACTATAATGCATTTTACACTGAGCTGGTATAAATATGGCATCACTGCTTTTACCACAAGACAAGGTTCTCTTCTTGGTCTCCTCTATTATTCATCTGTGACTGTCTGCTCCTCGTCTGGCCTAGATGTTCTCCTATCTCGCACCATGTTGTGGGTAATTTTGCTTTGTCAATATTTGAATCAGCCACAATAGATCACAGTGATAGCTACAGGGAGGCTATCTGTCAAGGGAAGAATGAGAGAAATAAATAATAGAAAGAGACAGGGAACATTGGAGTTGAGATAGGTGAACAAAATATTAAAATTAGAGGTACAAAGTATAAAAAAAATAGAAGTGAAGGAACGCGGCAGAGGATCAAAGCATGCAGTTTGATGAGATAAGACAGGAGGGCAAGATGTGGCCATGTTTACAAAAGCGTAAAAAAAAATCTCTTTGAATTACATTTGGAAGAATAATAGTGACAGCAAAACACACTAAACCAGTTGCAGAGGCACAGACTACATATACAATGCAAGCCAGAACAGTTTTTTCTTATAATAATAACAGACACATTTACACATTTCCTGTATCATGCAATTTCCTGTTAGCCAGGATGGCGCCACCTAGTGTCTCCACTCAATTTAATTTCTCCCAGCGACTAGGTCAGCAATCAGAATACACTAGACGGTCTGCAAAAACTTCGGAAGGGCGAGTTCGGGCACCGGCCAATCAGCAAAGAGTCATATATTCTGTGTTGGCAACGATTCCCAAGATCGAGGATTTAAAGCAGGAACAAAGAGAAAGTTTGGTGAATTTTATCAAGGGGAAAGACGTTATTGCCCTTCTTCCTTTGGGATTTGGGAAAAGCTTAATATACCAGTTAGCTCCGTTAGCGGCGCACAACCAAATAGGAGCAATTGGTTAAATTTAAAAAAGTACCCGCCTACCATCAAGCGAACGAATTCTAACGCTGCGAGGTCAGACGGTTTCTACGAAGTGAAACCGGCTGATGAAGCAGGCTAGTTTCCTGTTACATGCAATTCTGAATCTTTCAACCTAACTACTATTCAACTACCAAATCAGTTGATAATTATCTCAATAATAGTTGCGATTAATCAATTAGCTTCATTCAGCCCTATAGGCTCTATTCACGTTTACCAGAAGACATTGGAAACATGCGGATGATAACTTCCCGTGTAGATTTGACACTGGATGTGATAAAACCATGGATAAGGTAGCAGCATCTTCACAACTTGCCAAAGCTTTTCATGGGGGAAGTGACTCTAATCACAGCTTCAATGTCACTTACAGGCAGCTGATTGTAACTGCTGATGCAAAATATAATGGAACACTACAATGACATCTTTTTTATTATTTACATGGACAAATTATAATATACAAATTAAAAGGCGATTTATAAAAAATGAAAATGAAAGAATACAATGACATCTAGATGAAGAAAACTGGTCCATTTTCTCAGTTTTCCCAGATTTTGTCAGAGTTACTATCACCAACAGGAAGTTGTCATCCACATGTTTCCAGAAGTCTTCCAGTAAGTGTGAATAGAGTCTATTCCACCCAGACTCAATTTTAAAATGTTGAAAAAAACAAAAAAAAAAAAAAAAAAAACAATATACAACACAACCACCATTACAGTGACAGAGTAAGCAATATTCTGTTTTCAGCAAGGAAGTTGTAGATTTGATCCCAGGACTGGATGTTTCACAATTTAATTTATTTATGTTTTCTAGATTTACCCTCTGAATCTAAATACTCAAAGAACAAGAATATACCCTGAATATACTCCTAGTTTAGCAGGTTTGAAAGGTAAGATAAAGTAAGATAAATGCTGTTGTGCCAGAGAAGAAATTTGTCTAAAGTCTGAAGTTAAAGGAGCATTATAGCTGCATGGCCTTGAGCGCACACAGTCATGTATTCAGACATGACAATTAATTCACATTCAACTTTACTGCCCCTGGAGATGACTAAAATATTGGCTGTAAACTCAGTCTTGAACTGAAATTGCAAATCTCATCACAACTGCAATCATTGTCAGGAAATTGCAAATTGATTAATTTTTTTACCCACAAATAGTTCAGCCCAAACTACTAGTACTACAATTGATGATGTTCTACTGAATGGTTAGATGTTGAGGCAATCTGATGCAAGACAGGGCAATTTCGAGTTGAATACATTTTTCAACACATTCTCTTCAGAAAATCAATATATGTGGTTATTTTGACCTCAGCTGTTCACACTAAGAATATTTGAGCACAATCCAAAGTCGACTCAAGGCCAAGTCTAACTCAATACAAAAGCTTCATAAACTCACAAAGAGGAGAGTATAAGCTCAATGTTTCAAGAAGGTCATCTGACATGAAACTTTTCAATACAAAGTTGCACTATGTAACTTTAGTGTGTCATTGTGACAATTTTAGAATGTCATTGCTTTTTCTGGTGTGGCATTAAAACAACCCATCTTGCATTAAATTAGAGGTGTTTCTATTCAAAACACACCTTGTTATTTAAATGGGCTCACCATTCCATCGATCTGATCTGTAAATTGACCTGTATCCACGGAGATAAATAGGTATAATGCCATAGATTCCAGGCAAAGCAATAACATCTCCATAGAGACAAGAAGGTGGTGGACAGTGCACCAGAAAAGTTACACAGGGCTTCTTTAAGCTCCAAAGCTGACAATCTGGTGCGGCGATTCTTAAACTACAGTGTGGAATGCTCCATCCAACAGTGTGACAAAATGAAAGCTGCAGACATGACCCTAAAAGAACTTTTAAGAAAACTTAATCCCCTCATATTCACAGATTAAAGTGGACAGCTGAGGAAATACATGCTGTTGACCATGTACTTTTTAAGGGATCTAAAGTGACAATGTCAAAGACGAGAAAGAGAGGACCTCCTACGCCTCTGTCAGTCCAGAAACTCCCCACACGACAAGGGAAATTAGGCAGCACCCACCGGCTTTGGACTGTAGTTAAGAATAACCATCTAACTTCACTTACGTAACCCAATGAATGAGTTTTTCTTGATAAAGAATCTCCAACAATCATATATTTGACACCTGACACGCAGGTCCATCACATTATTTGATTGTTTTTGTCTTTGAATTTAAACAATTGTTTGGAGCCAATACCCCTATAAATCAGGTTAATTTAGTTTATTCTTAATTTATCAGGGACCATGTACCAATTCATTAATATTACTAAAGAAAACAACAGCACTATATTAGGCCGACGAGGTTCATTTGGTCTTCTGATATTTTATGTTATTAGGTTCTTTTTTCAGACCAAGAGTTTGTTTTTCATACCTGACAGTTTCGACTGCTCACTAGCGGTCTTCCTCAGAGTGGTCACACGATGTTGATGTGACGTGTCTGGTCAGCTGATTTATACAGCTTTTGGCGCTGTCTTCCTATCAATGGAGGCAGGATGACAGCTCCTTCTGCAGTCCGACTTCCTCAGGACAGTACCCAAACACCTGGGATACTGCGGATACGCTTCACATCAACATCACGTGACCACTCTGAGGAACACCGCTAGTGAGCAGTTGTAAAGGGTCAGGTATGAAAAACAAACTCTCAGTCTGAAAAAAGAACCTAATAACACACAGTACTAGGGCTGGGCATCACAGAGTCTCTCACCATTTGATACAGTAAATGATGCTTGCCTCACAATACAATACTGTCACGATATGGCGATACATGCAATAATCAATGTATTGCACATGATATTCTGTGATATACTACTGTTTTTAAAGCACTAAATACATTTTATCATCAATATTTCTTTGTTAAACAACTACTTGTGCAAAGTTTATATTAAATACATATATTTTTATCATCAAAACCATGAGCATGTCAAGTATATTGCATAAACAAGTTTCCTTCCATTAAATAAGTAACAAAATTGTAGAGCACTTACAAAAAGAATTGCTAAAAATACCAAAAAATACCATGCCGATATATACTGTATATAGATTAGCCCACGATAACGATACTGTATCAGCAAATTTAGTATCACGACATAGATATTTCAATATTTTGACATAATTATATTCTTACGCTGATATAACTCCATATTAACTGCAAAATATACAATAAAACTTCATACTTTCAAATAAATTAAGCGGTTTCCAAAGAATAGAATAAGTATAACGTCAAACCACTTGGTGCAAATAGAAGACCAAAGATGAGCACCATAAACAAACATCCATAACCAAATGTGCTTAGATCTCTAGCCTCCTTCACTGCGGCGCTGCCTTCCTCACTTGGACACAGTGTCAGATTGGAGCAGGCCCATATAGCTCAGAGAGAGGGCTCGGGGAGGTCAGCCGTGGAAAACCAATCGGTATCACTCCAAACGGTTTTAAACATGGCGTCTCGCTCCACTTGTTGATATAAAGGAGATCGTTCATATTAGATAAACAGGCCATCAGTGGCATCCATCTGAATCCGCAGTGATGAGTCTGACACTATATTTAGCACTGGAGTAGAGGGAAGCCTGCACCAACCTCTGACAGTGAAGCTTAAGGATATTATGCTGAAGTTTGGATGATTATGCAAGTTGCTATACATTTCAGTGTGAGGCTAAATGACTCTAAAAATATGTAATTGCAGCTTTCTGACAAGTGGAGTGATTGCGACTTAATGAGTGACTTTTTTCAAGATCGAGTTGACAGACTGTGCACATTTGACACTCATCTAAGAGTTTAACTTTGAACATTTTAAAGAAAGGTCCAAATGTGAACAACTGACAGACATATTTGGGCTGAGGTCCCACTTTGTGATGTCATGTGGGAAGGAAGTACAGGAAGTGCTCCACTGTATTTTTAAACTCCATACACCTTCACTACAATCAACTGGATGATTTCAACCCTGAAATTTCTGATCTCTATTGATCAAAAGGTAAAATGTAGCTGTTAACTTGAAAACTACCACTACATGACATCACAAGGTAGAACAGAGCACTTTGACTCAAACATTTGCGTATGAAACAAAACACAACAATGTTTTTGATGAGGTAGCAACATTCTGACACGGCTTAAAGCTCACAAGAGTCAAGGACCTTTAAATACACTATAGCAGCAAGATTATAGAAAAAAAAAGTTTTCTGCAATATTGCAATTAGATTTGTGATATATGTTTAAAAAGTTGTGCACTCTAAACAGTATCCTTTGGAAACAACTCCAGAAGTATTAAAATTTGAGAAAAGACTATAATATGACCTGATAAATTAATACAAGAATCCCATGTATTTTAGAACATTTTGTAAGGCCTAAACAACAGGCACAAGATATTTTTGCAGAGACTTTCTGTTATCTAAATCTAAATCAGTCTTTGTGATTTGATAATCGTGCCAACAGAAACGGCAATATATTGTGCAGCCCTTCACACATTTCATACAGTGTTCTAAAATACAGAGTAAACAGGTTTTACATAGACCCCATTAGAGACACAATATGTGTTTCTCTTCAAAGGACATAGTATGCCTAAATAAATGCAGCTGTTACAATAAACTGTGACTACTGAAACTGCAATTTCAACTTTGTTGTTTTCAGTGTATTTAAAAATTATAACTATTGTGTGCAGATATCACAAGAAAGTTATTTGTATTAGGACTAGATAAGCCTATATGCACTAAATGCCAGTGTAATACAGCTGTATGTGTTGGTTGGTTTATATTATATGAAACACTGGAGGCTGGATGCATGTATTTTCATCCACAGCAGAATGACAATGAGGTCTTCAGGAGCTGTTTACATGAGGCTTCTCTCCACTGGTCCAGAACAGTACTACGACTGTGCCATCTAGTGGAAGTATCAGAAAAGGGGTTTTATATACAAGTATTTAGAATTTCTCACATACGGTAATATTGTCCCTCACTAAACTAAGTAATTAATAATCAGCTATCATGCCATGTGGTGGATCTTATTATTTTAATAATAATTGAAAATAATGCAATAATTATGGCTAAAATGTGTCAGTAAATAATTCTAATTAATAATAAAATAAATAGCACATTTTAAATACATTCACATTCACTTTTCATCTCAACAGACACCAATGTTAGCAGAAAAACAGACAAAAACACAAGAGATGCATAAGCTTAAAAAGACTTGCACAATAATCAAAATAAAATTAACACTTAAACCAAAGCTTTGTCTACCCCCTAGTGGAGAAAAAGATGTGGTACAAAAACGTTACTATTACTGCATATTGCAGTACTACAGCAATATGCTATAGATCAGGTCAGATGTAAACTTTAAATATCAGGCATGATCCCAGAAAAACACAACTGAATTGTAACTTGCACAATTATGTTTTCACAACTTTTCAAACTACAAATGAATTGTATTATTTTTTAATTCCATAAACATTGACAAGAAATGAGGAAGAAAAAACAGAAACATCCAAAGTCGTTCTACTCCAAATCACACGCTTTTATAAAAAAAAGCACCCCAATCATACTAGGCAAAATCTTGCCTAAGAACACAACAGAAGTTTCCTCTAGAGTTACTACTGCCCCATTATGACACCTGGTATTCCCCGCAGTCTCCCATCCAAGAACTAACCAGCCCATCCTTGTTAGTTTCCAAGATCAGATGAGATCAGGGCTTTACAAGCTCAAGATCAGGCAGTGGAACCATCAACTCTAGACCAAAGTTAATAATTTTTAACAGCTGGATCACAATTCTATTCAAATTTAATTCATTACCTAGCTCAAGTTTCTATGGAAAATATAATAACCTTTAGAGAAACATTAGGTTAAGTACTGAAAGCATACTTAAAGACTGTGTAACCACAGCAGTCTGACCTTATGACTGCAGTAAAATAAAGATGAGCAGAGTTAAAGGTACCATGTTGTTTCTGACCCACTTCCTGCTCTAATTACAGGATTGCAGAAGATCAGATCGCAGCCCAGAGACACAGTGATAGATCATCTGAGCAGCCAAGGCCTCACAGGAAACTAACACTCAGGCTTAAATACAACAATGAGGTGAAATTATTTAGTATGTATCACTGTGCGCGGCTCGTGTAGACATAAGGAGTAGTTTGATTAACACTTTCTTTTGGGCGTAGTTTTGTCAAAGTAAATAAAGAACTATTTAGGTATGTGGCAAGTTAAGATGAATTACATAATCTGGTTAATTGATTACATATTGAGAGGATAGGTCTAAGAAATTCAGCACATTAAGGATGGACTTTTTTCTTAATTTTTCAGTGCAACAAAAACATCTAATATGAAAAGAACACGCTTTTATTTTAGTCTAATTCTAAAAGGTTGCACAGTGGGGCTCAAGTAAAGATACTGCAAATGGAACAAGTAATATTCTATGTAAAATAAGATGAATAAAATGTTTTTTTTGAGATATTCAAATATGATTCAAAAACAAATAAACATGTGACCTAAACCTATGACTTTAAAAGAGCAGTGAGATGACCATCTCAACTATCTGAAATCTGTAATTTTGTGGTAATAAAGGATTTTAATAATTTGTACTTTTTAAACTTTGAATTTGAGACTAGTCCTTAAACTAGAGAGCACCAAAGCGACAATTCTCTACACATCCAAGTAGCACTCCTGCTTTCTAAAGTTTTGCAATGATTGAAAAAGCAACTTGATTCCATTTTAACTTTTCCCCTTGTTTTCATTGTGTCAAACAAACAATTAAGAATTTAGACTACAGTTACAACCCTCACAACACTATCATTTGCTTGTGTGTTATCGCCAGGTTACTTTACATCCTCATTTAGACAGCCTCCTCCCTGTGTCCAGGCTGGTCACAGGTGAGTAGTCTGCTTTTACATAATGGGGTTACACTCACGTTGAAAGACAGGATGTGTCCTGTAGCAACGTCACGCTACACTGTTCACAGAAAAACCACCGCTCACCTTAGATAGCAGCAGTCACAAGCAAAAACAACAACAGCTGTGCACGCTCCATCCACGACAGTTAGAGCCATCTGCTCAACGGGCCCCGCTATCCAAAACACTCATGTAAACATACTAGCAGCACTGGGGCTTTATTACTGTGAATAGCAGCAATATTAGCATAAACAAACAACGTCAAACGATTGATACTATGTGATCTGTGTTATGTTAGAAAATGGTATACATTTAAAGGATTATTAGAAATTGAGAGCATTAATCCTTATTTATCATTCATTAGTCCAGGATCACCTACTAATACCATGCATTGTTACAGGACCTATTTCTATACATTCACTTCACTGAGCTATTTCAGAAGGCTACATGCAACATTTCAATAGTAATAGGATACACAAGACATGTGAGGACTTTCTTTTCTAACACTATTATGAAGGAATGTGATATTTTATGACCTCTGCACTCTACTACAATCATGCATTCAATTATTTAAAAGGCCCCAAAGAAGAATAGTGGGAGCTTGACACAGCTAAAGGGGCTTCTAGTTATGAACAACCAAACAATCACCTCACTCTCAATGTGAACTCATTAGATGGGGAGGGTAGAGAGAGGCCACTCTGGATTTTTTAAAATGACTTTAATTTAACATTTTTACATTTAATATTGAAGCACAGGAAAATCTGACACACAGATTTATTTTAAGATGTCAAGCTCCATTATTGTCCTGTCATATCATATCCTGTCAATATTCAAAGTCTACAAACCAAATGAAAACCAGATTCATATTCTGAATTCAACCCTTTTTACACTAAACATGTTTTGTTGTGTAAGTGTTCACAAATAAGTCCTACTACTAAGTGCAGCCCCATGGCCATAGAGAAAAAGTCAAATAAGTGACACAAAAGTTTTGGGAAGTGCAATTAAGAGGACAGCAAGTCCTTATGGACCATGTGTCCTTCCTTGAATTTGGACAAATGTGCCTCTGACCTACATGATCAAAATAAACGTAGCCCCAGAACTTTGTACTAACCAACCAGAGGACAGAGCATAGTCAAATTTGTTCCAAACATTATTATAGATGATTATATAACAACAATATAACAGCCGATTTAGCCCGAATTAGTCTATAAGTTCAGCTCCTCCCTGTATCCCTGACCAATCACATGCTTGCACAGGGGAGGGTCTCTCACAGCAACAGTTTTGTCATTGGCTGTCAGTCTGTCAATAACAAATCAATATAGATATCAAAATCCAGCACTGACCTCACAGATAAAACTGACAAGTTTTCCTTACAAATCAGTTTTTTAAGAGAACAGAAGTCCCATAGCACTTGCTTGCCCTCCTCTGTCCCCCTCCCTCTGGCCTGTCCCGTGCCTTACCTGTACTTCATCCCAGTCTGAAAGGACACACACTCCTCCAGGGCCAGTCCGTTCATCTTTAGAAAGTCCTCCATGTTTTTGATCTGGGCAGCAATCCTCTGCTCCCTCAGCCTCTGCAGCTCAGCCTGGTCGGTGGCTCTGGTGGGCGGTTGGTTCAGGCCCTGCTCCGAGTGGTACCGGTTGATCCCACTCCGGATGCTCTCGCTATATGACATGGACAACATCTTTCCGCTCCCACTGCTGCTGCTTTTCCGTACCCCGCTGGCCGCCGGCGGTTTGGGAATCTGCATGTTTTCAGGGGGATAATAACTGGACCTGCGCCTGTCCCGGAGGCTCTGGGGAGGACCCCCGGCATACCCGCCCGCAAACATGCTTTCTGCTGCCTCTACTCCCAGGCAAAGTCCGTGCAGTGAAGTCCTAAACAAAGGAGGGAACTGGACAGAGCAGCGACCTCCCTAAATAGCACCTAGTCCCAAACTCAAAGTACCTGCTCGGGCCATGCATCTTGTAATGAGAGTCGAGTCCAGCCCTCCCCCGACAGGTACAGAGTGGCAGGGTTACAATGACAGGAGCATTCAGGTGACGCTGGTGTTTAGGAGCAGCACTTATACAGTACACCATATAGGATAGGACAGGGACAGGGACAGGAGGGGACAGGGGAGGACAAGGTGCATGCTTTAAGTGGGGGCAGTCACACATGCACCAGGCAACAGGGTCACCCCACACCTCAAGTCTGTGCATGTGGAGGAGGAAAGCCGCAAGATCAACTTTGAGACTTGGCAAGAAAAAAAAGGGTTTGAAATTGGTTACCATGGTTCAAGGTCAAATAACATTATAGTGATGTTAATATATATTTTCTTTATTTAAGTTTTAATTTAATATATTGTTTTTAATATATATTACTGAATTAAAGGGGAAAGTCTTGTGAACAGACCATAACCAGATGTTTTAATTGTTAGATCAGTCAAAATCAGCCTGTTATTGGTTGCATTGGTGATACTGGGCAGAACATCTGGCCACATCAACAACCTGTTTCTAAATGCACCTCAAAGTTCGAGAAGTGAAGTTCAAGCACCAAAGAATCAATAGTATGCGCAGCCAGAGTGAGCAGTCAAAAGTTGTCACATTTCACAATATGCTTGTTCTATTCTATACCAATAGAAAATTCAATTCAGTAAACTAGACAAGTTGTATAGTGAAGATGTTTCATCACCCAGCCAAGTCCTGGTCAAGTGCTGGAGGACACTGCCTTGCCTCTGAAGGGAGCAGCTAACTACACTGGCACAGCTCTTTTCTTTTGTCATGGGACCTGCCTGGAGGACTCAATGATCACACAGACACATTATTCTATTTTAGATAAACAATGAGGAGTTAAATGACAGAGCTACTCAAAGATTGTGAGGACGTACAAAAAATTAAAATGTATGTTTCGAAATTTGTTATTAGATTTTTTTGTGAAAAATTTTATGTGTTTAAATGACTTTCTAAATGTTTTGATGAATTGTGGTGTTACGTTGTTTTTGAAAGCCCATTTATAAATGAAAACAAACATCATTAGTAAACCACGTGTTAAAAGTGACATAAAAACTTATCAGCTAGTTTGTATTTACATGTCTCAGTTGAAGTTATGTCACAAACAGGAGGCAGCAATGTGCTCAGAAACTGTTCCCAAAAATGTCGCAAACTCCAGTTAAAGTCCAGTAGTGAGCATCAATCACAACCAACAGTCCAAGATGTTCCTTGACTGACATCTCTTTTCAATTCAACCTAAGCCAATAAATATCCCAACGAAACAAAATATTTCTTAATAAAATTATTTAATAAAATCTTAATTATAACACACTACACAGTTACAGTGTATCATGAATAGTACTGTAAATCCATTTGATGAATAAAAATGATTTCTCCAAAAAACAAGCAAACCAACAAAAAGTATCCAAAAGTTATCTGAGTCAAAGTGCTACTTCCAAATGTGTACGCAAAAATTTAAATATCAAAAGAGAAGCCTCAATCAGTAAAGTATCAAACAGAAATAGAAGAAATAACGCTATTAAAATGAGCACACTTCAACACTGCATGACTTATAGCCGCATAGACAGATACTAGAAGCCATATTGATCTTTTAAATGTCTACTCACGGAAATACCACTTAGACAGCACTATCTCTGCTCCTCTGCTCAAAACAACTCACAACGCTGCCGTAACAGACACCCGGTACCAGCAAAAAGTTTAGTCACGTTAAATAATAAAAGTCGATAAAAATAGCGTATCTTCAATTATAAAAAAGATCCTACATTGTTCAAACTGCCAACCAAACTTGCGACAGTGTTTCAAATATGACTCAAATTCACTACTTACATAATAATCAAATGTTTCGGATCATCAAAGTTCGTCCAAACAGCTATTTTCCCCACATTTCGGTGCAAATTGGGTTTAATTATCCAAGTTATAGGCAGCATGCATCCACGTAGCAACATCCACAAACTTTACGCGCAAGTCCTTTCCAGTTGCTATAACAACAGTGACTATAATATGCCAGTGGAACTCACCCGGTTTCTTTGGGGTCGGCTCATGAGCAAGAATTTAGGGTCTTCGCTTCTTATATAAACACACGGCTGGACGGAGTAGCCAAGCGGATCCACCCAAAAAAAGGGAGTGTCCAACAAGGAATCGTCTAAACCAATTAAGAGCCCGATGCCCTCCCTGCTCCTGATGCTGTCCACAGACCTCCCAGCCCCACCCGCCCCTGAGAATCCATTTACCGTTGTTTAGTGGCTGTTTCTGCTAACTGCGGCAGAAAAAAAATATATCAGGCTTGAATAATTCACCACTAAAAGCCAGTGATTGTTGTTCCACAGGAAAGGAGAGGAGAGAGAGAGGTGGGGAATCGTGATGGTTTGAGTGCACTTTATGCACATTAACACAGAGAGGTGGAGCTTTAGGCACCAGAGGACCAGTCAGACCACCAAATATGTTTAAGTAACTAGGGGATTACCACAGCACCATGAAGATCAAGGTGAGAGTCAATGCAACAAGGTCATGCATCAAAAAAACTGCAAAAAAGTTGATGGTTATCACAATCATCTAATTTATATAATAGACTGTTTGTCGGGACAAAAATGAATCTTTCCTGGACAGCTATGAAGTATGAGACCATGTAGACAAATGTCTAAACAGAAACAAGCGGTAACACATGGGGTTCTTCTATTAGTTTATCATTTCCTATTTCAGTCTTCTGTCTTAATGCTCCTGAACATGTATGAAATGTGCACAAAATCTGGACTTTGATACATGACCTAACAACAAAATAAGATAAAATAGGTATAGTGCTCTTCATATTGTGGTTACAAAATTTATTTTAATACAGTCTAAATCTTTTAGGACTTAACTTTAATGTTTTTTGGCATATTCCTTTAAAACACACATGTCAAAGTCAGGTCCGGGGGCCAAATTTGGCCTTTGATACAATTATATTTGGCCCACGAGATCATATCAAACATGTATTAGAGCTGGCCCACCGGCAACAGATAGGCTATTGAGACATTATTTATTTAAAATTTAGTTATCATTTTATATTTATTATATATCTAGTATATATTATCATATACTAGATTCATTGTTTAAGCCAAACTATTATTAAACGTTTATTTTAATAAGAAAAGGTTTAACATTACATATCTGGAAAGAAGAGAAAACATGCAGATGTTGTTGAAATTTTTCAATAAGTATTTAGTTTGGCCCATGACTTAGGCCCAGTTTTTTATTTTTGGCCCTCTGTGAACTTGAGTTTGACACCCCTGCTTTAAAGCATGTAAATATTTTTATGTATGCAAAATAATTCCTAAAAAGTAATTCCTATATTACACATAATTGACTCTTGTGAGATTTTATCAATGTTATAATGTTGTTACGTCCTCTAAAATATACCTGGAGTTGTGTTTTGTTTCATTCACACATGTTTCATTCACACTGCTTTATTAATCTACATCTACAACATGTCTACGTCTCCAAAGCTCAAAATGCTCTCTTCCATCTTCAAGTTCAAGTAGTTTTCAAGTTAAAAGCTAACTTTTCACCTTTAGTTCAATAGAAATAGGCAATTCCAGTCTGAATTTATCCAAATGATCCTAGTGAAATTGTATGGAGTTTAAAAACATAAGAAGAAACCAATATAGCACCTACTCAAACTCATTCAACATCCAAGCATCAATCATCCATCAATCAGTTATGCAAGCTTTTCATTTTTGTGAGTGGTTGTTAATTGTATTTCTTTCTCAATCAAGTCTCACACAGACTCAGTAAGAAGGAAATTACTGTATGAATCTTGTTTCAAGCCAAGATATGGCCTAATTCACCTCCATTAAAGCCTAGTGGTCAACAGCTCCCGACCTTTATCATCTGAAAAGCACTCAGTCTTTCATTGTAAAAAGGTCTAATGAGAGCCGGACCGGAAACAGCCTAAAAGCATCTCAGCGTCCACCAAGGGGCCAATATCATGTGCACCATAATGAGCTATAGTCAGTGGCAATGACCACCACATAAATGAGGTTACACACACAAAATACAATGCACTTTCAGATTAGGGAGGGACAAGTCCTAACATAATAGCACATTGTAAAGTGTGATAAATTGCTACAAAAAATACGAATGAAACTATTGAAACTAGTCAATACCACTTACATAACCACATAATCACTTGATAATCCACATAAAGCCTGTTCTAAATGACATCAGATGCAATAAATAGCACAGTGAAACACCTTAGTAGTGTCAATAATGAGTCATATAAGTTACTCATAGCACTCTCTAAAGCTCAAATATCATCATACAAGAAGAACAAGTACAAAAAATTAAAAATAAATCTTGAGCCTCAAAAATATTGCTATCTCTCTAACATACATCGATATAATAAATATAGTGACAGGCTTACAAATACATGCAGTGTAATATCAAAATGACTTGAGCAAGAATAAAAAATGTAAAAAATACGCTGGAAATATGATACTGGAGAGATATATATTGTATTATATTATGTCATAAATACAGTTACACAGACAAAATACAACAAAAATTATGTAACATTTCAATTATGTTAGGAAAAAAAAACATATTTGCCTTGTTATTATCCTCAAAAACAATTTCACCTCATGACTCTTAATAACAGAAATAATGCTTTAAACTGATAATAATGTACTTTATGGCAATGTATATGGGACTTGAGTATTGCTAGTAAAAGTACAAGCAGGGAGAGACAGGAGCCTGCATGGGACAGTTTTCAAGAGAAGAGAAGACAGGCGCCGAGATAAAGATCTGATATTGAGCAGATTTTGGCTCATCCTCAGTCAGGGAAATATAACACAGAGTCAGCAGAAAAATGTCTTCAGGAGAAAATCTGATCTTACTACGACAGGCCTGCTCGATCAGAGCACACACGACACAAGTGGACCACACTACACTCATCACTAAGGGGGGCCTGGTATCACCAAGTGGACACGTTTTAAACTCAAGCATGATTTAACATTTAAAGTGACATAGTTGGAAGGTATTGTGGTAGGTATACTTATTTAGTAGTGAAAGTTTAGGAAATTGCAAATAGACATGTGTGATATTGACCAAAAATAACTCCTTGTTATTTTTTGGAGGATTATACTGATGATATTGAATATTTTTAAATGTGCCTGTAAATGTCTTGGTTCAGGTTCAAGTATCCCATAAAAAATGAATGAACAGTAAAAAATGCTGTAAAAGTGCTGTAATATGTTTTGAAATATAGTTCTTCATGTAGTTGACATGATGCCAAACAATTATTATATTATCAGTTATATCTCCCACTTCTAAGTTTTAATTTAAAGTTATCACTGGTGTTCATATGGCTGGGAAGGAAAAGAAGGCTACAAAAGACTCCCTGAAGAGCTCAACCATGTTTCTGCACTTGCAGTTCTTGTTAATGCCCTCTGGGGGGCGACATGTCACCCTTCAACAACAGACCAACCACAATGCAAATCTATTTTATCATCAGCTATCAGACTTTGACTTGCCTGTGCCCCTGAAGCACCAACAGTCTCTGGTTTGATGTATGTGTATGTGATTCTTGTTTGCCCTATTGGGAGAAATAAGGTAGACCGATCGATTGAGTACAGTTGAGCATTAAATATTTACTCGTTACATACTGAACCTTTATCCATTAATACGGATAAATAAAGAGTTTATTACAGTATTTAGTTTTGTATTTATACCCTTACAATACATCTCATACATTTATATAACATTAACATTCCCACCAAGTGCTACTGTATGATCCCATTATACAAAACTCTTAAACTTTAGCAGTTTTGCACAACCAAACTAAACTACAGATCTGGTTTGATTTCAATTTCCATGAGAAAAAACAAACAAACAAAAAAACTGCTTAATCATAGTTCCATAGTTCATCAGTTTTACAAAATTCCAGGAAAGACTTTTGGCCACGTAAGAACTGGACACGTGATCAGTGCATTGCAGATAGGAAAAAATAAATACACCAGCAACAGAACAATG
Source organism: Boleophthalmus pectinirostris (assembly GCF_026225935.1). Lineage (NCBI taxonomy): Eukaryota > Metazoa > Chordata > Actinopteri > Gobiiformes > Gobiidae > Boleophthalmus > Boleophthalmus pectinirostris. Next base: position 31,496,755 of record NW_026571299.1, read on the forward strand.
CAATCACTGCAGCCTCTTATTGTCGATTCAATGGTTTTCAGAGCAACCTTGCAACAGAATCCTTTTCCGCCCGATCAGGTTTAAGGGCAGGACTGCAGTGCCAGCTAAAGCTATACTGCCTACGCCTACATATGAACACACCGGGTTTAAAATGACAGAGACAGACTGCACTGCAAGCTTATGAATAAGTCAAATGTATGCAAACTGTTGTGTGAAGTGTACAATGCAGGAGAGACATCATATAAACAATACTGAACTTAAGAGAGAGAGAGAGAAGAAGAGAGAGGGGGAGATAGGGAGAGGGAGGCAGAATAAAACAGAGGAAGAGAGGGAGAGAAAGAGATAGAAGTACCTGTAGAACTGCAGCTGCCGTTTGGGGCTCCCATAGCGAGCACTGGAGAGGTGAGAGAAGCAGAGGAGAAAAGCAACAGAGCAGGGTTAGTCTGACAGGAGCAGAAACAGAACAGGTTAGTGCGAGTATGGAAGGAGATATTTTATTGACTCTTGGAAAAACTAAGTGTCAAATGTTTATATTTCTGCCTAAAACATGATTTCTTGAGAATGGTTGTAGGGATGCACCGATACGATAGTGGTAGGGGTGTAACGATATCCAAGTCTCATGATACGATATCATCACGGCATGAACCTCACGGTACGATATTTTTTGCGATATCGTGGGAAAGCTTATGATGGAGAGGCTCACATTAGCAATATCTAAATCTCTCAGTACAATGTTTTCACGATATACATCTCACGGTACGATATTTATTACGATATTTTGTGGAGGCTAACAAAACTTAATATTTCTCCTCTTAAAATGCCTTGACAAGACTTAATCCAAAGAACTAAGGCTTAAAAGTGCTTAGAACTGTGATTTCTTCATGTAGTCTACACTGAAATTAGATTTTTGTATTTTTGATTTTATTGGGATCTCCATTACCTGATGTCTGTGATACCAGCTACTCTTCCTCAGGTCCACATATAACACAGGACAACAACAACAAATGGAGCAAAGGATCATGGTCTATGTAGTTCCCTCTGTTTGTTTTTTTTTTAAGCTATTGCTGCACCATAACTCTTAATTTAAGCAAAGAGACTTATAATTCGATATATTGTGATAATCCACGATATTATTGTGAGAACTTTGACGATACGATATCATGATATTTCGGTTATTGTTACATCCCTAGATAGTAGTAAGGAATATTGGTGCTGACTCAGGGAAAATTACAGTATTAGTATTCCATGATATCGGTTCAGTCGATATCCTGGATATCTTGGACTCTTTACTGCCCAGTCTCATGATGTTTGAACTTTAATTCATACAAAGCAGTTCAGTACGGTAGTTACTTGCAAGATACATAACAGTTACATAACACAATCTAAAATTTGTGATAAGTTAACCATATTTTGAGAGAAAATAATGCCATTTTCAATCCCTACACTGATATCGGTTAATATCGAACACTGGCAGTTACTTAAACACATTGTTATTTATACTGTATGATATTGAATTTAAAAGTGCAGTGTATAACTTTTCTAGTGGACCTTTTCAAACCTGGAGACAGAGAAGTTACATAGTGCACCTTTATGAGGCAAGTAAATCTATCCCTTTCTTCTGAGGCTTCTCACCTCATCTGTCACTATGAACTTGGGCTGTCATGGTAATTACTATATTGATTTAGCATTCAATATATGAAAGCTGGAATAATATTTTTTGGGCTCAATTATCGTGTGTACATTTTCTTTGCAATAATGGGGCAATATTTGTTATTACTGAGCTGCATAGAGTTGAATAAAGGACTTTTATTGTCATTATATTTCTCTGTAGCAATATATCGTGCTTCAAAATTTGTTCGCGTGACAGGCCTTCTCTGAACAAAATGTAAACTGACAAACAGGAGTGGCAAGTGTTTGAGTCTGAAAATAGAACATATCATGATTCAATATTTAATTAAGAGATTATCCACCCCTTGTAATCACTTAACATTATTAAATGAGACAACTTTGAGTAATGTCGTGAATCAGTCAGTAAGAGAAAACACACCAACTACTATACACATCACTACAAGGCACTTACACAAGACAGAACAACACACAAAATCAAAGCACAGTGAGGTGAAGTTAAAGTGGCACTATGTAACCTTAGTGCCACCACTACTTGCTTCAGATGTCATTGTTTATCCTAGAATGTTACAAAATAGGGAATAAAATTTATATAGCTCTCAAGTACTGGTGTTAGCACTGCAATCGCCATGGAAACAGGTGGAGCGCCCTCCACCATAAAAGTTCCATAGTGCACTTTTTCCACATATTTCCTCCATGTATAAGCAGATATGACAGAGATAGAGTAAAGTTATGATAATGGTAGCACTCAAGATGCCATGGCGGGTGTTGTACCTGTAGATCATGCCCGGAGAGCCAGTCTGTCGGAGGGAGAGGCGCGCGGGAGAGTCGGTGGTGGATTCAGGATACATGGGGGCAGGAGGGAGGGGGGCAGGGCCACTTCAGCAGGACCACACACACTTGCACCTCTCAGCGCCCCTGCACGAAAACAGAAAGAAAATCACGCCGTTAGTGAATTTATGACTTTCTCACTTGACTTCCCTGAATGTCAAATTGAAAAACATTGAAAAACATTTTATTCAGTCATTCAGTCACCACACAGCATAAAATGTAATACCTCATAAGAGAGGTGGGGACTTGCAAGTCGTAACTTGAACTCGAGTTAGACTTAAGTCACTATTTTTTGGACTCGAGACTTGACTTGAAAAAATGGATTAAGATTTGGGACACGACTTGGACTTGATTGTCAGTGACTCGGGACTTGACTTGGACTTGAGAAGACTTGAGAAGCACTTCTAAATCTGAATTCGTTCTATTCTGACTGTAATAATTCACACTAAGATCTTGTCTATCATTTAAAAAGGAAAAATTTGCATTTCTACAACACTTATACTGTATATTCTATAAATATTCATACATAAATATACTATGATTTTATAAGTACAATTTATCTTAAAAATCATATGAAATGCAAAAATGTAAGCTATATTTGGTACTTTGGTTTAAAGATTTGAAATGACTTGAAGCTGAAAGCAGACAACGTTGACTTGCACTTATAAGCCAGTGACTCGAGACTTGACTTGGGCTTGCCTGTATTTGACTTGGACTTGAGGTCAAATACTTGAGACTTACTTGAGACTTGCAAAACAATGACTTGGTCCCACCTCTGCCTCAAAAGAATAATCTATTCTACAGTTTAAATAGCTGACTATTGTGGATACTATCTCCTTTGTTAAAGTATAACTAAGCTGATGATGTCTAAATATGTCCATGGTAAACTGACAATAAGACTGCAGAAAACAATTACAGCGAGCAAATAAAATCAACATCCACTAATCATATAAGCAATTATTTTCATTTTCCCTGTATAATTTACGGTTACTCATTAGCAACTACCAGCTTCAACCACTAGATGGAGCCAAAATATAACTATGAAGACATGAGTGGAATGAATAAATACGGCCGTCTATAGTAACCTTTAAAATGACAGATTATACAGAGATTTGCAAACATATTTGAGCTTTATAGATTAAAAAACAAATAACAACAGAAGTATAGAAAAGCCGATGATTCTTGCTTTGATCTGTAACATGGAAATCAAGGTGACAACAGCGTGCAGCACTTAACACATCTGACCATCCAAATCCCAGTTTATAATGCTAACACCCAGCTTTGCAAACCATATGTGAGAGTAGAGGGGCAGACCAGGGCTTAACCGCTGCTTAGAGCAATGCACTTCTATAAATAATTTAAAGTATCCACCAAAGAAGCAGGCCAGGGCAGTAAAACGGAGCCTACGACTTGGGCTGGCCATCAATGAAGGTTAGAGTGGTAGTGGTTATAGCGTGGCAATAAATAGAGCAATGCAAGAGAGTGGAGGTCTCGACTTAAGGGAGCAGCAGCAGCAGAGTTAAGGTTTAGCCTAGTTTAACACAAAGGAAAGACCAAGGAGAAAGGGCCCATTTCCACAGTGAGAATATTGTAATGACAACATGAAGGTGACTTTGTCCTCCTATCAATTTTTACTGGCAGCAAATAAGGAGACACAAGTTTTGAATTTTAATGAAGTCGTATATTAATTTTGACAAACAAAAAACAAGGCTGTGCAATTAATCAAATTTCTAGTCATCAATCATGTGATTAGGTTTTGCTAACAGACAGGTCTACAATAAAGATAGACCAATATATGATTTGGACAATATACAGGGCTGATGTTTGCACTTTTCAGCACATCAGTTATCGGACTTAAATCTCTAGCACAGGCCAATATTTTGTTATACTTCAACGCGAAGAGAAAACTGCACAAAACATGACTACATACTATTGCTCTCTTAAAAATTTGAGGTAAAAAAAGGGCTGGGTGATTTGTAGTACATTTTAATTACATTATTTGGAGAAAATTATCAAAAACATGGCAAAAATGTAGTCTGAAGAGGAGTTCAGACTTTGGAGAAAAACCTATTGTTTATGGTCAGAAAATGAATATTTAAAGCTAATGACAGTTGAATCGTAAATTTCCATATATTTCAAAAGAAGGATATTTTTTTATGTCTCACTATAAGAAACACTCTGACACTTTTAATTATGAAAATAAACAATAAACAGTTTTTTTTGTTGTTGTTTTTTTCACTATCCTGGTTACCAAGGTTCTCTGCATATACTTGTTTAAGCAACCCGTTTTAGGTCATTGTTTCTGTAATGGCTTCAGTACATATGAAGAACATCTAAACATAGTATAACTTAGATTAGAGATTAATATAATGTATATGAAACCCATGTTAATAATGTTGCCAGTCACTATTGTGCTTATTTGCTAACTAATCAAAATGTTGTAGCTAATATAGTAGTTATCCATAACCTTGCTCCACAGTGTCTGACTACAATAGAAACGCCTCTCTCCCTGAATAACATGTTTACATGCACTAAACACCTCCATACGTACAATAATAAACCATGAAAAGTACATAACATTAAACCCAATGTACAGTAGCCCTATATCTCTCCCAGGCCTCATAACTGCCATGATAACGCACACATGAAGGTGACTTTCTCCTCCTATCAATTTCCCGGCAGCGGAAAGGTGTCCCGGGTGCCCAAGGCCTCATTTAACGCTGGCTGCCCATCCAGTGCGTTCAGGGCAGAATGGGAAATCAGGAGCCTGCTTTTGGATGATGATGAAGCCATGACCCCGACAGATAACAGCCTGAGGAAAGATCTACTGCTGTGTGCTATGTGCCCCCTATATCATGTTATAGAAAGAGGAGAGCAGGGAGGGGAGCAGGTATGTGAAAGGTAATGCTATGTCTGACTCAAACTAAAGCACATTTACTTCATATTCCTAAAATAAAGCTATTACACAAAATTGACTCTTGTGAGCTATAAGCCATGTTATTATGTTGTTAACGCATCAAAGTCATAGCTGGAATTGTGTTTTCTTTCATTCCCACATGTGTCTGTCCACTAATTCAAAGCTCAAAATGTTCTGATCTACCCTGTGATGTCACAAAGAGGTAGTTTTGAAGTTAACAGCTACATTTCAACTTTAGTTCAGTAGAGATTAGCCATTCCAGGGCTGAAATAATCCAAATGATACTAGTGAAAACACAGTGGAGCAGTGGAGGTATGTTTTTGATGAGGAAACAACATTATAACATAGATCAGAAAACATTGGCTCTTTAAATATGCCATTCAACATAATATAATCTAACTATTCGCAATGTTGTGGTAGTGTGATGTTGTGGCTAGGCATGGTGTTCTGTACTTTTTAGAATAGAATTGCAATTTAAAAGTTATGTCATGTTTTTGGATGAGGGTCTGCCACACTTGTGTCAATGGAGATGTTATTGCAGTATGGCCATGAACATGTCTATCTGCATGGGGACAAGCAGGTGATCATACAAAGTCCTGTTATGAGTCAGATCTATGGAGAGGCAATGCAAACTCACAGCAAGAATGCATGAATATTCTTCCTTAAAAACAAACAAACAAACAAAAAACATTGCACACCTTTAATATTTTATCGTAGGAGAATTAGCACAAAGAACATACGACTTAGCAGACTTTGTCCAAGTTCAAACACAAATGTATTGTTAAAAATCACCCATACACATGTATTTGTATTTGCCATTTATCCATTTTATACTCACACAGACAAATTACTGTGTGGGCCAGACATTATGACATCAGTTTTCATAAATTATTCAAATCACAAGTCTGATGCTAAATCGAAATGGTTTTATGAGGGGCTAAAACAAGACGAGCAGATCAATATAAGAAAAAAAACTTTTTTTCTATATTTTCCCGGAAAGTATTTTTTGTAAGCAATTGTAAATGATAGAAGTACTAGAAAATGTACATATTTACATGAATGAATAGAACTAAACCACGATCCTTGACTTTAAATTATTTTTATTCATAGTGAGTTCACCAAAGAGAATAGTTGATATTCCAACATTGTCTGAGCCTACTGTACCCTCCATACTGCAATAGAATTATTACAAACTGTAATGGGAAATTTGGATAGTGTTACAAGTTCAACTCAAAGTTGTAAGCAAAGTGAGTTAAGTAGATTATATTGCAGAGTTTAGGTATTTAGGTCAATCTGTGCAAAATTGTGAGCTTTAAGTCACATTATAATGTCATCAAAAACATACACAGAGTTATGTTTTGCTTCATTCACATGTTTGAATAGCCCTTTATTATTAGTCTGTATATATCTCCAATGTTCAAAATGCTCTGTTCCACCTTGTGATGTCATCAAGCTATAGTTTCCAAGTTAACAGCTACTTTTTATGCTTTGTTCAGTAAATCTAAATCAGCTAGTTAGTCAGTCTAAATGACTCCAGTGAAGCTGTATGAAGTTTCAAAATACAGTGGAGTACTTCCTGTATTACCACATGACATCACAAGGTGGAACAGAGTGTTTTCTCTCAGCCTAAATATGCAGGATTTGAGCAATTAATGAATGAATGAAATAAAAGACAACTCCAGGTATGTTTGCGATGAAGAAACAACAATATTATAGAGATCAGAAATGAGTGTAAAATGGGTCCTTTAAGTACATAAAATTTACTGATGAGGTACGTGTGACTATCTCTCAGTGCTGTGTTCTTGTGTGTATGGAAGCGGTGTGGAGCACTGCAGCAGTCTCCCAGGACAGAGGGGCTGTACACTAGCTGCTCCTGCTGATACTGCTGCAGTGCGGAACCACACACACGAGTATCCTGGTCACAATCACTCCTCAGATTTACTGCACTGATGAGACAATGTGCATTTTGCAGATTAAAACTGTTCACTAGACACATGGCCCACATAGAATAACATGTGTAGCTGTTTAATTAGACTGTTTAATGTCTGTACTTCTCTGAGCAAATAAAGTTAAAGGGAAAAAAAGGTCTAGCATGGAGCTGAATCATAGAGAGTGTGGATTTTAAAGGGCATATATTACGCTATTTTCTGATCTATGTTATATGTTTTCTTATCAAAAACATATCCACGGTTGTGTTTTGTTTCATTCACACATGATTAACACACATGCATATTTAGGCTGAGTTCTTCTCTCAAACTGAAAAAACTTTGTTCCACCATGTGATGTCATGTAGCAATACAGGAAGTGCTCTGCTGTGTTTTGAAACTCCAAACATTTTCACGAGAATCATTCGGATAATTTCAGTCCTGGAATTGCAAGTCTCTACTGAACTAAAGGGAGAAGGCAGCTGTTAACTTACTTGAAAAGTACTACAACATGACATCACAAGGTGGAACGGAGCATTTTGAGCTTTGGAGATATAGACAGACAGACAGACATGTGTGACTGAAACAAAACAAAACTCCAGACCTGTACGTTTTGAAGGAGGTAACAGCATTCTAACTTGCTTAAACTTGTTTATTCTTGCTTGACGTTCACAAGAATCAATTTTGTGTGATTATATAGGAGCTTTAAGTAGGAAAATAAATCAAGTATGGAGCATGAGCACATAGTGGCTTTTAACAGAAAATATCATATTACAATCTCTGCTGGTGTTGATTTCAGTACTAAAGGATAAGGTTCAATACTCAAGATTTTGATACAACAATGATAATATAAACACTTTTATTTTACAAAACAGAATGCAAAAAAATAGGTCATACACTTGTTCTACTATAGATCAGAACCATTCTAAATCTAGTCAGCGAAGGTTAATTTTTAGTACTTTTCTTTAATTTTCTTGTTCCATACTGGTTCATATTTATAGTTTTGTTACAAATTTCAGAATCATTTAGTATCTGGGTATTTTTATCTGCTTTTAATCTCTGCTGACATCACAACAGGGTTTCGTACCAGCACTTGGAGTGAATCATTATATATTTTACATTGATTATCAATTAGACAGAATGTTATTTAACGGAAATGCAAGCCATCAGGTCAGGTCTTTTTATCTGCTCTGATTTATGAAGATGAAGTTAATATTTCAGGCCAATATTGGCTAAATGTCAAGTACAAAACAATCAATCAGTCTGTAGATGACCGAAGTCCTCCCAGCAGACCACTCACCCCAGCACTGGAGCCAAGCTATTGTGAGTAAACACTGCTTTTAGTATAATGTCGGTATAACAATAGTACAGAACAAGGATTTTCATGAAGCAAGCAAAAGGCATGGAAATCAATTTGGCTGTGTAAGAGCTGCAATCATCTCCACGTTTGACCAATATAACATTTAGAGTTATGGAATAGATTGTCCAACTGTACTCAGGCGGGGAGGATTTTTCTTGGCTCTTGTGTCTCAATCACTGACCATCAGTTCCTGCGTAACACACTATAATTTGTACTTCATTGTATTTCAGTGAAAGGAATATCGTTCACAAAACTGAGGTGAACTTACCACAAAAGGACAAAATAATAATAAATAAATCTTGGTGTATACTACCAGTCAAAAGTTTGGACACACTTTTTCTTGTTTCCTCTTTAGTTCCATGATTATTTCTATTGTACATTCTCACTGAAGCCATCAAAACTATAAATGAACAGAATGTGTAAACACAAAATAAACTCTAATAGACACAAAACTTTAAGATTTAAGATTTTAAAAATAGCCACCCTTGGTTTGATCACAGCTTTGCACTTTTGCTACATAATACTTTATCTCTTACTTCATACATTAGATGTCTTCCGTATGTATATAAAAGGTAGAAAATATCAACATCAAGAAAAAAGCATTAAATGAGAAGGTGTCTCCAAACTTTTGACTGGTAGTGTATATAGGATATCCTAGGTGCTAAATGGAGTCAAACCACATGTACTATGTACCTTTTCTGGTGGTGGGTCCAGGCTTGCTTTGCCTGGGAAAAAAACAGCATATAGTATCAAGCTTTACTATCTCCATGGAGACCAAGTAATAGGTCAGATCAGAGTAAAGGCGACCCTGCTCACAATCAATTTGGCAATGAAAGCACGTGAAAACATAATGAGATACGCCTCCCCCACCCCACCCCCCCCCCACCCCGCAGAAAATGTGGACCTTTAAAGAACACCTCTGACCTTCAATAATATGCAACTTGAGATGAGCCATTGAAATGTATAGTCACTGCTTCACATTTTAAACTCAAAAGTTCTTATAATCAAGTATATTATGTGAACAAGCCTGCAATTCTCATGATATGATCTGATGAAACACTATGATCACCAAGCACAGAAATAGAACAGCCTCTGAAAGCTCGCCCATACCAACTAAACCTCCTTAAACAAAAATGCAAAACAACCTCCCATTTCCCATTCAGGATCCACCTCCACCCATCGCCTCACTGAAATCCTTCCACAGACAGACTCACGTGAGCAGGGGAAGCAGCCGCTCAGAGCTGCCTTGGTCCTCCCAGTGAGCGCATGTTGTGTGCGGTGTGTTGAGTTGTGTATAGCGTAGTTGTGTGTGTAGTGTTGTGTGTGGTGTTACGTGTAGTGTGTAGCTGTAGTGTGTAGTGGGCTCTGAGCTGGCAGTTGCAGAGATACACAGGACCTGAGCAGATGGCAGCAGACGAGAGAGACGGACGAAACAGACGCCGAGCGGACGGGGAAATCCTACCAGGGCTGCTCAGAGGAGGAGACAACCCAACATTCACCAAGAAAAACCACAGAAGACCAATGTTTAGGCAGGAAACAGGAGCTAAATCATGGCTAAATTAGGCTAGAATCAGAAAAAAATACTAGAACATATACAATATGCAAGGGGAAACTTAAATATGGAAAATTTATATTAGTAGTAATCAAGACTTAAAGGTGCACGATGTTACTTTTCTAGTGGGGGTCTCCAAGGAAATGTTGCTTTACCTGGAATGTTCTACACTATGGTATTAAACATACAATCTTGCATTTATTCAAATAGGTGTTTTTATTGCGAAATAACACCTGGAAAAATATGCATTGCTGTTGTTGTGGAAAAAAAAAATATCTCTTGATGATAAATAATTTATCCATTTGCAAAGCCTGATGAGTTCTGGAATACAGACCAAGGTTTATTCTTGTATGGAGAGTGCCTAGGCCTGTCCTGGCCAGAGCCCAACAGTCTCTCCTCCCCAGAAGTATGTCCCTACTCCATTTGACCTGAGTCTCTCCCCAAGTATCTCCCCCCAAATGTTAAAAAGCACCAAGTTTATAAAGCCTGAGATGACCTGAGGACATACATTTCAAAGTGACAAGGCTCTTACTGAGGTGTGGCCAGATGTGCTTGATCTGATTTGCATCCCTATTCAGCTGCATTTGTCAACAAGATGAGCAAGCAAAAGGGAACAGAAGTATTTACATTGTAGAGTCTTTTCTAGCATTGTCTTTAACTACCAAACCAAATGAGTTTTAGATACAAGAACAAATGTGTTTCTAAAAGATAACCTAATCACTATTTTAATTTAATCAATCATAATCAATATTTTCCTGTGGACGTCTGGCCTTAGGTACAAATCGCATTCATTTACACAAAGACAGATTGAAGAAATCTTTCAGCAATGTAAATTTCCTTCACACTGTTATCAGGATAGCCTCTCCACAGACCTGACCTATGAATGGCATCTCATGGTTAAGATATAAGTTCTTGCTGTGTGTGACATTCTAGTCAAAGAAATAACATATCCATGGAGAAAGGAGATGAGCAGGTGGTGAACCCTCCAACAGAAAAAATAGTGCACCTTCAGCTAACACCACCAAGACAAAACCCATAAAAATGTCACGTCTGCTCTATTTGACAAACATGGTTTAATGAGGGAAAACTAAAAGGCCAACAGGGACATGAGCTGAAAATTAGCACCATCTTAACACTGTATGCAACATATTAGCTGCAAGCTCTGTTTTGTAACTAAGCTGTGTTGTCCCTGCAAAATGAATCAGTACTAACCAGGCCTAACACACATACCACAGTTTGAGGCCGCCTTCACCTAACCTTCCTCTCTCCAAAGAGCTAGACAGGATCTCCTCCTCTTCCTCACTTGGGGCTAATCCTCGCCGGTGCGTCATCTCTCGTCTCTGATCACACACACTTTGTAGATTCATAAATGGTAAGTGTTAAGCCGCAAAGGGCCCAGGTCACCGGCTGCCAACAGCGAAAAAAGCGAACATCAAATTAGCATAAACAGCCTATTTATAAAAGCTAACTTGTAGGACAAATCCTCCTCCCCCACTTAAGAGAAGAGAGAGATGTGAGCGCAGTGCTGTCTAGAGATTTTAAAGTGAGGGAATGTGGCCAGAATAAGCCCTGTCTGTCACTGTTGGCCTTTGTAGATGACCTGGGATGGCACTCGTCTGTTTAAAAAATATGTTTAGAATTCATGGTATTAAAGCCTCATCCCAGTCTTTATAGTTTTATCATACCACACCAAAACTTGGGATGCACAATATTGGAAAGATTTACTGTATCGGATATCCGCTTATGAATTGATGTAAGACTATTTATGGTTGTATTTCACCAAGAAAGTCTCATAGTGTCTGAATTTCTATTTATACAAAGCTGTTCTGTTGTTTCTTGAGTGATAAATTAATAAATTAGGATCTGTTTTGCCTTATTTTATTTTAGTTTTCAGTAAATACATGCTGTTTACAGTCTGTGCTACTGATATCGGATAATTTCAGGTTTTGTTACATACTTCAATCTCTTGGAATCAGTACACTTATATCGCACCAGTTTTACAGTTCAGATACTGATTGTATGAATAAAAGTTCTACAATAAGAGATGTTCTAGGCCAACATCAGCCAATAAATAGTCTTACTACATCCAACTATATGCCAAACCACCGATGTCAATAGTCAATTCAGTAAATTTCTCAGGGTGGGTGTCAAAATTCAATAACAATATCGGTACAGGAGCATCTCTAGTACACACATTTCCAGTCAAAATGTGAATCCTATTTTTATCCTGGTTTCAAATCCACTCCCTAGCTGGTGAAGAACCAAGATTAGCTTATCAATAAACATAAACTTTTGACAGCTTTTAAGGCAATACATGCTAATAAAACACTGCATATAAAGATGTTCATAGAGAATTTAGGATTGCTCAATTCATTCATCACATCTTTTAAACGTGATGTAACCATAGTTGAATGTTGATACTTCAGTGTTTTCAAATGCTTACTTCCTGAAGCTGGCGTTCCCATTGCACTATGGGAAAGTGCACCATCACATAAAAGGACACACAGGAAATATAATATGATGCAGCAGATGATGTTTTAGTCATGTGTCGACATGTGTCTTTGTCAAACTGCTGACTGACTGTTTTGTATTTTTATATTACATCAATGATGGCTCCCAGGGGAGATGTGTGCTGGGTAACTGATACGTGAACATGCTACAAATAGTCACAGGTGAATATCAATCAATAACATGTCACTGTCACATAATGACATTACATAATGTTTTTCTAACAGGACACGACTAATAGGTTTGTAATAGACATGCTGAATACTGTGTCAGTACAAGGGTTCATCTCTGCATCATGACTAGTTTTAATTAAAGCATATATAAATAGACTTTGCCAACAAATCAGTGTTGGTTACAAGATGAAGTCAGTTCTATTATTTGCAAGCTAAACATGATATGGTATGTTTTATTTGTGGTTGTAACTTGAAGACTTGGATAATGCACAATTATGCATTACGTCAGCCAATAATAGTGTTTAGGTTTGCTTTATTATAACCTTGAATACCTTAGTTGCAATATTGTTTGGATAACGTCGGATAATAATGATAATGATAATAATGACTGGATAATTAACCTTACTCCCATTCAGGCAAAATATACTTAAATATTATGCTATTTCCTAATCTATGTTTTAATGTTATTGATCACAGACATACCTGGATATGTGTTTTGTTTCATTCACACATGTTTAACACACAAACCCTGCATATTTAGACTCAGTTCTTCTCTCTGTTCCACCTTATGATGTCATGTGGTAATACAGGAAGTGCTCCACTGTGTTTTAAAACTCCTTCAGTAGAACCATTTAGATTATTTCAGCCCCGAAATTGCCTGTCTCTACTGAACTAAAAGTAAAAGGTAATCATTAACTTGAAAACCTCTACATGACATCACAAGGTGGAACAGAGCATTTTGAGCTTTGAAGATGCAGGCAGAGTAATAATGCAGGATGACTCAAATGTGTGAATGAAATAAGAGACAATTCCAGGTATGTTTTTTGATGAGGTAACAACATTCTAACATGGTATAAAACTCACTAGAATCCATTTGGTAATATTGGACCTTTAAGAAATACAATGTCTAATCCAATAATCATCTTTTTATAAGCATCAACATTATAGTTATTGCAAACATTTCTCACAGTTAGAAAAAGCTTTTAAATCCAGCAGGCCCTTCACTATAACTGCTCTCCTTGTCAGCGCCGCCTGTATATCTGGGTTATGTATACTCAGGAGCATTACACCATCATGGACCTCGTAAGTGTCTCACATTTGTAAAAGACACTGCTACAAAGTGTTTTACTAAAGGCAGTAGGCACAAATTAGCAAAATATACTGTAATCCTCTGTTTGAATATTATAATTAAAGTACCATCTTGTGTAGGGCATCAGCATTAAACCTAAGTCACATCAATATTCAAATGACTGTATAAGTAAGCTAAGGAGATAAGGGAAATAGAGAAGGAGATAGAGTGTTGTATGGCATACTAATTTGTTTATCTACAGGCATCCATTCATTAACCATGACAGTATGTAGCATGCCTAAAGCTTCTAACTGCGTCTTGGTTGTTTACAGTGTTTAAAGGGCCCATATTATGTTTTGATCTATGTTATAATGTTGTTTCCTCATCAAAAACATACCTGGAGCTGTGTTTTGTTTCATTCACACGGGTATTTAGACTGAAACAGAAAACACTCTGTTCCACCTTGTGATGTCATGTGGTAATACAGAAAGTGCTCCACTGTGTTTTAAAACGCCATACACTTTCTAGGGTTGGGTATCATTAACAAGTTGCTAATACGATACATACCTCAATACATAGGCCATGATACGATACATATCTCGATACAGAGAGCTTTGAAATTCAATATGATATATTTCAGATCAATTCAATACAGTTCAGTTTTTAAAACCACTTCTTGTGCAAAGTGAATTTGAAACACGCCCAATTTAATTATCAAAACAGTGAAAATGTCAAATGTTTTGAGTTCCCTTTCTCTAAACAAGCAAAAAAACTGTAGCACTATAACAAAATAATTTTGCAAAATATACCAAAAAATACAGCAGCCCATGATATCAATACTGTATCACATTAAACAATAAAACATATCGATATTTTTGCACACCCCTAACACTTTCACTAGAATCATTTAAATGATTTCAGCTCTGGAAATGCCAGTCGCTACTGAACAAAATGTAAAAGGTAGCTCTTAACTTACTACATGACATCAAGGCAGAACATATTATTAATAAATAGTATAGTATTTTGTGTTTTGGAGATGTAATTATAAAAAGGGTTACTCAACACAAAACAAAAGATGTTATGTTTTGAGGAGGAAACAGCATTAGAACATGCTTTAAAAGTCACAAGCGTCATGTTTGCGTAATATAGGACCTTTGCGGTACTATATATGTTCCTCATGACAACACAACTTATCTTACATATATTTCATGAGTGACACCAACATTAATGTAATTTGCCTGTAGGGTTGTAAATCACTACTTTTGTCACCAGACTCACTTACGATGCAATGTTTGATGATATTGGACAACATGCAGCGGTGCAGTCATATTGGTCTGCCACATTAAGCTGATTCAACAACTTGCAAAATGAAATTACACAAGGTACAGGAAAGGCAGCTGAGGAATATACTGACAACATTTATATTTTAGAAGCAAAAACTATGGATTGTTCTTGTACTAAGAGCCAATTTAAGCCTGCAATGGTACACAGAATATATTGCATATATACAAACAATATTCCTGTGTTTTCATAATTTTCTCACATATTCCACATTACCTTATGCTGCGTGGGATGAAATGACATAATTAGCTCGTGACCAAACCTACACAGGATAAACAGAATGTGGGCAGGTGAGCCATATGTGAAACGCCTTGTATGCCCATGTATAATTTATTAGCCTTAAGTCCATTAAAATCCATGCCTGTCTATAGTTATTAGTGTATTAAATATCCACACTGCCATTTTGAGCCTATCACTGTCAGCCTCCGATGAATCAGCGCTCCCTGTGTCCTTGCTTCACACTTCTGCATGCGCTCGTACTCACTCGATAACAGTGTAACGCGTGAGCATCTTTGTTACATAATTAAGACAATGGAAGGAATGAAGCAGCAAGATCAGTGGTTTTCAAAGTAAAACTCACAAAGGAAAATGTTGGCTTTTCAAATACAATCAAAGGAGCAGGATGAAACCAGGACTTAGTGATGAAATTATACGAAAACAAGTTATACAATACTTTAGCAGGGACTCCATCAGGACTATTACAGAATAACATAAACCTAAATGATGAATCAGTATTGGACCAGGTTGAAGTCAGCGATAAGCAAGCCCCAAAATAGGTTAAAACCATGAATACTATGTAAACTCCTAATTCCATGGTTGCTTTCACACTTGAATTTGATTTGGTCCCATTCCTGCACTGGTATAGTTCAGTTTACGCTCCATGTTCTGACTGGACCGGACTACAGTGTGATTAAACCCATTCTAAAATGAACAATCCCCAAGAGAAATAGACCAATCATATATCAGTTGGCCGATATATGCACTTTCTGAGGTACATACATAATACACATAAAAGAAGAATACCGTATTTTTCGGACTATAAGTCGCCCTTTTTTCATTGTTTGGGTGGTCCTATAACTTATACTCCGGTGCAACTTATATATTAAAATTTTCACACTGTCAGCCATGAGAGGGCGCTCTAGACTTGTGTGTCAGCATCTTCTATTACTCCTGCATCATTATCACGTTACACTCTACTGCGCATGTCTCCTACAGAAAGAGCCTTTGTCCTGTCTGGTATCATGTCAGTCCATCATTACTTCTGTACCACTGAAAATTTTAAATTTAAACAAACTTATAAAGACAACTGAAAATATCCTGTCGGGATTCAGAAAAGCAGAAATAATTCTAACTGGACCTGATGCTGAGTCTGACGACAGCTACGCAGAAGAGGAAGCGGCGCTCTGTTTACCTCCAGAGATTGCGGAGTTGCTCAGGAGTGACACTGAGGATGAAGAATTCAGTGGATTTAGTGATTTGGAGTGAGATCGAGAGATTGGTAAACTTGTTCTGTTATGCTGTTTATGCTATAGTTATCTGAAGAACTGTTCATATGTCTGTTGTTCTCTGTTCTATTGTTATTACTATAACTTGCCTTTCAAGATGAAATGTCGGTTCCTGGTCTCTGATTTTTATAAAAAATTTCCTCCAAAACGTGTGACTTATAGTCTGGTGTGACCTATATATGTGTTTTCTTCTTGATTGCACATTTTTTGGCTGATGTGACTTATAGTCCGAAAAATACAGTACACATAAAAAGGTCTGTTTGAAAACTTTAATGCCAAGACACAACTGCACAAAACATGACTACACTGCTCTTCTATACATTTGTAGTAAAGAGGGGCTGTGGATGAATGCGGATGAATACCAGCAGAAATATTGGCCATCGGTTTCTTGGATTCTAAACAGGGATCTTCCATGAAAAAAAACATATTGATCTCTAATCCCTAAACCAGGTGTAAACAAAGACTGAAACTGCATGCACACCACATCAAAACTGAGACTAAACTGGAACTATATCTTGGTCTAAACCTGGTCAAAACAAGGTCAGTATACTACAGAACTATGTACATTACCTATACCACTGTGCTCGCATCTTATACCACAATTTCAAGACCACTGAACTACATTATTACATACTTCTTCACCAACCCCGGACTAAATTTCCCAACGGATCAATTTGTATCTGTGTAAAAGTGAAATGAAAGTGTTTGGTGCATGGTTGGTGCAGTGAGGCAGGGGCAGACTGCAGCAGAAATCTGAGACGTGCTTTCTCTTGTTCTTGTTCTCGGTCTGAAGCTGCAGCACAATAAAAATAAGCCCAGTGTGATCCGAGGACACGTGGACAGCCTCTCACCCTTGGACTCTGCACATGACATTTTAGCTGCAGCCGAATGGAGAGATGGAGAGATGGAGAGACAGAGACGAGAGGAGGACACGGGCCGCCGAGCTCTGCACAGACTTTGCATAACCTTTTCACACAGTGTTTTCTGGACACTCCCTGAATCTCTACCCAGACAGACTGCTGCTTCTCATGGTTCACTAGTTAAGGTCCAATATTACACAAAACCGACTCTTGTGAGCTTTAAGCCCTGTTGTGATGTTTTTACCTCTTTGAAAACGTACCTGGAGTTGTGTTTTTTTTATTCATTCACACGTCTGAATAATCCTTTATTATCAGTCTGTCTACATCTCCAAAGATCAAAATGAAAAAAAATACAACTCCAGATATGTTTGTGATGAGGAAACAACATTATACAATAGATCAGAAAATCCCTTTAAAAGTCTTGTGTCACATAATTGAGTTTCATAGCTTACGCGCAAAAACAAAATTTCAATTCCTTTCAGAAAACACAGGCATAGAAAAGCAAAGGAAGAGTGTGCAAAAGGTCCAGTCTATTTAAAATGTCAAAAATTGATCTTGTGAGCTTTAAGCCATGTTATAATGATTTTACCTTATCAAAAACATACCTGGACTTGTGTTTTATTTCATTTACAAATCTGTAACCCTTTATTATTAGTCCATCTATGTCTCAAATGCTCAGAATAAGTTAACATCTACCTTTTACCAATTGTGCAGTAGAGATTGGCAATTCCAGGGCTTGTGGTGGAAATTTTAGTATTGGGTGTTGTTCTTTCTGTTGTCCAAGTAAGTGTTAAAAGCCACACTATTCTTTGTCTTATCCTTTCTCTCACAGGAAGCCTCTATGTACCTTTGGGTTTGACATTTGAGACTCATTTACGTCTGATAGTTATGTCACATCTTCACTTGTACTCAGATTCTAATGTAAAGGTGTTACATTTCAATGTTAAGAAAGCCATATGGCAGTCAGACTGACCTAAATGCAAACTTTTCTTGGGAAGGGCTTGGACCTCAGAAAGTATCGAAGTGTTGTTACCCCACTGCTCTGGGCTCACTGCTGGCAGAAACTCTGTCCGTCAGTAGTGAGACTGTTTGTTACCAGTGCAAACGTAATAAACCAACCTAGACAGTCTTCTTGTATGTTCTGGTATTATTTTACAGATTTTCAGAATTTCCAGGACAGGCTGAAGTTATCCAAATGATTCTAGTAAAGGTGTTTTCTGGTTGAGAGAAGAACTTAGCCTAAATATGCAAGGTGTGCGTGTTAAACATGTGTAAATGAAACAAAATACAACTCCAGGTATGTTTTTGATGAGAAAACAACATTATAACATAGATGAGAAAATAGTGTAATATAGGCCCTTCATGTTTTTCAATCCGTGTAGTATTCGTTCATTTGTTTTTTTTAATATAAAACCAAAAATAAGAAAACAAAACAAAAAAAACCCAACAGTTTTCTTCATTATTTGTCTTCAAAACCAAAATGAAAAAGTGGATAACGATTTGTTTTTTCATTTTTCGATTTGGTGATTAAATGAATAATGGAAAAAATGAATAATGGCCGTTTCCTGTTTTCGTGACTTAAACTGCGATGCCAGAGTGAACCAGGACTAAAACAGGACTAAACCAGAATTGAACTAGGACTAAACCAGGTCTCAATCCTGGTCTCAGTCCTGGTCTCATTCCCGGTTCTAGTTTGGTTCACTGAGACTAGAACTGAGATCGGTTTAGAGCTATTTTAGTCCTGTTTTAGTCCTGTTTTAGTCCTGGTTCAGTCCTGGCTCAGTCCTGGCTCAGTCCTGGCTAAATCCTGGTTCAGTCCTGGCTCAGTCCTGGCTCAGTCCTGGCTCAGTCCTGGTTCAGTCCTGGTTCAGTCCTGGTTAAGTCCTGGTTCAGTCCTGGCTCAGTCCTGGCTCAGTCCTGGCTCAGTCCTGGCTCAGTCCTGGTTCAGTCCTGGTTCAGTCCTGGTTCAGTCCTGGCTCAGTCCTGGCTCAGTCCTGGCTCAGTCCTGGCTCAGTCCTGGTTCAGTCCTGGTTCAGTCCTGGTTCAGTCCTGAAACACCAAATCAAAAAATGAAAAAACTAATCATTATCCATTTTGAACTTGCTCTGTTCTGTCCAGTTTTAAGTAATCTGTACGCAAATATAATAGAATTGCAAACTGTCGATATTAAATTTAGGACATGGGAATGGTTGGATCACAAAGGGCAATTGATATAAATGAACCAGTCAATAACACTTAAAAGACAAATCATTCCTCAGTATTTGTAATTTGAAAATGAACTTGTTCTGATCTATTCTGATTACATATACATGCATAAGATGAATGATGTGTTGACAGAAGAGTCCAAAAGGTGTTTCTTGTATAACAGACTGTATCCCCTCCCAGAGCCAGAGCCTGACAGTGGAGCAGCACAGGATGCACATTCCCCCTGGGGCTCAACCTCCTCTGACAGACCCTCCTCTGACAGACCCTCCTCACACACGGACTGGGAAACTCTACAGACATAATGAAATCTGGTGGTACATACAGGAAGTGCTGGAGGGGCTCTGAACAAGGCAGCCAGAGGGTCCAAGAGGAGCAAACACAACACTATGATTTCGACAAAGTAATGGACAAGACATGGGATTAGACGGGATAGGGAGAGGGGAGAGTGTTTGTGTGTGGGGGAGCCAGAAGATGGTCCATGAAGGCTTGATCAGAAAACAATGGTTCTCTGTAGGCCTATCTTCACAATAATGGTGAAGTCCTGAGATGAAATTACATTCATTTAAGTAATTTTTGCCTAATTTATTTCTTTAAAAGGAAATAAATAATACCACCAGGCTGATAAAACAGTGGAATTTTATTATTTTTTAATTGGTGGATCAGAAAGCACTACAGAACATTGTTAATTAGATTAAATTGAATTAATAATGATTTTAAAAATATACATATATTAGTTATGTAATTCTAGATCATAGTTAAAGGGGCACTGAGCAACTTTTCTGTTCCATGTTATGACATTAAGCATATCCATCTCATATTTATTCATTGCCTGTGTTTCTTTTGCTTAGAAATACAATAATTCCTTCTGTAAAAAGGGTAGACTCTGCACAGATCTGAATTGTAATGTGGTGTATTGGTCTAACCTGCTTGTCTCCCTTGTGATAGATAGGCTTAATCTATACTGTGGAACATTCTAGACAAAGGAATAACATTTTCATAGAGATAAGCAGGTGGTGGACTCTCCGTTTGAAATATTACACAGTGCAAGTTATGTTAACACAGTTTGTTTTTTTGTGTTTGTGTTTGTGTGTGTGTGTGGTTTTTTTCCCCTGAACTGACAATCTTATTTCATTAGAATCCTCTTTTGATAAATCAGGGAACTTATAGACCATCTCTGGACAAACTGACAGTCATATTATTAACCACATAATGTAAGAAATTACATGCATGCATTGATCTTACAAGCTTCAGTCTACTACTAGCTTTATATCTTTCAAAAACATGTGAGTAGTAACTACAGCCAAAAGTCGAAGTACAAGTTTCTGCAGAACATTGCAGTCAACCATTTTAGACCACAGAAATACCAGCTTCAGTACACTTCCTTTTAACTGTTTGCCCTTCCACTGAACACATGAAATATTTAACCACATTCTCACTCTGCTTCCCGCAGCCTTAGAAACTAACCAAGCCTTACCAAGTCTAACCAAGCCTAACCTAACCAGGCCAGACTCTTGGGTCAGCCCGTGTCTCCTGTGATTTCACTCACCCAGACCGGCCTGTTGTTGGAGGAAGGTCACTGTGGTCTGAGTGACAAAGTGTAAGGAGGAGATGACGTTTGCATGCCCTTATCTCACGGGGTCTGGGTTAGTGCTCTGAGCTCTCACACTTTTCAATACGAGTCCTGCATCATACTGCTTCTCAACTTGTCAATAGATGCAATCTATATATGAAAGCCCAAACAATATTTTTAGGTCAGTATTTATCGTGATTTGCGTAGATTTTCTTTGCTTTACTGGAAAATGTTTGGTTATTTTTTTTACTATATGATGTGTAGTAAAAAGTTGAATTAATCACTTCTATGACTCATTACAGATGCAAACTAAGAATTAAAGTGTTTCACTCTGCTGTTTTTTTATTGCAGCTCATCGCATTTTTAACAATATTGTGGATTTAAAAAAGTTTTTGTGTTATATATCTGCTCTTGATTATTGTGTCCGTGGCATAAATTAGTTACAATATTATAATTTCTCATCTGTATTTACTTGAGCAATATATCGCACGTCAAATTTGGTTATTGTGAGAAGCCAACACATTCAGATATTCATCCAAAAAGTCGATATGGAAACTTGCATTCCAGTTAGAGAGACATTGCCAAAAAGGAATACCTCAAAATATGTTTTTTCATGCAATATTTTAGCGATACGTCAGAAATATGGCAAAATATGCTTTTAAACATGGTTGAATAAGTGGACAGATTATCAAAAAGGCAATAATATTAAATGTGATTTTGAGGAAAAGCTAAATTTGAATATCACGTATATTGTTTAGAATATAAAATTAAAAAAAGCATATGTTGCAATCTTCAAGCAATAATATAAAGTGATATTTCTCTACTTTTGTATTACAGTTTGTCTGATACATTGAAGGACACGTTTTAAATGTAGGATTAAGGAATTATTGTTGGCCTAGCCGTAATTTCACGAAGTGTGTATATTCATCTTCAAATGAGTCTGAAAATCTGTGTTTTTGCAGTTTGCCAGCACAGTGAGCGTGCCATGTTTGACGTCATTCGTGGAAAGAGAGTGTTATAGATTAAAAATACTATATATACATCTTGTCTGGTGAATACAGGTCTTTCAAATGCTAAACTGGTATTTAGCATTTTCTATGAGCCAGATTCATAATGACATAAGGATATCAGTGGTAAACATACAGGGGGTGAGATGCAGCTATTCTGAGAGCGCCACCTGTTTACACACCCCATAAACCAACCCAAAATAACCAAACAGAAGCCACGGTGGAACACGGTACAGAGGCAGAGAATATAGAATCTAGAAGAGAGGAAGGTGCACAACAACAAAAAGCGGTTAGATTAGCATATAGTAGCTAGCAGAGGTAGAAAAGTACAGGCCCGAAATGTACACAAGTTACTGCAAAAAGCGTAGACGGGGGAAGGATCTGGGGGGAGAAAATAATTTCATTTTGGGTTATGCCATTTATATTTAATACAGCAAAATATGTCTGCAATGTACTCTTTTTCTTGTTTAAATGTCTAAAAGGCATAGGCAGTCTCATCCAGAAGTATATTTCAAAGATGAACCGTCACAGCAGACTGAATGTGGAGGGTAATTCAACTTTTATGAGTTTTTGACTTTATTATGAAGTTTTTTTCCTCACAAACATACTCACAGCAGATGCACTGATATAAAGCAACCTCCTTACTGACAACCACAATCAAACAGGTTACACAGAAAATAATCAGAATGAGACCACGGTGCAGTCATCTCAGTTTCACTTACTATATATACGATAAATCATTGTTTTCTGTTGCAAACCAGGAAGTAACTAGCATTACTGTTAACCACTTTGATAACAACTGGCATAACAACTGGGAAGTTGTGAAAAGTGCTTCTGAACTCAGTGTGAATAATTAGCATGGGAATGTGCTAAGGAAGTCAGGAAAATGGTAAGATAGCTGCAAAAGAAAAAAAAAAAAAAAACAGGTCTATGTTCTATGTTTTTAAAATCATCAAAACGGCAAAAAGTACTTTTGTGGCATATTTTACTAAATTACTTTGTGACAGTGCTACAGTTTTGCTGCTTGTTTAGTAGAAGAAAACTCATTTATGCAACACATTTGACATTTTCACTGTTGTGATGATTTAAATGGTTGTGTTTCATATGAACTTTACACAAGAAGTGGTTTAACAAAGACTTTTAGTATCACAGCCATAATTTAGCCTTTATTTTTTATTAAACCATATCGAATTGATTCGGAATATATTGTATCGAATCAAAAGTGCACTGTATCGAGATATGTATCATAGAGCCCTGCACTTGCACAGGTTCCCAACGCAAAACTGTGGAGCGTGGGACACATTTTGAAAGCCCCTTGAAGGCGCAGGTGGGAGCAGGACTGGAAAATGCAGGAGCAGGCGAGTGGGATGGTAAACTGAAGTCCCACAAACTAAATATTAGTGTAAAATAAAATACGCAAATGATTAATGTATGCTTATTACACATAATCTCTGCTGTTATTTGGCATTAATAAAAACTTTTTTTAAGCAGCCTAAATTTGCAGATGTGGTTTAATCTCGTGCACATTTTAGAGAATTCCTTTACGCTTCTCCGTGTTTGATAGAGTTTAAGAAAGCGAACGTCCCCATCTTGCGGGTGGGAGAGGGACAAAATATCACAGATGCAGGCTGGAGCAGGAATGAAAAGACTATCCCGCACAGATCTCTAATGTATCATATCGTGGCCTATGTATCGAGGTATGTTTCGTATCAGCAACTTCTTAATGATACCCAGCCCTACTAGCCACCATTGCACTGACTGATCAGAACTGATCTTGCACATTTCTGTTGTCACACATTGGATGGTATTAGGGGAATTATTCAGGAAGTAGTGCAAAAATCATTTTTGGCCACATGCGCCGATGAGCCTGAGCCACTGGAACCAAATGCATGCCATCTTTGGTTCATCTTTCAGATCTGATTATACATCCATGGTTCTTCCTCATATGATGTACTGACCCCTGAAATCACGTCCTGACCTCCTGTGGGGTCAACATATAGATAGAGTGTGATTCACAGGTTAACACTGCAGCAGAGGGCAGGACAGTGATGTACCCTCCTCTGGATGTGTGTGTGTGTGTATGTGTGTCTGTGAGTGTGGAAGGGACGGGCTCTCACTCAGGACAAGGCACAGTCATAAACAGATCTGAATCACTCTGAAGGGCGCAGCACGGTCACCTCGTACTCGCATATGCCTCTGCTAATGCTACGGACAACAGCTGTGATATTTGCACAAACAACTGAAATGCTTGGGCTGGGTATTTACAAAACAATACAGAAAAGAACCCACAGTACAATATACCTACGCATCCTGATAGTGTTAATGAAAAACTCTTCAGTAAACAATACAATGTACATTTGCTGTTCTTATGACTGTCTACTTTTGATTCTATGTTTTAGAACTGTTCAATGTTATAATCATGACATTTATTTCTACAAAAAATGACACTATGTAACCTTATTTCCATGGGGATTAGAGGTAACAGTATATGTATTCGTGCCGAACTGTTTTGGTATAGAACATTTGGTTCGGTGCAGGGCAGTGCATGAGTGAGTTCATTCAGTTTGTGTGTGTTTACATTCTGCCACTACATGTGCAGCTACACAGAAAGCTCGGCTCTTTAATATTCAGCAGGGAACTTGTCTGTGATTGGAGTGGCAGTGTTTCCCACAGAGCTTTATAGTTAGGGCGGCCACCTTGACAACAATTGCCCCCCGCCTTGACTACATCCCTCTGAACCACATGAATCCTCGCAAAAGTACGGTTGTTGCGCCCCTTTCCTCATTTTCGCCGGCACAGAATCTTATTTAACTTATTAGTATTAACAAACAGCACTTTGCATTTATTTTATTGTTGTAATGTTAAGACAAATTGTTGGTTAAATAAAACACAAATAAACAATAAGCAAAATGGTTTTGCTTTTTGTTCCCAGATTGTACAGAAAATGAACCGAACCGTGACGTCAAAACCGAGTTATGTACCGAATCATCATTTTTGTGTATCGTTACAACCCTAATGGGGATGTTACTGCTTTGCCTGACTGGAACAGAAAACAACCATGCAGCTAAAGATAAGTCTAATGCCATACTATGGAACATTCCAGGCAAAGGGACACATCTCCATGGAGACAAGCAGGTGGCAGACCCTCCATCAGGAAAGTTACATAGTAGACCATACATAAGATATAGGATACACAACAACATCAAGGAGTCCACACATAGAAACCAGGCCGTGGCTAATGGCTACATGCTAAAGTGCCTTCACAATAACAGCACTGAAATGTATGGATCCATCTGAGCGTGCTTTAACACACGGACCATTGAGGTTTCTATAGGAGGACAGGAACAGGCCTGCACTGTCTATTCATCATGCTATCTTTTCTCAATCCAAACAGCGCTATGTTACATCACCCTATCTACCTACACTTAGCCTTAGTGCTGAAGAGGTCAGGCAGAAGGAACGGACAGAGGGCCCCAGGCGTGAATGGCTAATATAATGTAGTTTATTCATGTCCACATTTACACTGCTGCTGCTGCTAACTTGGACACCGTGGTCATAGAAAAACAAAGAGATAGTTCAAGTGTTGTTTACGCTGGTTTGTGTATTCTTGTGCCTGTGGTAAATATAGAGACCTTGAGCAATTCCTCCACATATGCAATTGCACAATACATGCTATAGTGGGCTAGAATCAGCCAGGGCTAAAATAAGTCGTTCTGTAGGAACAAAACAAAATGGATTATATAAACTAGGAATGAGAATGGTACAGTAGGTTAAGTGCAGCTACTAAGTGCATACTGTTGTTGTGTCCTTGGGCAAGACACTTAACCCACATTGCCTACTCCATTCATAAATGTGGTTGGTTGCAGCAAGAGAGGAATTAAGCATTTAAATGTGACAAATAACATGGACTCACAGCTTTAATACAGGCACGCAGCGAGCAACTCACTGGCCGGTTATATAATTATTCATAGTTATCACAGTTATTACAACAGGACATACAAATGAGAAACACTGTTATCTATTTCTATTATATTGTGAAATCTGGAATCACCATCAGTTATTTTAACATTTTATAGTAACAGTTGCTAGGAGTAATATCACGATTTTAAAAATATAACACTGAAGTCCATGTTTCACTTACATTCACAGTACCTAATCAATCACTGTTCTTTAAGTATGTATCTGAATGAATATCTGAAGTTAATGTGACATAAACAACCAGAGCAAAAAGCACTGTACATTTTAGCTATTACAGTATTGATTCACACTTTTTTTTTTACCTGTGATTAATTTGTGACCGTATAATCAAGGATATTTACCAAAATAATCTTGGCATTCAATCAATTAGAAGGATTGGAAATGAATAAAAATTACCCTGGTGTTAGTCTCAGCATCAATCACCCAGCCCTTTGCAGATGTCTAGGTAAAGAGCTAGTAAAGACTGTATAAATGGGCATAGCTAACCCGCTAGGAAGTGAGCATGGGGGGTGGCTCCAGCTCCATCGACTCTGGCTTCAATTAACTTTGTACTGAAAAATTGTAACTCCCTTGTCTGTAACTACTCCAGTGAGCCTCATCATTTTGGTCTTAAAATGTTCGTATTACCCCGCTCTACGGTCTACACAATCCTGTTCTTTTTAGTGACGCATTGATCCAGCTCTTTTTTGTTCCCATACAGATTTTTTTTTTTTTTACTTATTTATCATATAGAGTCACTACAGAACAACTTTAAAACAAATACATACATGAATAAAAGCCAACACTGTCCAGTAAATCGTCTTATTACACAAATGGGATACTGGCTGAACTGATATCTTGGAGGCCAATATCATTCTGATCCATCAAAATTTTCAGTATCACCATCGATATCTGATACCAGCGTATTGGTGCATCCCTAATTTTTATTTCTCTGTTTTGTCCGTAAAGAAATTTGATTCTTAATATGTTACTTGGCTCCAACTTCGCTATTATCAATGATCAATAAATCAATTAGTCTTCCTGATATCCTGGCTAACAAGAAGGATGGGAGTTAATAAATAGCGTTTTATTACTTTACTATTGGCCTGACCCAGCCCTTTCTGCCGTGCATGCAGGTAAATGTTTTGATGTTTGTGCTATCCCAATGCCCAGGTGTTACGGAGCTCCATCTGTTACATTAGCACTGTAAACATGTAAGCCTGCAGGGGGCGAGTGTAGGACAGAGATGTGAAAGAGCAGCCTTCTTCTTCTGGGATTTAAATGCGTGTTGTTACCTGTGGTGTCTCCTAAACATTGGGATATTTATGGACTCTTCTCCTGCAGCGTGCCCTTGATCTCAGTAAACACTGTACTAGTAACCACAGTTTCATTGTAGATAGTCTATGGTAGAGGGAAGAGAAATATCCCAAAAATTACAAAATTGCAATTGTCGTTTTGGAAATATGTTAAATTAGAATAATGATTAGAAAGATGAGCGTGTCAGTGGGTCAGTCAGGTATCAGGTGCTCCTGAGCAAAGAGAAAAATTCAATTCAATTAAAAAGTTCTTTAATGTAACTAATTAACTAGATTTTTCCCTTTGCATGCTAAATTAGAAAATTGAGTGTATCGCCTATATTTTAAATTATTCTAAATGACCTCAAAAAAGAGAGAGAAATGTCTAGTGTGATCTCCCAAACAATGGTATAAAGTAATATTTCTGCAATTTTGTGGTTAAATTTAAGGTCGATTCATGTTTTGGGCTAAATGTTAATCTTATTTATAGGCACAATTTAACACATTCTTGATGTATTGTGAAAATATTGTCAGACTAATGTTTTCGAAATAATGTAAAAAATGTCAAGATATTCATTTTTTATAATATTCTAGTTTACAGAATATGGTATAGTCTAAATGTAATTGATTCAGTCTCAATTTAATGGTGTACTGTGTAACTTTTCTATTTTCTATCTTCATGGAGACCAAACCAGGCCGTTACTGGTGAGCTCTGTGGAGTGTCAACCCCACTCAGAGTCAGAATGCCTGGTTTTCTAGGCATCTTTGAGCTACAAAACCACCTGTAACCTGGCTGACCTGTAAACTGTTACTGAATAAATGTATGGTTAATCTATTTAATGTCATACCGCGGGACATTCAAAGCAGAGCAATGACATATCCATAGAAACAAGCAGGTGATGGACCAAAAAGTTACACAGTGTACCTTTAATATGTTTTTAAAATGATGCTGTTTCTCTTTCAAGGAAGCAAAATTTGTTTCATTTATTTTAAAGGCCCATTTTCAATTTTGGTGATAGATTGGTGGTAGATTTCCCCATAATTTTGACTCATCTGTAATCTCTGATAGGAAAAAAAATTACCAATATCTTAAAATTTAATAGAACAAATTAGCTAATATCAGTTCTCATGGCTTTCTCCTCACTTTGTACTACTAAAAGTTAGACAAGACCCTTCTGGTCTAATTTAGTCACAAACATGCATTATATAGTATCCCTGTAGATGCTTTTGTACACAGGGTCCTCTGCCTCCCACAGAGTCATCCATCTGCTTCACAGTCTGCTTTGGTTTTCCCTGCGCCCAGGAAACCTATCAAGTCTGACATGGCATTTAGTTACCTGCCTTCACAAACAAAAAGAGGAAATGGTTTAGTAATAGGTTAAAATACCGCTATATATACTGCAATAATGGTATATATATTTTTGTCATAGCCATGGCACTGCACTACCACATGGAAAGCGGGAAAACATGAGCACAAGTACAGTAATAAACTTAAAAAGGGATTATGTCAAATCAACTTACAGGAGCTTTTAACTAAGTTATAACTGTGTTCCTTCACTAATAGTTTATTCAAAGTTGCATTTGGATTGAATCATGTATTCTCCTGCATTCAAGGCTTGACTTCTCAATAATTTTCACTGCTAAATTCCCACTGCTTTGTACTGTACATTTCTATTCGAGTTCTACTTATATGTAGAGTTATGTAGCCTTTTTTAAATATAAAAACACATGAATGCAAAAAACAGTTCATTTAAAATTTAAATATTGATCAAAACAACTTAATAATAATAATAATAAAAACAGGTCCAACTTCGGGTATAAACTGCTCCTTAACCCTCTCCAGGCAGGCGTTGCAGATTTGCAACAGCTAAATTCCAATGACCTACTCACTCCACATCCATATTATATGAGCTTTTTTTTACTCAGGAGCCTTTTCTCCCATCCATGCTGATAAACGTGGGTGATGCAGACTGTGCAAGAATGGCAACATGCAAACGGCCTGCCAGAAGTGCAAAATACTTTTTTTTTTTTTTTTACAAAGGATAAAAAAGTCAGAATTGTATATTACTACCCCATATTATAATTTTCCCCAAATATCAGATTTTTCCTGATACTAAAACTTAATTTGAGCCTGAGAGGGTTAACCCAGTGTCACTCTATACGTTATTACAGCTGCAGTTCAGATTTGCGATTTGGACAAATTTTAAGACAAAATCAATACAAAATGTACAATAGACCGCAACAGCAAACATTTCTTTCAACTCCTCCAGTCACAGCTCTTAAAAGTGTCTGTAAACAGAGTGGTGTTTTCATGTCTCTTGTATTTACATGGATGACAACAGGCCCCTCAGACAGTCTGACAGCTCACACGTGTCTTCTCCAAAAGTCACGGCTAAATCTGTCCTCACACTTACACTGCTGTCGCCATTATTCAGATGTTTGTAGTCCCTGTGTTACTGTGTGTCATGGTAAAAACAGACAAGCCTTTACTGCTCCACATCAACACTATACTGCCATAAAGACTAGTAGAACTGCAAGTCACAACAACAAAAAAAACAATAGAGTTCAGGATTGTGTCGGCATATCTTAGAAATGTATATTAAACCAATAGAGATTTTAAGATAGTAAATATTTAACCTGGTGTTCAATCAAAAATAATCCAACATTATAGTGTAATGAATACATTTGCACTTTGTCACTTTTAGACATACAATTCTGATCCTCTATGCAATGTTCAGCAATGGAGCTCAACAATGACCACTAGGAATGTGACAATAACTGAAACTGTGATGTCGTATCTCGCAATAATATCATGGACCATCACAATATATCAATTTACATGTCTCTTCACTTTAATAAATAAATTATTAATAGTTATGGTGCCGCAATGGTGCTAAAATGGTGCTAAAACAGTGCTAAAAAAAAAAGCAGAGGGAACTACATAGACCATGATACTTTGCTCCGTTTCAGTGCAGGCTACATGAAGAAATAATTGTTATAAGCACTTTTTGTCTTAGTTCTTTGGATTAAGTCTTAAATCTTAAGTCAAGGCATTTTAGAGAAAAAGTAGCATATTTTGTTAGCGTCCACAAAATATCGCAATAAATATCATACCATGAGATGTATATCATGAAAATATTGAACTGAGAGATTTGGATATTGTTACATTCCAAGTCTGAAGCTTTTTCAGGGTTAATCAGCCATGTGACCACACTTTGACTACAAGCCCTATAATTTTATTAAGTTATGAAAACATTTCACTTCCATTTTAAATGTGCTTTTTGGACTTAAAACAACTGTGTTATGGATATTAGTTACCATGCAGCTGATTAGCAATTGAAATATCTTTGAATTTTTTATATTTTAATTAGAGCCCGACCGATATGGATTTTGCTGTGGCCGATATGAAACCAATATAATGGAAGTTGGAGCTGCCGATAGCCGATATAATCACCGATATATTTAGTGATGTAAGAATTCACTGTAAATGTTGAATTCTTTAAAAAACTTAGGTTTGGCTCTGGTGGATTTTAAATTGGGTTTATTATTATTTTATTATTTATTGTTATTCTGCCTCTTTACATCATATCTACAGACAGTAGGTTGACTTAATGGCATTTTTGCATCACATTCTAGACACTAGTGATGGGTATTCCAGTTCTTTTTAGAGAACCGGCTCTTTTGGCTCGGCTCACTAAAAGCTGCTGGTTCTTTTGGCTCCCAAGTGGCTCTTCAGATTGTTTTGTTGCAAGCAGGACTAAAGCACGTCTAAAGCAGGACTGAATCAGGACTGAACCAGGTCTAAACCAGGACTGAAAAAGGACTAAACCGGGACTTATTTATTTTATGCTAAACTACAGTCAAATATGCTCGTTTTTTTATTTTATTTTTTTAAATCCTATGTACACGCAAATTTCTCAAAGTTTCGTTTTTAGCCGCTGTCAAACCACGAATCACGCGGCGTGAAGAGAAAAAAAGTGAGAGAAAGAGAAAACACGGCTCCCAATAAGGATCAGGCTCCCGTCGTTCCCTTTAAAGAGCCGGTTCTAAGAGTCATTTCGTTCGCGCGCGCCGCGGTAATTAATTATATGCGCAAATGTCATAATTCACACGTCTATTCACAGCTCATTTACACATCAATGCAGGTCCAGTAGTAAATATACGGCCAATATAGTCACTTTAGAACAGACCAATAGAAAACAGTCTGTTTATGTGCGGGAGCTACAGCAGCTAACCCATAACAAATGACAGAAACTAGCTTCAAAGTCGACATATTTCCAACACTCACCGCTCACACAGGCTCCTCCTCACATCACAAATCTGCACTAATAAATGTCCTTTTAATCCAGACTCAAACCGATTGTCCGTAAAAAGAATATCATCTCAGTGTTTGGATCTGTGTCTGCAGGTGTAAACAAACACATGTGAGTGACGCGACTCTGTGGTGTGTTCAGGGACAGTATGGACACACACAGACAAATGACTCCGTAGATAAATACTGATGTGGAGCCACATATTAGGACATTTATCTGTCTGTAAATTGGATTAAATGAACAGAATGTAGAGAGTCTAAGCTTTATAACGAGGTATAACATGCCCACGTGAAATATCGGCCCCTATCAGCAAGCCGATATGCCTAAAGTTGCCCATATCGGCCGATAATATCGGCCAACCGATATATCGGTCGGGCTCTAATTTTAATATTTCAATAAGGGAAAAATTAATGGAAAATTTACTTCCAAATCCAGAGCAAGGGAGCAGTCATTGTTGAGTTCCATAACTAATGTGAATATGCTATGACAATACAATAAAATCACGATAATACAATATAAAGCATCAAGTGAGTCAGCCTAAACCATTTCAAAGCAATGTATTAAATATAGAAGACATGAGCATGAGGCACTCTAATAGCATAGCCTGCACTAGGCTTCCATAGATCAGAACACATTCTAAGCAAATGTATGAGTCAATGTGAGGCATATATGATATACCTGTAATCAACAATTTGAAAGTAACACATTACGGTTCTATTCCATTTCCTGAAACTGTATTCAACCTGAAAGCAAGAAGTAAGTATGTAGTTTGTCTGCATTGGTGTAAAAGATGTAACTACTTCATTTAAATAATGATAGGAAGTTAT
Source organism: Boleophthalmus pectinirostris (assembly GCF_026225935.1). Lineage (NCBI taxonomy): Eukaryota > Metazoa > Chordata > Actinopteri > Gobiiformes > Gobiidae > Boleophthalmus > Boleophthalmus pectinirostris. Next base: position 31,529,596 of record NW_026571299.1, read on the forward strand.
ACATATTTTCTTTTTATTATGAATTGTAACTTTTGGAAATTAAAATGACTTCAAGAAAAGTAGCTGACAAAGTATGCTGCAATGTGGATACAAATAAATTTACTGTACTTCAGTCTAAACCTCAACTATTTTTTTTAAACAGATTTTCCTTCAGCATTTTAGACATGTAATATAATAATTACATTTTCCATCTCTTTACTGGTGCCTTACAGTGTGCATTGTTCAGCCTTAGTATCCAGCTTTAAGTGGTTCAAATGTAGACGTTAACATGGATATTAAGCAAGAAGATTGTACATTAGATATTAGATTAGTGTATCAGTGGGACTGCTAAACTAAGATGCTTTGGAGATTAAGTTCAATATGGGCAAGTACAGAGGAGATCAGATGAGTAAATATGGGTGGATACTAAGATAAAAGTTGCCAGATAGGAGGCAGGAGGTCGAGACGAAGGTCAAAGAGGAGATGAAGTTAGCTGGAGTTAGGAAAGAGGAGGCAGAGGATCAGATTACAAAACAGATTGACACTGTAGTGCTGCTCAATACCCAATTTACCTACAGACTAGGAAAACCAATAATCAACTCTTCCATTAAATAACTTTTAAAGATAAAAATACTACAACACAGCCCTCTCGCCATTATCAAAGAGCAGGTTCCCGTCTTCGATTCTTCCTCCATGTTGTTCCATTGTGGGTTTGAGCCGAGAACACTCAGGCGCAGCGAATGGCCATTTTAAATCTCTCTTAGGGCTGAGAGATAAGCTTTTTATTAGCCAACCAGCGCATTACCCAGGCCTGTACAGGAGTATTCAGGGACGATTTTCTCAATTAGAGTGATTTATAAAGTTCAGAGGAGTACAATGTAAGCTACCTGGCAGCAATATGTAATTTACATTGATCTGTAAAGATTGATCAGTATTATCCCAAAGAGTCTGTTCCTCTGAAAGATAAACAGGAATTTGACAAACATTGAGTAAACAGGAATACATGGAAGATATATGAAAAGAAAAAAATAATATCAAAAAAGGTAATCAGGGTATCCTCAGGTTTGACGACCCCAAATTTAAAACTTTTTAAAGACCTTTTTAGGACCACTTCAGTGAAAATTAAGACCAACATCGCACGCATTATGTGGGCAAAAAACTCCAGATCCAATTCTAATAATGACCATCCAACTACGGTATTACATCTAGAATCAAAGAGCCAGTGTGGATTTAACCTTCACTTCCCCCATGATCCATCCAACGTCTTCCTCCATACTCCAAATTAGCCGTTCATTTTATTTTTTTCCCCTCCATTTAACATTGCACTGCAGACCGGTTGAGTATACAGAAAAATAGGCAAATGAAATTTAAGACATTTGTGAAACAAATAAAACTTGGACAATGTAATTTAAGACTTTTTAAGGCCTTAATTTAGGAACATGAAATTTAAGACCTTTTTAAGACTTTTAAGACCCTGCGGCTACCCTGGGTAATTGTTAAGATGTTTCTCCTCATCAGTTTACAAGATTAATAAATTAATAATAACAAAAAGTTAGGTGTACTGTGTAACTTTTCTGGTGGAGGGTTTCCATGGAGATGTTATTATTTGTATGGAATGTCGAAGTATGGCATTAATGTATCAATCTTGCATTTACTCAATAACATGAGTTTTAATGACCTAAAAACTTGTATTCTAAATGCGAAAGGGCTCACCTCTCCACAAATCTGACATCCGTAGAGATAAATGTAATGCCATACTGTGGAACATTTCAGCAATATTTCCATGGAGAGAAGGAGGTGAAGTTACATACTGAACTGCTGCAACAATTAATCTGAATAACCACAACTAATCAACTGTTATATGATTGTTATAGTCTTTTTCTGGACTAAAAAAGACTAAAACATTACACTATTCATAAATATTTGCATATTTTTTCTCTAGCTGCATATTGTAATCTCTAAATCTATCTCTAAATCTGGTTAAAATTGTATTATAAAAATTGTAACATACAATAGAACTAACTGCTTGACCAGCTGATGAATTGAAAAAAAAAAATCCCTGAGTTGGCTACTAAAATAATATTACTTAACATACTAATTTTAATGATATATGTATGTGTGAGTCTTGTATTTGCTACCGGACAACCTCCATTTCCAATACACTATCTTTAGTTGCAGCCGTATTAACTTGTCTATTAAACCACAATACACTGCCGTTGAGCTTCACTGCACTACATTACACAGAGTCCATGCAGCACTGGAGAAAACCCCGTCCATTAAAATCACATTACACTGGACCTCCCTCACTGTGGCTAAGCTGCAGCTGTCTATCTGCTTACAGACGCTTAGCTAAACTATTAAAGACCATAGCGCCGGAGTAGTCTAGGAAAACAGGCCTGAGCAAGTTATCTTTCCACAGTGTATTTGCAATTATACAGCAATCTGTTCATAAATCAATTACTGCAGTTACATTCCGGATAACAAGATGTACAATGTGCAATAAGTGTGAAATATGTCCATGAACAGAGAGTTTAAACTGGAAGGAAGAATATAAGACAATAAAATACAATACGGACTTTTGCAGGTTTGTTTGCAACTCCGTTTTTCACAGTCCATTACAGTTAGTTCTTGGCAAGCCGAGAAGTTTTACTTTACTTTTAAGAGAGGAAAGGCCAAAAGAACAACTGAACTGTCTATTTCAGGGGTCTCCGCTCCACCGCTAAAATTAGTAGCTCTTTGGCATTTTATTTTTGTAAAGGTAGCTCACCGGAAAAAAAATCTTTTTTCATTTCTTTATGTGTACATAAAAGTAGCCTACAAAATCAAACCCCAACAGTGCTTTCACAAGGAGGTGATTATGAATTCTGTATCATGTATAAAAACTGAGGAAAGGCATTTATTGTGTTTTTAATGTAAACTATTTCACTCACTTTTCACTAGGTATTTTTGTCACATTGTTGGACTATTGATAAATTTGATAAATTTTTTAAAACATATTTAAAAAAAAAAAAAAGCTTACAACATTCTTTTCCTGAACCAAAACAATAGACTTTTAACAGCAAAATTTCACCCTTCAAAGTCTGGACTCTGACAAAAAACACACATATACTTTTACTGACAGAGGCTTGGCTGCAGTCCTCTCATTTAAAAAAAACAAATTAATTCAAATTCGATTCATTGCACAATCCTATCTGGTACCACTGCATACACTAAAAAAAATAAACAAATAATTGGAGTTTTGAGTAATGGGGAAAGACCAGGTGGAAGGGACACACCTGCTCCACAAATGCATGATAAATCCAGTGTAGTTTGTGTGTATGTGCTTTAGTTGGTGTTAGTGTGTAGTGTGTGTGTATGCTGTGTATGTGTGTGATGCCCGTAGGGAGCTCCAAAAGAGGGCTAATGAAGCTGGACAGGTTCTAACACTTAAATGCAGAATGATTACTGAGGCCAGTTTAGGAAACACCCCGAGGAAGGGCCGTGGGGAGGTACTGCACCGAGACGGAGAAGTGTGGCTAATATATCATTTTCATTTGGGGGTTTACTCCACAGTCAAGACACTTAAGATGGAAAAAAAAAAAAACAGGGTACAAACAGAAGACTTTTTTCATATACTAGGTCTGTGCAATTAAACAAAAACATGATTCAATGGTTTCAAATTGTCAGTGATAAACATAATCAAGTAGAGCTGGGATTCATTACGATAGGACACATGACTCACGATACAATATTATCATGATATGGCGATACATACAATAGATATATATTGCACATGATAGTCTATGATATGTTGCTATGTTTTTATAAACCCAAGCCCATTTTAGCAAGAGTATTTCTTTGTTAAACCATTATTTGTGCAAAGTTAATATGAAATGCTAATCTATTTTACTTGTCAAAACAGTGAACAGTGCAATGTCAAGTGTATTGCATTAAAGACATACCAAAAAATACTCACAATAACGATACTGTATTACCAATTTAGTAACTTGATATACATGTATCAATATTTTAATATTTTTGCACACCCCTGTAACTAAGAGGTTTATACAGCCAGTCCTCTCTGAGTAAAAGCATGTTTTTGGAGTATGAACTTCAAACATTAAAATGAATAAAGCTACACGTGTCAATAATATTAAATAAATAAAACTGAATAAAATATTTTCATAGGTCAGTGTTTTTTGCTGTATTGAATAACTAAACATCATTTTTGATGGTTTGCAAATATACTAATTATATATATATATATATATATATATATATATATATATATATATACACACACATATATATATATATACTATATATATATATATATACAAATTGGGAAAATAAAATAATAACTTGTCACTATCATCCACCCGTAGAGTGTGTAAAATGAATATTCTAGTTCCCATCAGAACAAATGCACTACAAATAAATATACAATATTTAACAGTTTCACAAATTAAATGAATGATAGATACAGCTTTAAGTTAACTTTTATCTGCATTCATTTTTTTTTTCTAATATTATGCCACTATATAAGGGGTATTGCACTGTTACTACTTTTGGACTGAATATGTCAGCAAATCTGGCAATGCAGTTTTTTTTATGAGCACAAGCCAGGAAGCATATCCAAGGATCCTGTATTGCTTTCCATGATACATTTTAATGCACTTGCACAAGATGCAAAACTATCAATATTGGCTTCAGACGCTTCAGATTCTACTGCCAATTTTAGACAGTTACAAGATGGATGATGGAAAACACAGAGAGCGATTAGCATAAAGCTGAGCACTGTCTCTCAATAGCATAGAATGATAAATGGTTTGTATTGTATTTCCACAGTTTAAAATAGTTGTTATTATCAACTTAAGTTTAGAGTCTGTCCCTGTACAATAAACTCCCCCCTTGTCCTTAATATACCCTACCCCAAGGCACTAATCAGCAGACAGTGTAGCTCCAGCATCATACCACAAAAGGAATCACGTTAGATTAGAAGTAGGATCATCTCGAGTTAAAAATAAAGTTTAATCACAACTTTAATCTACATCTAAGCTTTAATCTGTGATGTGTCAATGAGGAGTTGAAGGATTTCAGATCACAGATTTAGCTTTCTGGCACAGTCAGTTTTGGAGGTGGCTCAGTTGGTATGGCATTAGCCCACAAACTAAAAGGTTGTTAATTCAATCTCTGAAACTATGAAAGCTCAAAACTGCTGTATCCTTTGGAAAGATATTTCAAACAATTGGATGTCAGCTGTAAGTGCAGTTTGTGTATCAATGGGAAATTAGTATGTGGGGACCCAAAGCATAAAAGGCAATATTTTCAAGTTATGCCAATCTCAAGATGTGATGATAGGCAGTCGTGGAATATCTGTACTTCACTTAAGTACAATTTTAAGTGGATTCTTTTTACTTTTACATTACTACTTTGAACTGGATGGAAAAGTAAAAGTATTTTTTATATAGACAAACTTACAACTAAAAACAGCTAGGAAAATACTATTCAAGATGTAAAAGTTTTTTTGTTTTTTTTCTGGGGACCCATATTTTAAAAGTCACAAACCTTCATGACCCAAGTCCATAGACATTATTTGTAAATCACAAAATAAAGGTGGATTTGACCATTATTGAACATTAATGAGAATATTTTATTCTTGACTGAGTGATTGTGTCTCTCTGAACAATTAGTATTACTCAAGTTTTAAACAATGAAAAACAACACTTGAACCAGCAGTAGAAGGTATCCATAAGTAGCCTATTCAGATATTAAATGTAGCCCTATATATTGCAGACTGACATGTAGATCATGACAAGGCAACCCAAAAAAAATCTCTTGTGACCCACCTGAGGGTCACAACCCAGTCTTTGAGAAACACTGATACAGATTGTAATCTCTGTAATATATTTTTGTGATACTTTTACTTGAGTATTTTTTTGTTCCAGTATCTGTACTTAACAAAACTGAGTAATTCTTCAACAACTAGTGATGGGTCCCCTGGTTCTGCACTGCTGCATCCAATGCTCCTGACAGGTTGCCTCAGTAACACCGAAAGGTGGGTCAAATGCAGAGGACTAGGGATGTAACAATAACAGAAATATTGTGATATCGTACCATCAAAGTTCTCACAATAATATCGTGGGCCATCACAATATATTGAATCCCAAGTCTCTTTGCTTAAATGAAGAGATATGGTGCAGCAACAGTTACAAAAGACAGAGGGAACTACATAGACCATGATCCTTTGCTCTGTTTCAGTGTAGACTACAAGAAGAAATAACAGTTCTAAGCACTTTTAAGTCTTAATTCTTTGGATTAAGTCTTGTCAAGGCATTTTAAGAGGAAAAAGTAGCAGTATTAACAGTTAAAATATCGTATATCGTGAGATGTATACTGTGAAAATATTGTGTAAATATCGTAAGAGATTTGGATATTGTTACATTCCTAATCGAGACTCCCCTTCATATCGTGAGCGTTCCCACGATATCGCAATAAATATCGTACCGTTCTTACCGTGACAATATCGTATTGTGAGACTTGGATATCGTTACACCCCTACAGAGGACACATTTCCCTATACATAGGCCTGTCGCAATAATTACTTGTTCAGTATATGAAAGCTGGAACAATATTTCACAATTTCATTATTTAAGTGTGGAGATTTAAGTGCGGAACAATTTACATACAATACCATCTCCCAGAGAAAGGGCACTCCTGCGCACAAACCTGCTCTGTGCCTGCTACCTCCCTCTTCAGCATTCAACAGCTTATTGCACCAAACTCTGCTAAACGCTGCAGCCTGCCTCCTCTCCGCCTTTCCCCCTGGACCAGAGCCCACGGGCAGACAGGCGCACATTCCCAAGCACGCCAATGTAAACTACTATCACATGCAAAGAAACGAGCTCTCTAACAATGTAAATCAGATGGGAACACGGATAAATGTCACAACATGCCTGCTACAATCACCTCAACCCCAGCACTAGAAATGCTCAAACTCTTCACCTAGAGGGATGGATACAGCAACAGTTGGTAACTCTTCATCAGCGGGGCAGGTAAGGTGAATAGGAAGTACCAGGCTTTCTCGCATGAACGCACCACTTAGCATATTTTTATAGGTGACTTGGAGTGCAGTTATTTTTAAAGTCTTTAAAAACCCGACCAGTGCGTCTGTTGCAAAAATCCAAAATGACAGAACATGCATTATACATGAACGACAATCAGAGGAAGAGGAGAGAGCGTGATAGAGCACAATACGGTGTGCAAAGAGTGCTTTCAGTGCGGCTACACTAGAGTAAGATGAGTTACCTTGGGTGCTACTAGTATGTTGTGTGAGACAGAATACTGAGGCTATTTGTTTGAGAGAAGAGGAAAGAGACGTGGGATAGAAAGAGAGATCTTCAAACCAGGTAAAATAATAAATAAAATAAACATGAACGTGTAACCCACCTCTGTCAGCGGCTAGTTCAAGCGCAGTGAAGACACACACGAGAAATGCAGAGCCAAAAAATCCACAAGACAGGATAAGATGGAGGGATGAGTGAGAGGTCCTTCTGCCCAGCTATATGAACACATAAACAGATGACGATAAGAAATAATAAGTGATACAAGAGTGACAGAAAGTGAGGCAGCGACGAGGGGAAGGGAGTGAGGGCGGATGTATTAAGAGAGTGGGCAGATGCATTAAAGGGAAACACGGCCCCTCCCGTCCCCCCCCACCATGCCCGGCTACACGCACAGATCCAAGTGCACTGTCAGCATTTGACAAAGAGTGTATTCAGTGAATCAGCTGGTGAGGAGAGCGAGTAAGAAGAATGGGGCAGCAGTGACAGTGTAATAACTGTACGGCCGTAATGAGCAATACTGGGCGGGTTTAGAGCTGCAGGTCATTATTACAGTGCAGTTTTTAGAATGTATATTTCAACACCCTCTCAGAGTGGTAATATCGGGATGAACAGATTTAAAATGGATGATTCAATTTGGAAACAAGCTAGGATTTGATCATGTACAAATCAAACAACATAAAGGACCATAAACTATCATACACTCAAACTTTAAACTTGCAGCAGCACTTTTCAGCATGCGAGCTACTTACAAAATGACCAAGTCAAAATGATCTACCTAATACAAAGCCAAGCAAACTGCACTGAAACACTCTGTGCCCCTTTTTTGGACTCTCAGCCACAGTTTGAGAACCCCTTCTTTAAGAGAACGATCTCTAGCACTTTACACAAAACTGCGAAAAAAGTGAAGGAAGTAGGTAAGATTTTTAAACCTGCTTTTTAAAGTTCTAAACTGGAGTTGCATTCGTTTCTGGTTTTGCAGTGATATTTACCAGCCTCTGCACATTTACCAAACCAAACGCACATCGTGACAAACACAGATGCATTTGTGCACTTTTGTTAGGCAAAGTTCAGCCAAATGTGGCAGTAGGTCTGTTCTGTAGATCTGCTCTCTGCTGTAGACCTGCTTTGTGCCAACACTGTAACACAAATTTAGACTCGTTTTTGCTTCACGTTTCGTCTTGCTCTTTTAATCAGCGCGCACTGTGGAAGGGGCTTGTGTTCGCTGTACGCAGGAAGGAGCGAGAGCGTGAAAAGGCAAGGGGCGGCGTGCTGACGTGAGGCAGATGGACAGGTAGGATGTTTAGGAAGTTTAACCTGCCCTGTGATGCACGCTGGTACACGAGGGCACACGCTGTTGCAGACAAGCCATGCATAGGGAGCGTGTGTATTTGTGACGTGCCGTAGAGTCTCTGCGGGTTTCAAATGAGCGCACAGGCTGCACTGAGACGCCCCACACGCTCCTGCACCCCGCTACAAGTTTATTGGCAACAGCAGCGGCCGTAATGAAATATGATCGCACTTGTTGAGTGTCAGACCTTGAGTGAGAGACAAGACCGAGTCCAAACGCGATCGAGTCCGAGACGAGTACTAAGACACGGCGATCTACCCACACGACCTTGGCGATCGACTGGTAGATCGGGATTGACGTAGTTCGCACCCCTGATTTAGACCCATGGGGAAATTTACTTGGGCATATGCTCAAATAAAACAAAAACAAAGCTAAAAAAAGCATTTTATGCTTAATTGAAGTTATGTCTTTAATGGTGTATCTTGCAATAGACTACTTGGTTTAGACCTGTGCTTTTTTTTTTTTTGCAATTTTCCAATGAGGGTTTAGTTATTTTGGGGGTCCTGAAAAGTTTGAGAATCCCTGGTTTAGATGATGATCTCCCAGTGACTAGTGGATAATATGCTGAGATTGCAACGACCAAAAAGGGGTGTTAGCACTCCCAAATAGTTCTCTGCTGACTGTTGGGAGTGCTGCATTAGACTGCATATTATGTTTAGATTCTATCTTACGCAGCTATAAAGTCACAAGTCTGAGTATGAGCTAAACTGAACATGTACCCAAACATGAAAACTCCGGCTTTATTAGGGATAGAAGGGCTTAAATTCATGACATCCACTGATCCAGTTCTCAACATGCCAGTGGGTTAGTAAATAAATCTATGATGTGACAAGTTATCTGCCAGAAATGTGTTCAAGCTTCACTGAGCCCTGTCCCATGATCACAGGTATGCTTTGAAAAGACTGTATAATCCTATATCTACCATAGCACAAACACCTCCACTGACAGAGAGGAGGGGGCAAATAAGAGGATTATTTCCCCGTGCTGATCAATAATGTGGTACATACACATTACTGCAGACATTACTGTACACAGGACCGATCCTTACCGTCAGGAAGCTCATAAACAAATTGCCTTGTACATGTCTTCAAAGTACTGCACATCCCAGTTCCCATGTGAGTTACATATGTGTACATGCCATACAAGCAAAGTAGCATCAGGCATAAGGGAAATTCTATATGCCCCTTTATATTATGTTTTAGCAATAGGCCAATAACAACATGATATAGCAATTATTCCTCTTTGACTATGTATAGACAAAAAAGAATATATGATAATAAAAATTTGATTGGTTCACTTGAAACAGGTTTAAACTGGCCTTTAAATTTGGTAACAAACACAATATAGTTTAAGGTTAAAACTGATGTGAAACTCAACAACTCAAAGCTAAGTGCTAAGAAGTGCCAAGTGAATGGGGAAATTAAATTAGAGTTAGTTATAGATAGCTGTCTCCAATAATCTTCATAATCATAACATATGGTATAATAATGAATGAAATCTTACTACAATGTTGAGTGATTTATGTTGCTCCACCACAGCCGAAAACCATTTTAACACTATTTGAGTTGCATTTGAGTAAACTTGCTTCACCTTTTCTTTTTGTGGGAGTGTTTGTGAGCCCAAAGGAACAGGCCTGCTCCACTGTTGCGGACCACTGTGCCTGGCCTTTCTCTTTGAGCTAGAGCCCAGTCGAAGCATATCCATCTCCTCTGCCAGACTCTGTCCCAGCAGCAGCACAGTAACAGCAAGCAGATCGGAATGTGTACCAGGCAGACTGCAAATGGAAGGCCAAGGACAGACTGCTGTGCACTGGGGTTCATAAAGTGCTTATCTCAAACTCTATTGTGTTGCTTGAATAGATGAACCAAAGATAAGTCAAAGAAACGATCAGAGAACCCAAAGACATATGACATGATTATTGGCAGCGAAAATATTGTTAAAAGGTGCACTGTTTAACTTTTTTGGTGAAGGGTCCGCCACCTGTAAGTCGCACAGAGATGTTATTGCTTTACCCAGAATGTTCAACAGTATGGCAATAAAGTCAACTATCTTGCATATATTTAATTATCAATGTTTTTATTGATCAGAAACTCCTTGAAAAGCATGCATTTGTACTAAGTGGGCTTGCCTCTCCACAGATCTGATCTCTAACTTGGCCTGGTGGTGTGCTCGTCTTTATGGAAATTGATAAGTTTAATGCCATAGTGTGGAAAATGGCTATGAAGACAAGCAGGAGGCGAACCTTCCACTAGAAAAGCTGCACAGTGCACCTTTAACTTTAGTAACTCTAAGTCTATATCTCACCAACAAGAAAACTGCTATATCCATATTTAATCAGATAAAAACGTTTAAACTCTGTCAAGGAAGGTAACTCTAAATTGCAGAAAACTTTTAATACAATGTGAAAAGGGCTGGGGAAAAAGCAACAAGTTTCCACAAATGGGTCAATAGCAAATTTTGATTTCAATCTAATTTCCTTCCTAAAAAAATGTAAATGTCTTTCAATACTGATTTCATGAACTCGATAGACATTAAAGGTGCACTACGTAACTTTCTGATTGGGGGTCCACCACCTGCTTGTTTCTATATGTCATTGCTCTGCCTAGAATATTCCACAGTATGACATGAAACAGCTCTCCTTACATTTATTCAATTACAGGTAGTTTTACAGCTTAAAAACGCCTAGAAAAACAGACTGTGAGTGGGGTCGCCTCTCCAGAGATCTGACCTATAATTTGATCTGGTTTGGTCTTCATGAAGATAGAAAGGTTTAATACCATGCTGTGAAACATTCCAGATAAAGCAATAGCATCTCCATGGAGAAAAGCATTTGACTGACCCTCCAGCAGAAAAGTTATACAATGCACCAAAGTCATTCTTCCTCCAGAGTCTGAACTTTGCCCAAAACCACATGGGTTTACTGACAGAAGATTGGCTGTAGACTTCTTGATTAAAAAGGCCCAAGTCTATCACTGACAAACTGAATCTTGATCTTCATTAAAATTCTATTAATTGCCCAACCGTAAAGAAGTATCCAAAAATAATCACAAAAACATAGAATCAGAATTTTCCTGCTGGTGCTCTCTTGCTTTGTCAAGTGATGCAAATGAGTTTAATTTGAAAGCTTTCAAGTAACAGGCTGATTATCTCACGTCTCTCTCGAGTCAAACTGGTTATTTGCACATTTTTAAACAGTGCACACATTAACTTCTAATTGGGAAGTTGCTGTGATATAATTAGCATTCATAAACAGTACAAGACTGCCAAGTACGAAAACAAGGTTGTAAATGCTATGGTTCTCATGGTGACTGCTGCTCCAGCCATTGCAGTACAGTTCTTTGGCTGTAATAACTTAGAGGCAGTTTAGATCAATCCACAGAAGACATATTATGCTTTTGTCTGCTATAGATTAATAATTGATGACATCCGTATTACTTTCAAAAAATATTTGTGACATTTTAAATGATATTGATCTAAAACAACTTAATAAAGTAAACAAGGCCACTGCCATGCCATGCTGACAGTCCCAACTATGGATAACTACATTTTATGGGAGAGAAGTAAGTACAGGGCAGGGGGCATATGTCCTTTAAGTTCATCTAACCCTTTTTATGATTATGATTAAATCCTGAGCAAGTTCAAGTTCAGTCCTGGTTAGGGGTGTGCAAAAATATTGAAATATCGATATATCGTATTATTTAATGTGGTGATACAGTATCGATATCATAGGCTGCTGTATCAATATATTTATAAGTATATATCAGTATTTTTTTTGGTATATTTTATTAAAATATTTTGTTACAGCGCTACAGTTTTGTTGCTTGTTTAGTGGAAGGAAACACATTTGACATTTTCACTGTTTTAAGGATTAAAATATTTGTGTTTTATACTAACTTTGCACAACAAATGTTTTTACAAAGACTTTTAATATCACAGCCATGATTTAGCCCTTTTTTATTGAATTTTATCTAATCAATTTGAAATATATTGTATCGAATTGAAAGTACACTGTATCAAGATATGTATCGTATCGTGGCCTATGTATCGAGGTATGTATCGTATCAGCGACTTCTTAACGATACCCAACCCTAGTCCTGGTTTAGATCTAGATCCGTCTTGGTTTAGTTCTTGATTTGTCCTGGTTTACCATCACTTTCGTATGTCTAATTTCAGTATAATACCTTCATAAAATCCATTTCTAATCCTTCTTTAATCCTAATTTATTTGGAGTAAACCTTTCTTAATGTGGCTAGTGTGTCAATCAATGTTCAGCTATTTATTAAAAACACTAGTATTGTGATAGGCGAGTTTACACAGGCTGTTGGAGCTTGTATTGAGCTGAGTGAAGGCCTCTGGGGGCTACTGTGGAAAAGGCCATTAGAGTTTTAGTGCAGTCAGTGGGCCGCTCTGGGATTAGCACACATAGAGAACGGCACTGACAGGTTTTCACTAAACACCACAGTCTGGGGAATTAGCCTGATACTGTTACTCACCAAATCTACATGAGAGTCACTCTGCTGTCACAGCTCAGGCACAGGTACTACATCAGTCAGCCAATACATTATGACCAGTGACAGCCTGGTGAGGTCTATAGCAGTTCATCATTGTGGCCTCCATTCGTGGAACATGGACAAGGCTACAGTGGGTTAATGTTAAAAACTGGTGGAATCACTGATCTGTAGTAGGGCTGCAAGATCTCAAATCGGAAATCCAATTTGAATGGCCGCAATTATTCAAGTAAATGGAAAAAAACAATAAAACAACCCAGCAGCAGTCTAAGCAGGGACTCCCAGACTTCCCTCACCCCAGACACTAAGATAAAAACTATGCTGCAAAATTAATATTGTATTTTTGCACTTTAGCAGTTAACACTCAGTCCACAACCTCAAAATTTTGGGCACATTTTAATAAAACTAAAAATGTATTCATTTTTGTGTATATTGTCCCCTCGTTTACTATTGCATCTGGGTTTGATGAATTGGCAGACTATAGAATAAGTAGCTGGATTGCAGAATGGAACAAAGCTTAGCACAGTATAATGATTCTATCCAAAACGATCAGTAACAGCCTTACTAATTCCAGAAAGTAGTCTAAGAATATACAGAGTGCAAAGTTGCGTGGAGTAAATTCAAGAGCTCAAGGTTACATCTGTTGTGAATATCTTTGTGTTGAGTGACAGTTTTACCACTACTTCCTAGTAAGTCTTAGTAAGTTCTCCAAACTTTGATTAACATGTCACTGGTTTAGTTCCTGTAAAACCTTTAATCTGACACCACAATATTCACCAACAATCAATAATACAAGCAGATCAGTCCACTTTGCATTTTTATTTGAGTCCTTGTTGTATTGTCAGAGCAGCCAAGCTAATCGAGAAGAGTTAAGTGGAACAGACAACGGCTGAGTTCAACATTTTTCATTAACCTCTGTGTTTGAAAATGAAACACTTAAATTACCTAGTCAAGTTGCATGCCTTCTAAAAGTACACACTCTTCTTAGCTCATCATGTGCAGACACCATATGGACAATTACATCAATTGTTTTCAACTCTACAGGCAAAATGTCTGATTAAAACTTAGTGCAAATGGTCATGTTTTGCCTTGTATAGCATTGAAAATACTAAAAAACAAGTCGATAAAGATAGTGATGAATATGTAAAAGGTGCAGTATGTCACTTTTCTGATGGAGGGTCTTCCACCTGCTTGTCTCCATGGAGATGCTATTGCATTCCCTGGAATGTTCCGTACTATGGCATTAAACTTAACTCAGGGAAACCAGCTGGCGAAGCCATAGCAACAGGTTAGATCGAAGAGGTATCCCAGTATGAATGTGTTGTTCAAGATATTTTAGCATAACTTAAGAAACAGAAGAGATATATGTTTGATGCCATACTGTGGAACATTTCAGGTAAAGGCCTTAGACCATAGTGTGACTTTAAGACTTTTACAGCCTGTCCTGCCCTATGTCTGCTGTGGTATCTCACTGCTCATGGTGGAGATTCACACTGTAGTTACAGAGAGGAGATATAAAAAGGTTTTGTGGTGAGTTCACTGACATGACTGCCAATCATGCATGACTGCATGATTGTCACCTGCTTCATCAATCAGCAACAAGCAGTAGACACTAAACACAAGCAGTGACTGTATTTGAAAGTTGTTTATATCACTTTCTTTAGCTAAGATATATTTAAAATCAGATCAGCTCCCAGATGCAATTTCAGTCCTTCAAACTGTAATGAATGGGACTGGTGTACATAGTAACAAATCAGACAAATACGAGGAAAACAAACACGGTAAATGACATATTACAAAAGCTTGAGAACAGCTGTAACAGGAGAAACTCTAACTTGAATTGGTACAGGGAATATTTGAGAGGTATTTGCCCTGCATATGACACACCACACTTGCACACCGGATAGTGAAAGGCATAATTTCTGTGAGGAGGGCACCAGACCATCCTGCTTTCAAACAGACGGTGAGAGGAGCTGTTATCTGTGCATACAGATCAGAGCCCTGGCTAGACAAGACAAAACAATGATAACACAAAATCACGCCATATTTGCAGATTAAAATAGCCTTTTGCACAAAATTCCCAAGTTCTAAAAAAAAAGGCATTTGAAAACATCCTCAAAGCTGACTGATAGCATTTACAAATTGATTTCCCAATGAAACGCAAGAAAATGCAGCGTTTCCCATCAAAACGTCAGCCCAAAGGAGGGATCTAATCAGGAGATGCAAGTGCACCACTCTAATTACATCATTAGCTAAACCAATGAGTCAGTCTCAATGCCCAGAGCCCCCTCCCCCTGCATGTGCCTCTCTCCTCTGCCCCATCCAGAAATAGGGAGCCAAGCCTGCAGCCCTTTACTGTACGGCTGCTCGAGCAGAATAATTCTAACATGTTACGTGCAACAGTGCAAATTGTTAACATTCCAGAAATATCCGACTGCAAAACACGGCATTAAGTGCTCCACAGCTGCCACCAAACTCCATCCAAGTCTGACATTTCAATTCTTCACTCATTTCATCTCAAGATGTTCAGCTTTTGGCACATCTACCATAATGGGCTGATGCTGTCTCCAAATGACAAGCAGTGGACAGGCTAAAACGCTATGGGCTGTTAAAGGGCAAACAACTCGCCATAAAAATTCACCAGGAGCCAAAACAACTGCAGTAAACAGGTGCACAGCCATAATGAGACCAGCATGGAGAGGAATGCAATGCCACTTCCATCACCAATGTATTCTCTTATAGAAGGCATGTTTGCATTATAACCTTTGGGAGAATAATATTAATGCCACTTACATCACCAATATGCAGAAGTGTTCACTGACAAACTACAATTGGACTTCTATGAAAGAAAACACAGACCTCCAGTTGGAGCAGGTATTAGGCAGAGATTTTTGTTGAATTCTAGTTTACGGCCATGTTTAAACTACTGGCTCAGAGGTCTCATAAATAATGTTTTACTACATATACCGTTGTCATTCATGAACTTCAAAGAGGCAGAAATGGATCGACTCAGTTTCAGTCTGTAGGTCATTTTAATTCACACTGACTTACTTGAATGCTGTAACATATTTATTACATTTATACATTACAATACTGGCTTTCATTACAGACATTATTAAAGGTCACTTTCATGTTGCAGTAAATTCGCAGAAAAGTCGTCGCATGACCATTGACACTTATATTACTTCTGCTTTGCTCAGCATGAGTACAACCATTTCCCAATAGTACAAAATACACCCTCTTCTACTCGAAATGACTAATGCAGCTCTCTGCACTGCAACATGACCAACATGAAGTAACACCTCGAGATCTTCCTGTAAAAGTGCAAAGTGGCAAGTGCATCTGTAGGTTGACTGATTAATCTTCTTACTTTAGTGCTATCTCTCATTTCAACATATGCCGCTAAATCCTTTTCAAATATGCATCATTAATACATGCATGATCATTTGGCTACAACATTAAATCTGGCATTCAAATAATGACCTGCAGATTTAAAATTAACACATCACATTGAGCAAGTAATCCACAGTTTTAGTTTATGCAACTCACTTTCTATTTTACTTGAAACTGCAAAATGATCTTACAAAACAATCTTGTTAAGTAATTACAACTAGATCCTATGCTTGCTTTGTGTAGTAATATATCATCTTATCTTCTTTGGGGATGTCCCTAGAGATGGCCACAGTGATTCATCTCTACCCAAGCCCGCTTTTGCCTGATCATCTCAAAACAAAAGCACACAATGACTAAAAATGCAAACAGACATTACGCATCACTTTCCTTTCCGTAGTAGAACTATACTAAAAGAACAAAATAACTGCATTTCAGCTAAAATGATTGACATTTATCTGAAGTAAAAAATATGCTATACCAACCATCCTCTATTTTAAGCCTTTTGACATAACATTTTGTAGTCTATTAAACTTGGAAATCTAAAGGAATATGCAATCAACTAAACAATACAAAGAGACGCTGTGTGCATTCTATATGAAAGCAAATATTGATGTTCAGATCGACTGTTCTGACTTCAGACCATTTCTAATCCCTGCGACAACTTGGGCAACCTGTTAGCTCAGAGCTGCCCAACTCAGCAGACTGCGTAAAACGGGGTGCCAGGTGCTATGGTTTACTCAATCTCGGCATAACCCCCAAATCATGAACACCACATCTTTAATGCTCCTTTCCATGGGTTATAATAGATTTATTATCATAGTATTAATAGTGTATGCCCCTCTGACACAGCTCCGCTTACAGGTTTATGTTTCGGGTCTTCTGGGGGAGTGCACCCGGCCTCTGGCGCACTGTTAGCCGCAGAGACATCCCTGACTGCGGCGCTGAGAGTGGACAGCTCCCTGGATCTTCTCGTCGCTTCACATCTGCAGCGCTGTCATCCCACTCGTACCAATGCGGATCGTCCACCCTCGTATTTGTCTCCCAAATCAGTGGGCGCTTATTATTAATATGCATATGTTTATACTGTCATATTTAGCTAACGACAGACTGCCTGGCCAATCTGAGACGAGTCAGTCCATTACAACAACATGGTTAGCGAGGAACTTATGATGATAGCCTCTCTCACGAATGCTAAACATACAATTGACATAATATAGTCAGAGTAACATCAGATAAAATGCTGCTTGATCATACTAAAACATCTCATGTCAATTTAAAATGGTTAGGATCTGCTGGTCGTCTGGTTGCGTACAATGCGAAAAAGAACAGTATGTTTGAATGATAGAAAGATCAATTACAGCAGACAAGCGCGTGGACATAACACCTGCCACTTTTAGTTAACACAAACAGCCAAAATGTCCTACCTTATGGCGATACACTGCTTCCTTTCACTGTCAAAACCCTCTGGATTTTGTTGCTCGTCAGACCCACCACGCGTTGCAACTGCGCCCCGCCCCTCTGGCTGCGGCCGTGCGCGCATTGGCCAAGTTTGGCACAACTGCAGCCAGACCGAGGCTTCTGATTGGTCGGGGCATTTGTCAATAAGTTCGGTTTCAGCTTCCCGCGTTCTCCCAGGATCTCACAGTACATTGCATTTAGCAGCCTATATTTAGGTATCAACAAGCAACCAACCACTGCAGGCAGGGAAAGTCACCATGACCTCTAAAATGAAGACAACACAAAAGACAGACCTTTACCTTTTAAATGCTTTAATGACCATAAACAAGAAATTTAATCAGTAAATGAATATAGATCACTCACATAGTCATTGGAAAGGGCATATGAACCAAAATATATAACCATTTCAAAAGCTTTACATTCTCATCCATCCACTTTTTGACATCAAGGGCACCTTTAATGTCTCACTTAGCAAGACAAAGTAGCATCATAAGTCCCTGGAATAGCAATATGGCACAAGTGACATTGACTATTTGTGCCAGCTATAATGGATTAGAAGTGTCTGCGTTGAAGTCTGCCGGGCAAGTGCAAAGTACAGTATGTATTAGTCTAAGTAGTATCATCATTCCACTCAGTCTTTCACCAGGAGAGGAGCTTTGACTTGAGCTGCAACTTCAGCCCCCATAAGTTCTTCGACGATGGTGAGAGCAAACTCAAAACTGGTTCCTGGCCCACGGCTGGTGATGTAATGTCCATCCTTCTGAACACGGGCTTCAGAATATTTATAGTGATCTTAGAGGGGGAAAAAAAGAAGAAAACCATACAATGTTTGCAATATGACATAATCGATTGGATCACTCACTCACTCAACCCTATGCACTTAGATCACCTATCAATCTTTAAGGTGACCTACTTCTAGCATGTTCTGTCAAATTTCCGCATCTGTCTCCTCCTCTGTGCTGTGCTCTCCTCTGCTGCATAATGACAAGATTCTTCCTCTAAAACTAAGTTAGCACAGCACCATCTGCTGTCTCTACTATGTAAATGCAAGACATTACCAAATTACCAATGTTCAGTCTCTTGTCATTTTATACTGAATGAGCTAGATTAGAAGAGGTTTTATGTAATGAATAATTAAGTGTGGAGAGATATTTTAAAAGTTGCATTGGTTAAAGATGTACTATGTAACTTTTCTGGTGGCAGTGCCTTGTTTGTCTTACAGTATGGAATTAAACATATCCATCTTCTCCATGGAGGCGACGCCACCAAGTCAAGTTAAAGATCTATAGAGAACTGACCCCGCTCATAGTAAAATGTTTTTCAAGGTATTTTTTTGGGTTGGAAAAACACCTGTAACTGAATAACTGCACAATAAATAAGTGTCAGAAAGTATACCTTCATACATATATTTTGAGCTAATGGTTTTATAACTAATAGTATAATCAGTGTTATGTATATATAGTATAATTAGTATTATGTTCTAATGTAATCCAATATAAACAATGTAAGGTAAAACCACATAAGTCTGTTTATGATATCCTTTTTTATTCTTACCTCCGACCATCATCTTCTCCTTCATGCCGGGGTGAGTGGTGACCGTGCTTCCGAACCCGATGCCGTGAGCCAGAAGAGCTGTGGGACCTGTGGAGGGAACAGATCTTTAAGCTCCATTTAACATCAGCACCACAGGAGGAGGCTGTATTTAGCTCATTTAGGTCTGTTTTTCTGAGCACTTAAGAGGGTCAAGGGTAGAACAAAACAGACTGTTATTATAGCTGAAAAAATGGATATGATGCAATATTATAAACTGAAGGGCAAGTGTCACATTACATTGTGTGAGAGGTGACAACAAATGCATAAACAATGCACTGTGTTTGCCATTTCATAAAACACTTTAGCAAATTATATCATAGCTGAATCATTTTGAAAACATATCTAACTGAGATTTCGTTGAGCAGTATTGTAACTGAGATTAGATTTCCAATTTATGTTTCAATAGTAGGATCGTGTTTTAAGTTCATGTTTTAAATCTAGGAACACTGGCAAAAAAGACTGAAATATGAACAGCTAAGCCATTGCAAGAATCCCTTACATTTTAGAACATGTTTGCAGAAATCAAAAACTAGGGTATTGGCCATATTTTTAGATAATAAGAGGATTTTTTTGTTATTTGCAAAGGAAATTCTACTAAAGTAAGTGTCTGCCATTTGCTAATTGTGACCACTGAAATTGCAATTTAGATTAGACTGCAATAAATCTTGTCAACACCATCAATGACCTATTAAAATTCCATATGCATTTCTAAACAGTTTCCTTACTGTACTGTGACAAAAGCAAAGTTAAATTTTCTATCTTTGCTTTCTAATACCACTCCACGTTTTAACCTCCAAAGACAGTGCTGAAAAGAGCAAAGTGAGAAAGAGAAAACACTGACTGCTGCATTATTCTTCGGCTCTGTCCTCGCAGCACTGCAGTGAGCTCATCCAAAAACTGTTAATAAATAGAAAGTTATTGATCTGACGTCTTGGCTGCCTTCCCAAACAGTCTCTAGATTACACTTTCCCTGCACAGAGAGCAGACTGCCGGGTAACACAGCACCCAAAGGAGACAGGGGAGACTTATGAGAACCACAGTCGAACAGGGAGATAGGGAGGAGGCTGAAACCTGAGACAAAATCAATCAAGATCATCTTTCTGTGATGGGGAAAATGCTAAAATGGCCTGGTGGTCACAGAATCTAGAGGCATAACTATTAGGGATGATTTTTCTCTGGAAAATGCCCCAAAGTCATTTACTCACATTTGTTCAAAATCTGCTCATCTAGATCTGACACTTCTAAGGTGTGAAGGTATATCATCAAGCACACAATACATTTGATCAAATTGATTTTAATATAGAAACTCCCTTGAAAAATAAATACACAATATGTAATTTAAGGTATTTATGAAAAATGGCTGCGCAGGAGCAGGGCTTACATGTGTGCTGAGCATAGTACTCATACTCGTACTGCTAACCGTAAGGAGGGTTTGAATAGGGCCCAGGAGCGATCACAAGTTTACTCAAACATCCATGGATGGAATAAAGCCACTTCGTGCATGTTTTGATGAGGGAACAATGTTATCAAATGGTAAAAAATTACAAAAAGTAAATTTTTCATAATACCTCCTCTTTTTAAAAAAAGTTATCATATAAAACAAGGTATTGTACCACTAAAGACACTTATTTACTTTGAATTATCATTAAAAGCTCATTTACCACAAACCAATATTAATATAATTTGTCTGTTGTCAGGATTAATAACCAGTCTCAGAACAGCTTGTATGCTGCAGGATCATTAGGCCTATAGTCCTGTGAGGATACAGCCATTTCTAGGACACCCTTCAATCCACTTTGCTGCATTGTTCTGTTTCACTGTTCACACTGTCCTTCCAAAGCTCGCTCACAGCACCCAATGTCAGAGATAAATGTCACTACATCAAATCTGCCAAGAAATGGACTGTTTTCACTGCCAGAACAGGTCATGGAGGAACATAGGCTACAACATCAAAGCATTCAGTACTGTTGAAATATATAATACATCATAAGCAGGTTTTTTTTTTGTTAGACACAGCAATTTAAGTTTTTTGTTATTATCATATAACCTGCCAACTCTGTAGTTTAGACCTCTACAAAATATATGTTTTTATTCAGCTCTAGGTTTGTTACTCAGGTATAAATTTTGAAGAAAATGAAGTTGGACCTTTGTAATTTTAGAATGATCTGTTCTTGATCTTTTGGTTTGTAGTAAACATTTCCTTGTATTAAAAAAAATGTATTTATCTTTGTTGTGGTATCAAAATTGGTATGAAGTCTTTTCAAGTCAAGTCTTTTCCTTAATTTTAAATTTTGGTATTGTGACCACACTACTTTGAAATAAAAAATAAATAAATTGCAAATGTAATCGCAGTACTTTTAACACAATTTTCATATGGTCCTAGAGTTTAAAAGTTGAAATTATAACCATATTAAAATGTATGAAAAAACACTTTATATGCAAAGGCTCACCTGCACAGATGGCTGCGATCAGGCCTTTTCTCCCGTCCTGCTCCTTCAGCACCTCTTTCACAGCAGGAGACTGAACAGAGCACAGAGCACACAGATGTCTGCTGAATCATTCTCAAAGCATATGGACATGGGCTACAGAAATCAAAGTGATAGATGACCAAGGCTGCTGAGAAAAGCTGTGCGAAAAGAAACCTCACAGTAATCACCATGATCTAATTTATGTCATGATAAAGCAAAACCGCACAGCACCTGCCTGACCAAGGCAGTAAGTCATGATTAAGCACTTGTATGAATGCCTGTTTTAATTATACAAAAATGATCAAGGTTTGTGCAAACTCTTTGTTGTGATTTTGTGATTTGCTAAATATTAATATTATTATCTTGAAGATGAGATAGTCAAAAAAACATGTTTATAGTCATATCTCCAGCCATGGGCATCACTTAATAATTAATTAACTAAATACTTAACAAGACTATTTTGTCAAACTTGCAAGTAACTATGAACATTTATTCAGAGACTGTGACTCACCTCAGCGAGGTTCTGGGCCCCAGGCATCCCTCCAGGAAGAAGCACCACATCATAAGGACCCTGTAAGAACAAACATGTAAGGTATATGAACAAAGGGTGAATGAGTGTTGATAAAACATCTAGGCCTTTTATACAATATTTTGGCTATGTTTTTATAAATGAAAAAAGTTTATGTTGAAAAAAAATTGGCTACATCTAATTCTTCTGTTTTTATTGTGCACAGCTTCTTGTGGGAGTATGAATATCACAGTGAATAATTTCACACAAGTCTGTGGAAATATCACTTGCGAATGGCGTAGTACTAGTGGCCATTTTAGTTATCATCAGGGGATTTCTATTTAGAAATGATTTCTCTGAAATCTCATAGTGAAAGTATGACACCAGAAAGTTTTGTTCACTTTGGCCAAGAACATAGCCATTATATTGTTGTAGACTATAAGCTTGCAAACCATGGCTAACTTTTGCTGAAGATTAAGTGTTGTGAAATTGTGGTTTTAAGTTATGGGGGAAATGTATAGAAATGTACCTGTTTGCTGGCCTCCTCCAGACTGGCATCAGGACAGATGACTACATTCCTGCTGCACGTGACTGGCTCTTTACCAGTCAGTCCTGCAACAGTCACTGCAATCTGCAAATACATGAATAAAGGCAGACGTGTTTCGTCAATTCTGCCAAGTTTTAATTTGATAGTTGCATGGACAGTGAACTTTGACATTTAGGCTAACTGCTACTATTGCGCAGTTATAACTTCAATAACTTCAGTTCAAGACCCGTGGGTTAGGGAAGGGTATATGTGTATTTACAAGCAGTGGAAGCATACAGACATCACCTTGCAAATGAAAGTCATTCATTTTAACCTGAATTTACGCAACTCTACCTAGCTAACTACCTGCTAAAACTTATAAAATACACAAACCCCGGCTCTACGCATCACATCCGTTGGAATAACCGTCTCCATCTCCTCTGCACCATTAGACAGGATCACCAGAGCCTTTTTCCCCGCCATAATTTATTGTTTTATAGATGAAAAAGATGCTAAACAAATGTCCTGTCGACCCATGCAAGTGCACAAGCAACAGAGCATGCGCAGTGGGCTGTTTGAAGAGAGCGGGGTTGCCATGTTGGGTTCAAATTTCCCTCTTTCACCGAAACAAAAATCGTTTTATTTCTTTGTAAATAATCAGGCATTTTTATTTGTAAGTATCCTACGTCTAAAAATATAATTTCGTGGAATGGGTAGGCATATTTATAGGTCTATTTTCAAGCGTCTGGCTGCAGACTTCTACTCAGAGGACCACACTATAATATTACACTTATCTGGCATTATACTTCAGTTATGTAGCTTGCATTTTGTTCAATTACAGGCTTGTATGTCGCTAAATAAATTAAATTAATTGCGTCTCCACAGTTGGTGCCATACGTTGTAGCATTCTTGGCAAAGCAATAACAACATATTTAAGTAGGTGGCAACCCCTTATCAAGTTACACAGTGCACCTTTACACCAGGAATTTTAGCCACAAACCAATTTGATCTTTAAGTGATGTTAAAGCCTAAAATATAACCTTGTAAAATGTGTGTTTTTAAGTTGCAGTTTGAATTTACAGAATAGTGTATTATTAATTTTGTCCAGCAGGTGGCGGCATAATCCAAGGGTTGTCTGTATAGGCCAATATAAGTCTTGCAAGATGCAGCTTTCTCCACTGTGTAAAAGCACAAGTTACTGAAACTTTTAAATACTTTTTTTCTTTTTATGACACCATCCCAATATTACACATCCAAGCCTGCTGGCCCTTTGTTCTGTCTGTCTTCACGCAACTCTTAAGACACTCATATTGCGGTGTAAATCCTATGGGGCTTTAGCGTGTTGGTGTCTGGGTGCCTAGATTGACTTTCACATGTTTTTACGACAGAGAACCGGAGCCCAGTTGAAACGCAGATTAAGGGAAAGCGTAGGGGGAGCTGGCACCAGGTTGTTTATTGCGTGCCTCTGACTGAATCCAAGAAGACAGTGGTGATTAGCCGCATATGCTTCCGCCCGGGGATCAACTGCTGCAGACCCACAGCTCATCTCCATACATTAATTCGCTTATGTGCGTTTACTAATTCCCCAGTCGTTAAAAGTGCGTGATTATTGCGCGGATATGTTTCAAAGTGACTCGTGGGAACATGGCGAAAACAACAATATCACAGACTCAAAGACAAAGGCGCTGATTAAGAGATTATATTACAGTCTGTGGAGGATTTATTGTCTCGTTTAAGATGGGAAATAATGTATGGAGACAAAGAGATGACCACCTAGACATAAATTATAGGCTTTTGGGCTTACTCTCACTGCCCATGCAAATTGGCCTTGTAAGAATTGGTGAATCAGCTGACGGTGATTGATGGTTTAATGGGTGAGTGAATGGTGCCTGTTCTTGTCTCCATCAGAATTTATTACATGTGAAACCTTCCTGAACTTCATCCTTAACAGAAAAAATGCATACATGAATATCAAATTTGAAAATAGGCTGTATCATCAGTTATTCCAATGTGAACTCAAATGTGCACTTTACCCGCTGAGGTTCAACCCAAAAGTCATGCAGAAAAGAAAAGAAATAGCTAGTTTAATATTGTTTTTAGGCTATGTTGGCACTTTGGTCCTTATATTTGCCTGATCTATGAGTCAATATGAGTGCTGCCTTTCTTCTTGATTTTTTTATTTTAAATATTCTGACAATATTCTGTCCACCTTTCAGAAATCTGCTAAATGTTGTGATTGAGGTTTAAAGGTGCACTGCGCAACTTTTCTGGTGCTGCGTGTTTCCTTGTAGAGACTTTTTGGGGGCACTCACGTTTGTAAAATATAAAACATATTGCAGTTATTGTTCTGGAGATATGCAAATTGATTATTGGGAATGAGATTATTGGGAATATAACATTTTTAAAACTCAAAACCAACTTCCTGAGTAATCATTCAAATGAGAATATATAAAGCAGAGGTGGGGACGTGCAAGTCGTGACTTGGACTCTAGTCAGACTTGAGTCACTATTTTTAGGACTTGAGACTTGACTTGATAAAATGGACTAAGACTTGAGACTCGACTTGGACTTGAAGGTCAGTGACTTGGGACTTGACTCTTGTGACTTGAGAAGACTTGAGAAGCACTTTTAAATCTGAATTCTTTCAGTTTTCACCGTAATGATTCACACTAAGATCTTGTCAAGACATTTAAAAAGGAAAAAGTTAATCTAGAACTCTCGTATACTGTATAAATACTCATATATAAATGTACCATGACTTTTTAAAGTACAGTTTAGTTTAAAATTCATATAAATTGCAAAAATCTAAAGACTTGGACTTGACTTGGACTTATAGGCCAGTGACTTGAGACTCGACTTGGACTTGCCTGTATTTGACTTGGGATTTGACTCGGACTTGAGGTCAAAGACTTGAGACAAAACAAACAATAATTTGGTCCACCACCTCTGATATAAAGTGTTTTGCTCTTTTTTATAGTACATTCTAGTTTAGTTATATCTAATCTAAAAGGTGCTCTGCGTAACATTTCTAGAGGGTCCGCCACCTCTTTGTCACCATGGAAATGTTATTGCTTTGCCTGGAATATCCCATAGTATGACATTAAACATATCCATCATGCTTTCATTCATTATGGGTATTTCTATTGCTCAAAAATACAATAACTCCTTCTGTGAATAGGGGTGACTCTCCACAGATCTGAATAGTAAGGTAGCACAG